>NC_140165.1:71088713-71627114 GCF_963971535.1 Notolepis coatsorum
GACCCATGTTTGACCACACCATAGGTGATAGTATCAAACGGGACTCAGCCCTAGCCAAGTTTAACCGTTCTCACGATTAGGCTGACTTTGATCACTTCAAAAGACTCAGGAACCAGACTCAGGAAAAGATCAGGATAGCTAAGAGAGAATACTTTGCAGAAACCATCAAGGAGAACAGCAATGACCCAACTAAACTGTGGAAAACCCTCAAGCAGCTAGGCTGTGGGGGCGATGCCAACCAAAGGACTACTGAGTCCAACATAGGCCTGTCCACAAACAAGGGAATGGAGTTTGATAAAAAGAATGTAGCCACAATATTTAATAACTTCTTTACATCGGTAGCAGGTAAGCTTGTCTCTAACCTACCTCCCAAGACAGCAGTTTGGTGATGACTTTGTTTCCAACTACTATAGCCAACGAGGGGTCAAGGCAAACTCATTCTCCTTATGCAAGGTGTCAGTAGTCAAAGTGTCTGCGATGCTGGGTGAGCTCAAAATCAAGAAGGCCACAGGTGTAGATGGCATCAGTGCCAGGTTTCTGAGGGATGCAGCCGGAGTTATAGCTCCATCAGTAACCCATATTATTAACCTCTCCCTGGACCTAGGCAAGGTACCCACCGACTTCAATAATGCCAAAGTCATCCCTATATATAAAAAAGGGAGCTAATCTGACCCCAGCAATTATAGACCAGTCTCAATTTTAAGTGTGTTATGCAAAGTCCTAGAGAAGATAGTCCATGAACAAGTCCAGGAATATGCAAGCAGCCATGACCTCTTGTACGATCTCCAATCCGGCTTTAGGAAGTCCTGCTCTACTGAAACATGTCTTCTTTATCTTACAGACAGTATCAGGAGGGAGATAGATTCAGGTAAGCTGTGTGGGCTAGTTCTTCTAGACCTACAGAAGGCTTTCGACACAGTGAACCATGACCTACTGCTCTCCAAGCTTAAGGCCTTGGGTATGTCTGAGAGTGGTCAGATGGTTCTCTTCCTACCTTTCTGATAGGGTGCAGCGGGTTGAGGTCAGTGGCACTATGTCAGACGCCAAGCCCATTGTATGTGGGGTCCCACAAGGAAGCGTGCTAGGGCCGCTCCTATTTTTACTGTACATTAATGACATGTCAGCAGCATGCTCATGTAACTTTTTTTATTTGCAGACGACTCAGCCCTGCTAGTCTCACACAAGGATCAGAACACACTAGAACAGATGCTAGGAGAAGAACTTGCAGGTGTCAGCAGTTGGCTTTCGGACAACAGGCTTTCTCTTCACCTAGGTAAGACAGAGGCAGTACTATTGGGCTCCAAGCCCAAGCTCAGGAAAGCACGGGAGTTTAACATCCAGTTAGGAGCTGTAACCCTAAAACAGCAAAAAAAAGCGAAGTATGTAGGCTGTATGATAGACAGGAGCCTAGATGGGGAGGCTATGGCCTCCCAAGTACTGGGCAAAGTCAACGCCTGTACCAGGTACCTAGCTAGGAAAGCCAACCTCCTTGGCAGAGATATCCTCAGGCTACTAGCAAATAGCCTAGTACTCTGCCACTTTGACTATGGTAGCGTGTCTTGTTTCGAGGGCCTGACAGTGACCATAAAAAAGAAGCTTCAGGTTTCTCAAAATAAGCTGGTAAGGGTGGTAATGGGTCTTGGCCCTCGCACCCACATAGGGAGGAGTCACTTTCAGGAGCTAAACTGGCTTACTGTGGAGGCCAGAGTTACCCAGCTCAGACTGAACATAGTGCACAATATTATAAACCAAAGGTCCCCTAGATACCACCAGAACTACTTCACCCAGGTCAACGAATCCCACAACCACAGAACTAGAGCAAGCATAGCAAACCTGAAGCCTGCTTCTTTCCGATCCAAACTGGGCCAGGGCTCCCTTACTTTCTCTGGAGCCCAGGATTGGAACAAACTGCCTATCCCCATCAAGCAGAGCTCGAGCCTCCACAGCTTCAAGAGAAGCGTCAGGAAGTGGCTCATGGACAGAATAGAGGAATAGCCCCCTATAGTTTGAATGGGTTTCCAATCAGTTTTTAGTTATTGTGGGGTATACAATTTTAGCTATAGGTTAGTCTTCTAATGTTTTAAATGTATGTGTTTTGTGTTATTGTCGTGTTTTTGTTGTGGCCTAACAGCCCTGGGACCATGACGGAAATAAGGGTTTTACTCTTTCTCATGTTATCCTTTGGATCCGTGTGTTTTTAATCCATCAATAAAATAAAATAAAATAAAAAACCTTTCAGTATTCAAGTAGAACAGCTAGCTAACCGTTGTGGACACTCACCTTTCCACAGCAAACCGGTAGGCAAGGCACCTTGGTTAAGAAATGCAGGCTTCAATCTATGTTGTTTAGTATATGTGTTCAGTACTGTTCAGTACTGTTCAAAGATGCAAATGAGCTCTTCTTCTTCTTCTTCTTATTTGAATTTCCGGCAGTGTAGATTGCGTATTACTGCCCTCCGCAATTATTTTTATGGGCTCTTCTTCTTCACCTTCTTCTTCTTCTTCTTCTACTGGACCCCGTCATCAACTACATTGTCCATTGGAGTGCAGCTAATGCTGCTACTTCCTGTCTGAGCCCCCCTCCGCGGGACCCTCCTTGCCCCCTGCGATCTTATTCTGGGCTGCTTTGTCCCTCTCAGCCCCCTCAGCCAATTCGCTCCACACCTCCTCCCAGTCCAGACCTTCCAATCCCAGATGTTGAACCGCTATCCTAACAATCATCTTCACCATCGCTGTTTTACCCTTAGCCTCTGCCATACCAGTAACTACCCCTGCCACGAAGGCCACAATACCTAATTTCTCCTCCCTTCCTCTCTCTCTTTCCTCCTGCTCTACCCTCTCTGCCAAACGCCCTCCTTCAACCCCCTGCACCCTTTCTTGGCTGCCCTGTCCCACCCTGCTAACCGCCTCAGCATACGACATCTTACCCTCCCTTCTCACTCTCCGATCCGCGACCTCCTTCTTCATCACCTCACACCCCCTAAACGCTACACTATGCTCCCCACCACAACTACAGCACTTCGGCTTCACTCCCTCTCCACACTTCCCATATTCATGTTCCCCGCAACACCTAGCGCACCTCAGCCCCTTCCTACACGTGGTAGCTATATGGCCAAACTCCTGGCACCTATAGCACCTAAGAGGATTCTGAACAAATTCCCTAACCCTATACATCCTACGCCCTACAAACACCTCCCTAGGAACAACCCCACCCTCAAACGTAATCACTACCGTCTCCGTCACTGCCCTCTCTGCTCCCCTCTTCATCCTTTCTGCACTCTTAACTATGCCATTACGCCCGTCCTCCTTTAGCTTTTCCACCAGCTGCTCTACTGTAACCTCGACCGGTACCCCAGCTATCACCCCCTTACATCCCCCCTCCCTCTTCTCCCCTACTCTCGCCACCTTGCTTATGCCCACCCCCCCAATGCTCCTCATCTTCCTAGCCACCTCCACCTGCCCCTCACTACCACACCCTACGGCCAGATTCCCATCCCACAAAACTCTCGCGTACTTTACCTCTCCTAATTGCTCGGCAATCAGTTTGAGCAACTCGAGCCTACCTACTTTCCCCTCTCCCCTCTCCCCCTCAAGCCTGACCACTATATGAATCACTTCCGCTTTTGCCACATCATTTCCAGCACCCTCGTCTCCCGGCCCACTCACTTTCTTCCTCTTCCCCCCTTCTCCCCCACTCTTCTCCCCCCTACTCTCACCCGACCCCTTACCCTTGCCCTGGCTATCCCCATCGCTGTCGTTCCTCTCCGTCTGCTTCTTCCTCTTCTTCCCCGCCATTTCCCACACCTCCTTCTCAATCTCTTCTTTCTCACTCTCCTCCCCACTATACTCCATTCTGTCACCACCCGACTCCTTCCCTTTGCCATTCTTACCCCTATCGCTATCTACCTCGCCCTTCTCACTCCATTTACTTCCATCACTATCCTCCCAGTACCCTGGATAGCCTCTCACAGGCCGGGGCCACCAATCGCAAGGCCTTCACTGTTCCCGATCTCTCACAGTCACTACGTGCGCATCCCACCACCGACTGCTCCCATGCATGTCTTCGCAGCACTGTTCCAACGGACGCAGACGCCGCCACTCGGCGCATCTCTCAACATCTATCCTCCCACATGAACAGGCCGCACTTCTGTCTTCCTCTCCAAACAACAGCCGCCCCCCACGAACATACGGCATGGCCCTTTCCACCTTCTTTCTTTCCACCTCTCAAGAAGATGAGAGAATAGTTGAATATATACACAAATGTTCTATTATGACATCATACTGTGACATCACAAATGTTCTAGAATGGTCTATTATGACCAGTGATGCCGATTACTGATTACTGATTACTCCTTTAAAAAGTAATCTTAGTTACTTTACTGATTACTTGATTATCAGAGTAACTTAGTTACTTTGAAAGTAACTAGGTTACGAAGTCGTCCCCCCTGCTGCTGCCACAACATAAGAATGACAAAAAAAATTTAGTAAAATGTACTCAGTTTGAGTAAAATGTACTAATAGGGCAGGTAGGCCTATCTATAGATCTATAGATTTCACAAAAGATAAATGGTCAATAACACCACATGTAGGCTGATATGTAGCCTACCTTTGAGGCCTGCCCTATTCAGATATGGTTCTAATGTTCCTAGTGAAACAGGGGAGAGGGGTGAGTAAACCAGTGATTATATCTCAGTAACAGAATCTTCTCAAACCTCTTGTCAGAAAGTCTGTTCCTTCTAGGCGTGAGCACCAACCCTCCCAGACTAAAAAGCCGTTCCACAGGAGCACTTGATGGGTTGGAGTGTTATACTTCAAGAAAATGTTCTTTATGTTTGAAGGTCTATCCAGTATCTGAAGCTCATGCTCTTAAAAAACAGTCTATTAAACGGTACTGCTCCTCCTATGCTATTATTATTATTTATTATTGTGTGCTACTGACAACCTACATACTGCAGTATGGTGTTCCATGTTCATGAATAGTGCAATGCAAAATATGTTTAACTCAAAGGTGGAACATACCTGCATTATGGCATCTAGAAGGCCTGCAGTGGTGTCCTGCAGGGTGTCCTTCAGAGTGCTTCAGCACTTCAAGTGTGGGTAGTAAAGTTTAAATCCAGTAAAGAAATCCAGCTTTTGCTGTTTGGCTGGTGCACCTCCGAGTCCTGTAGAAGTCGATGCTTCGGCTTCTATCCGTTTGGTCGTGCTGTGCTGTATATTCCAGATGCGGTAGACAGTATTTTGTTTCCTCCGCATAGTGAATGTTTTTTTCACCCGGCTTAGCTGACACAAACGTTAACTAGTAGACTAGTGATTGAACTTCCAGTGCAAGAAAGCGTTACCAGCGTGAGCGTCTCCCTGCTAGCTCGCTATAGTTTAGGTCAGTCTGATAATAACAATAACAGCCGCGCCCACCAGCATGGTACAACTCCGTGAGGTTGCGTGCTGTGACGTCACTCCCCAATACAAGGAAAACAGCTTCAAACGTATTTTTTACTGTCGAAAACGAAAGAAAATACTGCATTCCGCCTGCATTATGATGAGATAGTAACTGCAATCAGATTACTGGCTTGTAAAGATTAACGCATTAGATTACTATTTTCGGGGAAAAGTAATCAGATTACAGTAACACGTTAGTGGCATCACTGATTATGACATCATACTGTGACATCACAATGGAACATGTTTGAGTCCCATTTGAATAATATAAATAAATATGTATGGTAAGGCTGTCCCTGAAGCCTGTTTTTGGGATTCAAACTTCGTCAGGGTTCTTCGAACGGACGTTCGAACCTTCGTTTTTAATTAAAAAAATAATAATTAAAATCAAATAATTTTATAATTTTTCTTTTTCTTTTTTATATCCTCAAACTAAATCCTCAATTTGAATAAAGTGATTCAAACTTCGTTAGGGTTTTCGAACGGACGTTCTAATAAAAAAAAATTAAATAAAAAGTTATTCTCATTTTTTTTTTATACATTTCTTTTTAATTGTATATATCCTCAAACTAAATCCTCAATTTGAATAAAGTGATTAATCTGATTAAATTAGTATTTTTTCTTTTATTAAATCAACTTCCCAGCCCCCTGTCAACTGTCAAATGATGTCAACTGTCAACCTGAATTAACATTCAGTATTCAATATTGTCTGATTCAATATTAACATTCAGTATTCAAGTAGCTAGCTAGCCATTGTGGACACTCACCTTTCCACAGCAAAACGGTAGGCAAGGCACCTTGGTGGAGAAATGCAGGCTTCAATCTATGTTGTTTAGTCTATCTGTTCAGTACTGTTCAGTACTGTTCAACGATGCAAATGAGCTCTTCTGAGAGAATTGTTCAATATATACACAAATGTGCTACATACTGTGACATCACAAATGTTCTAAAATGTACTATTATGACATCATACTGTGACATCACAAATGTTCTAGAATGGTCTATTATGACATCATACTGTGACATCACAACCGAACATGTTTGAGGTCCATTTGAATAATATAAATAATGTTTGGTAAGGCTGTCCCCGAAGACTATTCTTGGGATTCAAACTTCGTCAGGGTTCTTCGAACTGACGTTTGCTTTGTTTTTAATAAAAAAAAGTAAAATAAAAAAATAAACATTCATAATTTCTTTTTATATATATATCCTCAAACTAAATCCTCAATTTGAATAAAGTGATTCAAACTTCGTCAGGGTTTTTCGAACGGACATTCGAACCTTCGTTTTTAATTAAAAAATGGAACGTGTGTCCTGCATCAACAGAACAATGTTTAGTGGATTTCGACAGCATCCTCACGCAAATGAAGGATCGATTAGATCACAAAAGACTGCCGTTTGTTGCATTGCTGGATTTGCAACTGTTTGCAAGCAGAGGAGATCATTGAACGTTTCATCAGAAAATATCAAAGGATGGATTTTATTTACAAGTGATCAGATGGGAGGGACACTATTTCCTCGTAAGAAGTAACATCTCAATGGTGAGTGAAATTTTATTTTTTTATATTTAGTAGCTGTCTGGGGTGTGTTGGCGATGCGCGGCGCACGTGAGTGTGTGTTGGCGACGCGAGCAGTGGTTATTGATATTGAGTTGGAGCCTGTGTTGATTATGAATTAATTGGCTGTGGGTCCGCTGTGGCCTGGCCTCTGTGTGTGCGTGTTTGTGTGTGTCTGTGTGTGTGTGTGTGTGTGTGTGTGTGTGTGTGTGTGTGTGTGTGTGTGTGTGTGTGTGTGTGTGCACGCGCGTGTGTGTGTCGTTCATTTCCTATAGTGCTGAGTGATGTGCATGTGAATGTCCTAACTCAACCCCCTCCAATGTACAGTAAATGACCTAACCCAAGAATACACGAGACCCTCTTCTATTAAGTATGGTTTCGTCGATATTCCAATGTACAGTTTTGCTTGTACAGTTGTACAGTTTCCCCCACCCCGCCTACCCATATAATTTCCTTTGTTGTGAGGGACCAGATTGGGAGACAGTAAGATATTGGTGAAAGAAAAATTGCATGTAGATATGTGTTTGAAACAGTGAGGGTGAGAAATGGTCTGATGATCTGGCTGTAAACAAATAGTTTTTGATTTGCCTTCTTGACTAAGCTATTGATGTGATGTTTGTAAGTGAGGCGTGGGTGTCAAGAGTTACTCCAAGGTATTTATTACTAGTGCCTGTTGTCTTTAACTGTAGTGTCTGTCTGCTGTCTTCATAACCACACTGTGTGTCTGTACTTCTTTATTACATTTATTTTTATCTCTCCCGTTCTCCCCAATATTTTTAACTCACAGCCACCACTGATACACACATTGGGGGATGTTTTAAAAATATAATTTAACATAATACAATTTTTTTTGATGAAGCACAAATTATTATATTATATAATATAATATAATAATTTGTGCTTCATCAAAAAAAATTGTCGGCAGCAGCAACTGGTGCACGAGCATGCGCGCGCACATCCGTGCATGTGTGTGCACGTGCTTCTGCTCACAAAAGCTTGGTTGCCCGGTGAGAGAAAACTGTGTTTTTTCAATGTATATTTAGTTTATAAACTGATATATAGAGACGAGCTTTAAGAGGGTAATACCATTATCATAATTTTTATCATGTGTGTCTGTCTCTAGTCAGACTGGTTAGAAGAGGGTGGTGGAAGCAGCAGTCAGTGGGAGCAGCGGGCAGAATGTTTACATTCCTTTAGAACACAACAACTGATACGGACCGCCGCAGGCACAATGGTGAGAGAGAGAGGGGTTTGACAGTAATAAAACGTTTTGAAATGTGTGAAAGGTTATTAGCAGTTGTCATGACAGCGCGTCGCATGACAACCAGGAGAGGGACGAGGCCGTCGTTGCTATGACGGAGGTCCTATAAATCTAACAGTGTTTCCGGGTGTAAGGCAGAACAAAGAAACGAATCCCACAGGAGGGAAGAAACCATCAGTTGGGGGGGGGGGGGGGGGGGGTGAATGACACATCATCATTTAGCTTCGGCTAATGGGAGAAGGGTTCTGGCTAGACAAGGCCTGAGCCACTATTGGACTGATAGCAATGACAATACAATATGATAACATCTGAGCTGAGGTTTCTGTTTATTTAATAAACAACGCTCTTTCAAGAAAGGTATGCTGTCAAGGTGTCGAATTCTTACGAAGGTGGTGAATACTTATGCTGCGGATTGCACTAACGTGGAATGATAAGGATTATCAGCCAGTATGAGGAGACGTCGGGGGAATAAAATACACAACACAGAGGTCAGTGGATGGAGATGGTAACACAAGCCAAACAGACAAAGACGTGATACTGGCTGATTGATCAGAATCCAACAGTTGTTGCCGTTGACACCCGGATTGCAGATCGAGATTAGATTAGGTTGAGACGACGATGCGAACGGTGGTTAAAGACAATGGGGCTGGAGACGGGGAGTGCCAAGGACATGACAGAGGCCATGAGGGGGCACAGCAACCGAACCGAGCGGAACCATGGACGCCAGACAACGTTGAAGAAAAAAACGTGTGTGTCTCACGCTAGGGGTCTTAGCTTTATCTAACCTCGCAAGCCAATAAAAAAATCAGACAGGAAAATTGTTATGGCGGGACTGGTATGACAAGACCGTCGCCTGGAGAAGGCCCACCTTAAACTGGTCGCTGTGGTCTCAAGACGGCCGGAATTTGTCATGACTGGAGGAAAGCCGATCGGGGGTTTACCTTAAAGTGTGTATTATGTCCGACAAGCAAGAGTTTAGTCCGGGAGAAGCGTCCCCTGATATGGATAGGAAAGAGAGAAAAACAGCTGTGTTTTTTAGGCCTTGGAAAGGAAAGGCAGCGGCCGTTTGTAGTCGACAGGGCTTAATGCACCCGTCGGCGGAGAACAAAAGGATTTAAATCTCTCACAAATGCTCAGGAAGTCCCGTTTTTCAGAAATCTGTAAAAATAGAACAAAGACAATTTCGAGTGCATATAGTGTAATCTATATGTATCCTTACTTATTTCCAAAAACGTAATACGACTTGTAAATGTTTAATTCTTGCTAAATTGTATAGTTCTAAATGATCCCTGTATTCCCCGAACTACAACGCGTCACGTACATGCACGCGCGCACACACAAACAGCGCATAGGTGTTAATCACTGAGTGATCTAATATGCATATTCTTCAGCACGAGAGGGGGGGAGGGATTGTGTTTCTCACTGTCTGTCGTTGATAATATAATCTGAAGAGGTCCTGCATTATTATTATTATCATTCTCGAGAATACACGCGGACCCGACGGAACGTTAACTTATGAATTAAAAGTAGTCTAACATGCTTTTCATCCTCGCTCGTGTATATACCCACGTCGCGCTAAAACATCAACTACTGTATGGCAGAGACAGAGTGCGTGTGTGTACGAGTTATGAGTTATCTCGCAGTTCATTCAAGCGCGCTACGTGATGACAGCTCTCTATCTAGAGTAGAAAGGTGCGCTCAGTAGAGCACACACACACACACTCTCTCTCTCTCTCTCAAACAGAGAAATAAAAAGAAATCATTTCTTGTACAGTCTTGTATAGTGGGTGACAATATTGTCACAAGGAAAGATGAAATTACATACCCGTTGCAAATCTTTCCTGTGACAAAATGGAACCCAATGTAATAAAAAAAGTCAAAAAAGTTGCAAGCCATTCTGAAGAAGGTGTGTTCACACTGAAACGTCATGATTACAGGCTGCCAATACATTTGGAAAAACCTGGAGTGCGTGCCTGGACATTGTTTCCCTATTTTTAAATAAAAAAAAGTCAACCAACAAACTAGATTCTTGTACCGGATCTCCTCTCTGGTAAACAAGAATACCCTGAAGGCTTATGGCGGCACACAATGTGATATGCTACAGTGTAGGTTAGTACATTCTGGAATGTTGTGTTGTCATAGTAGTGATGTCATAGCAGAACCTTCCAGACCTGCACTCATTGGACCAGCCGCATTTCATTGTATACCTGTATGCCGTGACAATTAAAACTCTTGACTTGACTTGACATTGTATAATAGTACTATACAACAATATACTATTACTGCCAAGCAATGTGACACGGGTAGGTAAAGAATTTATTAAATTTTTTCCCACAGCGACTATGGATAGAGAATTATTATTTAATTAAAATGTTCACGACAACATGGATGCATGTACTCTACATGTACTATACATGTTTCCGCTGGGCGGGGACTTCCTCAATACGCTCCTTGGACCAGGTAGGTAGGTATTTATTTAGACAACAAAACATATACAGATCATTACATCACATATTTGCTTTAGTCAAGGAGAGGAACGAAAAAGCCAATGACTTATTTACATCATTGTCCTTGGAAGTCAAGGATGCTTGATACATATCTCAACAAGACTTTTTCTGGTTAAATAAAGGTTAAATATATATATATTTTTTTAATTGGTCTTAACTTTTGATTGCATAACAGCAGCAGGGGACAATGCACGTTCACGCAAAGGGTCACGTGAGGCAGTCAGATTTCGGCAGGCACAACATCTTATTCTTGTTCTTATTATCTCTTAAAAGTCGCCAATCATGCAACGCTGGTCTAGCTGTTGGATACATAATTGAATGGTAGAAAACTGTGAAATAACGTAACCTCAAAGCATATCCCTATTGATAAGTGGTGTAAGAATATAGTCCAAAAGACCTTCTGGTGATTTAACAAACTTACTTTGTGTTTCTTCATCTCACGTTCAGACGTCAGAACATTCAAGGTGGCGACCAAACTCTACTGTAGTTCATACTGCTCCTTAGTCCATTCAGATACATCACATATCTCTCCAGCAGCTGCAGTTAGTCCGTTCTTTACACAATCTCTACATTCTAGATCTGTTCAGAATCACAAGTTAGCATTAGTTATCTCTACATTCTAGATCTGTTCAGAATCACAAGTTAGCATTAGTTATCTCTACATTCTAGATCTGTTCAGAATCACAAGTTAGCATTAGTTATCTCTACATTCTAGATCTGCTCAGAATCACAAGTTAGCATTAGTTATCTCTACATTCTAGATCTGTTCAGAATCACAAGTTAGCATTAGCCCGTTAGCAACATACAACGAGGTGAAGAAGCTACACAAAGCCTTGATGTAATTTCCGCTGGGCGGGGACTTCCTCAATACGCTCCTTGGACCAGGTAGGTAGGTATTTATTTAGACAACAAAACATATACAGATCATTACATCACATATTTGCTTTAGTCAAGGAGAGGAACGAAAAAGCCAATGACTTATTTACATCGTTGTCCTTGGAAGTCAAGGATGCTTGATACATACACATACAACTCATTACAGAAAATCATTCACAATTATTACATTTGAAAAGCAATAATGGCACAACCCTTAATTAATACAAACATGTTCATTTGTTGAGACTAGGGCTGTCAGTTTATCGCGTTAATTAGATTAATTAATTACACAGAAAATTAACTAAATTTTTTTTTTTTTTTTATAATATTTTTTTTGTATCTCATTCATTCCATAATAATGTAGAATACATATTTACAGACTTTTCTTTTTTTAATATGGCCCATTTGCATGTTCTTGGTATCTGATTCTAGGGACATCTATGAATCTCAGGGAATGTATTCCGAGTGTCAGAAATACTGTGGGCTAGATCCACAAAGAATGGATTGCACGGTGCAAGTTGCACCCTTACTTACAATTCATTATGAATAAAAAATGGGGGACCCTGATGTAAACAAGACGAAAGTCTTTCTCTGGTCTGCATCCCCTTAACAATTGTGTGCCGTACTGTATTGTACCCATTCTGCAATCTGTTAATAACATTTTCATTCAATCAATCAATCTGCGCGGTGATTGATTGAATGAAAATTTTATTTTGAGTAAATTGTAATGAACCAAATGAGAATATCAATAATTTTTTTTTATCTTAGACTGTGAATAACACCATGCTCAAATTGACCAGACCTGAAAAATCTAAGCAAATTAATAGATGGAAGATGATTAAACAGAAGGTTTTGTAGATACAGTACTGAATTCTGCCATCCGGACACATGCAATTTGAAATGTGATTATAGAATATAGAATATCAGGCATAAAATGGTTATGCGATTAAAATGCGATTAATTAGATTAATTAATTACAAATCCTGTAATTAATTAGATACATTTTTTTAATCGCCTGACAGCACTAGTTGAGACATGTTAAACTAGCCGTGAGTTTGTGTGTCTCAGAGCACCCCGAGGGGAGGGGGTGGTGGGGGGGAGAGGGGGGACGGAGAGAAATTCCGGCCTCGACTCGGACTACATTTGCCGTCAGCTAGGACCGGAGGGGGAGCAGCTGGGAGATGACTACCGTTGCCGTCATAGGGGGTGGGGTTTTGGCGATGAGACAGTCACTTTGGCACCCCTCCAGCACTTGCGTGGGAGAGGGAATTGGGTGTTGGGATGGGGAGTGGGGACCGCTACCAATCTTATCTTCTCCAGACAGCCCTGCTTTTCTTTGGGAGGATTCTTTCCTGACACGGCACATACAGCCCTTACTCCCGTCTTGACCTTGATGCTTTCACTTTCTGCAGCAGACGGAGATGGGGGGGGGGGGGATGCAGCAGGCAGCAGTGACCAATTTGCTGCTCAAATGCTGCTCCAATTTAGTTTAATCATATATCATGACCTTCATTTCCTGCGCGATGTCCAGAATGGCCTTTGACCTCGATTGTTCATCTGAGTGGTAGGCAATGAGTCTCTCCAGAATGGCCTTTGAGCTTGATTGTTCGTCAGAGTGGTAGACCGCGATGCTCTCCAGCATGGCCTTTGAGCTCGATTGTTCTTTAGATTGATAGACAGCAAGCTTCTTATAAAGTTCCACCTGGTTGGTTTCGATCCTGGCTATTGCCACAGCCAAAGGATCTACACCTCTCCGAATTAGGCTAAGGCAGTTCCAGATCCATATGCTGATCGCGCCCATTCCGATCATCATGAATATTAGTAGATACACATCTTCAACATCCTCAATCTCCAGTGGATAAAAGCAGATTGGGTTCCATTTACCATAAGTATTGATCGTAAAGCCTGACTGAAAACTCCCGAGTGGACAGAGCGGCTCAGCCGCATCCTGCTTCCTCGTAGAAAATATGCGATCAATCACTGCAAATGACCAGCTTATTAGATCCATATTGCGGTTGCAAGTTGAGTTGATTCTGTTGAAAAAGCTTGAGTCAACACGGCTGGACGGCTTCAGGGAGGTATTAGTGATGAAAGGCGAGAATCCACACGGCAGCCAGACAGCTTTTGGAGGAGACGAGAAGGCAGCAGAGGGGGATGGCCTTGGAGGTCCGGGAGAGGGAGAGATATGCGACTGTTCTCTGGGAAGGCTTGGAGAGGAGGATGAAGGTAGGATTGGTAGGATTAGCACCTCAAAGGCACTAAAAACAAGATTACAAACATCACAAAACAAAGTGGTCATACTACTACTTGACCTTACTCCTAGAACCCACCTCACCCCTGCCCACTTTGACTACCTAGGATGGCTTAGAGTAGAAGACAGAGTACAGCAACTTGCAATGGGCCTGGTCTACAAGATACACTACACGACTAAGGTACCCATGTACATGTCAAAATACTTCCCAAAGGTCAGTGAATACCACAACCACAACACCAGAGGGAGCTCCACAAATCATGTCAAACCCAGATTCGGCTCAAACAGGGGACTAAACACGTTTCGCAATTATGCCACATCAATGTGGAATGCCCTACCCAAAGCTGTAAAGGAATGTGAATCACTATCCACTTTCAAAACCACTCTCAAAGAGCACCTACGGGAGACTGCAATTCGAAACTGGCCCCTGTAAATGTCCTAACCCAACCCCTCCAATGTACAATAAATGTCCTAACTAGGGATGCTCGATATTGGCTTTTTTACCGATATACTGATATTGTCCAACTCTTAATTTCCAATACCGATATCAACCGATATCAACCGATACCGATATATGCAGGGTTTCCCCCCCCCAAAAATGGAATAATTTCAGGTAATTAACATTACATATCTCTTGTTGTGGAATTAACACAACATTATGCATACTTTTGACAATAAATAAAATCAGAATTTGTTCTTACTTGCTTGCCTGGATAAATAAAGGTTATAGAAATGTAAAAAAAAATTAAATATTTTTTTTTAACAGATACCGATATTTTCCGATATCACATTTTTGCGCCGATATCGGCCGATAATATCGGTAGGCCGATAATATCGGACATCCTAGTCCTAACCCAAGAATACACAAGACCCTCTTCTTGGAACCAAGTATGGTTTCGTCAATATTCCAATGTACAGTTACCCCCCCCCCCCCCCCTCCAATGTACAGTTTCCCCCCCACCCCACCTACCCAACCCCCCCCCCCCCTCCTACCAACCTCCTACCTACCAACCTCCTCCAATGTACAGTTTCTTCGTCAAATGTATATACTCTTTTTTTTTTAGACTCTTCTTGTATCAAAGACAGTACTGTATTTGTAAATCTGGTATGTCATAAATGTATAGATGCAGCAGTACTGTGTATCTGTATGTCATGTATGTCATATATGTTATGATGAATTGAAAATGGGGGACCCTGATGTAAACAAGACGAAAGTCTTTCTCTGGTCTGCATCCCCTTAACAATTATGTGTATTGAGCTGTACTGTATTGTACCCATTTTGCAATCTGTTAATAAACTGTTCAATCAATCAATGGATATGAACTGATTAGAGTTACATAGATGAGACTAATGAACCGGTTAGAGTTACATAGATGAGAGATTAATGAACTGGTTAGAGTTACATAGATGAGAGATGAATGAACTGGTTAGAGTTACATAGATGAGAGACTAATGAACTGGTTAGAGTTACATAGATGAGACTAATGAACTGGTTAGAGTTACATAGATGAGAGATTAATGAACATATATAGTATGTGCAGGTGTCTAAGTAGGTATATAGAAGCATTATATGCAGGTATATTCAGACAGATATGGATATATATATGCAGTAAATATAAATATATATATCCAGCACTATTGTACATGCTATCTGTCATGGGGCTATCCATGCCCTATAATGGTTGCCTGAGTCTTAATAGGGAGGTGTAGTGGTTACTTCCTGGTCTATAGGGAGGTGTAGTGGTTACTTAGTGGTTAGGCTTTTTGGCATTGTTTATTTGGTATGTAAGTACTGATAAAACCCAGGCACAGAAGACCTAACACCTTCTGTTAAATCATAACGTGCTATGTGTATATACATAGTTAACAAGTATACCCTTTGTCTGTTCTCCCACTTGGTTCCTTGTAGAATCTCTGGCTGCCCAATCAGAACTGGGAGAGGCCAAAGCCTTTTCTGGGGGGGGATTTGGAAGGAACCAAGTGTGTTAGAGCAGGGGTTCCCAAACTTTTCAGGCCGGGGCCCAGAAAATAAGGCGTCAGAGAGCCGCGGCCCAATGGACATCGTCTGGCCTTTTTTTTTTTTTTTTTTGCCAGGCGACCGATTTTTTAAGCCAAATATCACTTCAATCCTATTAAGTTAGTTCAAGTTAGTTATTCATTTATATGTGCTATTTATGAGAGGGCTAACTTGTTGCAAAATAATAATGATAATAATAATAGCCTCATTAAAATACTATTGTTGCTTCGGTTGTTTTCAGCGTTTTATGTGCATAATCTGTTATTTAGTTTGAAATGTTCGTTGAAATAAGTAGATTTTTCGTTTTTGTTTATTTATTAAGTTAATATAAAACCATATAGTCACATTTTAGAATACAATAGAATATAATTTTAGAATACAACTAGAAACACTGTCCTGGCCTGCTTCTAAGTTCAGTGACCTGACAAAAAAAAAAAATTATTTATTTTTAATTATCTCGCGGCCCATCCGTGGCTGCTCGCGGCCCACCTTTGGGTCGCGACCCCGACTTTGGGAACCACTGTGTTAGAGTACAGGGGGGGGGGGGGTTCATGATAAAAAAGGGAATAGACTTTATCACTTACCTACTCTTGCTAGTTACACTGCTGGCCAGTATGACTTACTGATTAACACCATTACTCAGTAGTACTAATTCATTTATACATTTTATATCCAGTTTAATCACCTGTACACATTGTATATTACAACTGCACTTTACTGTTACATTTGCACTCTGGTTAAATACCAAACCTCTTTATATTGTACTGTACTTGTGCTGTATGACAATATAATCTAATCTAATGTAATGTTGTGTTGTTTTTCTCCTGCAGGAAGGAGCATCTTAAGAACGTGTCGTTCACAGCAGCAGGACAAACCGTTGTTCTGGTAAATCCCTGCAACAGCAGATCTGTCCATTAAAACTGTAAAGCAGCCTGTTACCTGGTTTGTTTTTCCAGCCCGACACATAGGTTTGTGAGTGGGTGAGTGTACTGCCCTCTGCTGGATAAAGAAAGTATATAATGTAAATTCAGATTATACATAGTGACATTCTGCCATCTAGTGGTAAATGTGCAGAACACATCTAATCAGAACACGTTTAATTTATCCTCACATCGCTTACTGCAATATAATTTGGGCCAACACTTACCCTTCTTACTTAGAAGCAATCTATAGAGCTCAGAAATCCTTTGTAAGAATTGCAACCAACTCTTCTTATTTAGACCCAACCAAACCATTATTTAAACAACTGCAACTACTCACAATTTATGAGGTCAAGTACCAAACAGGGGTTCTTATGTACAAAGTGATTGGTCTTCCGTTATCTTTGCCTAATTTCTTTCAAAGTTATTTTGAGTTTAATTCTCATTATCATGCACATCTCACAAGAAGAAATAAAGACTTACGCATTCCTTTCGTTAGGACCTCTGTTGCCAAATTCTCATTTGTTTATCAAGGTGCAGTGATGTGGAATGATATACAAAATCTAACAGAAACATGTTCCACTTTAAATACATTTAAAAGCAAGCTTAAAAAAGAACTACAGATCATGTAGTCTGTAGTATCTATGTGTATTTGTGAGAAGTATTTCCCCCCCACCATTATAATTGTTGTATAATGCTGTATTGTATGTATGAGAGAGGGATATGCGCATGTGTGTTTGTGCATAATGTGGGGGGGGGGGGGGTTCTGTGTAGTTATCCTATATAGGTTCAAGAGGGGAGGTCGCGTATAAGCCCTTGGGCTTTTTGACCTTTCCTGCACATTTTAACTGTTCTTTTTTTACTTAATTTATTCCAGAATGTATGTTTGTAAGTGCAAATAACAATAAACAAACAAACATCTGGACGGCCACGGTGTCAAAATTGAACAGAAGAGCTGTGTTCAGCCATAATTATAGTTATGATGAGGACGGATAGAGTCGGACCTTTCAGCTCGCTATAGGTTTTCATTTGGATTTAAGATGTCCCACCACGGCCTAAAGGTCTACTCACATGGAGCAACATTAAACCTTATGCTTTAATCTCTCTTGCAGCAGGGAGCACCCCTAGAACCACACCACCAAGAATAACTATTGCCATTGACTTTTATTCTGCATTTCAATAAATGGTTAAACTAATGACCTGGGTGATTCGGTCTGGCACTACTTTGGTACGGTCTGGTTCCCACCTCCCTAAAACAAGCCAGAGTCACACCGCTCATAAAAAAAAACCATGAACCCCACCATCACAGACAACTATCATCCCGTCTCTCTTCTCTCCTTCCTTTCTAAATGACTTGAACGTGCTGTATCCAACCAACTTTCTGATTATCTCTTACAGAATGACCTCCTAGACCCTAATCAGTCAGGCTTCAGGACTGGTCACTCCACAGAGATGGCCCTCATAGCGGTCACAGAGTCTCTGTCTCACCATGCTATTTTATTAGCTCTTATCTAATTCATTAGTTCATTACCACTATTGTTATTTATTGTTTTATTCCTATTTCAATTACTGTGTTGCATTTATTTTATACGACTTCTTCATTAACACTTTCAGTGCTGTTCACGGATAAACATGTTTCTGGCGCCCGACAATTGAGTGCCAATCACTGATTAACACGTTTCTGGATCGTTATTTCTTTTATTCGCTATCTCCATTGATAATTCATCGGGCAGCCTGTGCAGGCTGTCCTGAATGGGTCCGAGATCGCAAACGTCCAATACCGCCGCCTAACACCTGCTATTGCACATCATTGGATTATCTCTGGCTCAGCCTGCATGTTGATCTAACAAATCCAGTCCGGGTTTTCCTACTTGGGCAGTAGCAACCTTTATAACACATTGGGGAGAATCAACCACCGTGGATTCATGTATTTTCGTGGATTATCTTGGCAACACGATTGAGATCAATACTTGGAATGGCGATCAGATAATTGGATTATTCTTTGTGCAGTACATCCTAGTCAAGGTAAGTGCTATATGTTATCAATCTTGCTGTCATGTACAGAGGTCTATCGACCATACAAGATAGTAACTGGGCAGGTGGTACATGAGCAGAAACAACCCCCTCAGTAGAAAAATGCTTCTCAAACAGTCCCGGGTAGGCAGATAGTAAACAAAGACGTTTTCAAATGGTAAATTAGGTTTTATTGTATAGTGGGGGTTTCAACCCACGGCCTTTTCCCAAAGGGAAAAGGGGATGTCGTCGGTGGGGATTTCAACCCACACACACACAAAGGGGAAAAGGTATGGGAGGACAAACAAGACATACATATGAGATAACTCAACAAACACTTAGTATTCACAATACTACCTTAGGCCCATCCCCGGCCACCACAGCTGTGGAGTCTAACCCACACACCATGCAAATAAGATAGCACCGTGCCACCCAGTGTTGTGCTCAGGCCATAGGTAAGCGAGACAGCAGCCTCCCCACTATACCACAAGGCAAGTGACTCCAGCAACGAGACCCCTGACGTGTGTGTGCTGTCAGCTACTTGTGCACCCGCCCCTCTTGATGTGACTGCCATCAGCTGTGTTTCATTAGGCAATCAGCACCCTTCAGTATAGGGACGGGCAGCACCTGACAGGAAGAGAAGAAGAGATATCATTAGCTCTCCTGTTCACACACACACACACACACATACAAACGATACCAATCTAATGTTCACATGGTCTTCCAAATACAGTAATAATGATAATGACCAACCCACGTACGTCACACTTGCGTTGATCCGAGCATGCCTTTACTGTGATCCGTGTGTGTCCTGTAACGTTACTCCACAACGTATGCCCTTGGTGACGATCGAAGCATAACCCCCCCCACCCTTTCATGCATGCATGATGAAACATAATATCGATAATCTAGCATTGATTTCAGATTGATTATTGATCCAAGTGAGGAATGGCACGCTTCCTAGTGAAATGCAATAAAACGGTTTAGCGGCGTTTCCTGGGATTACACAGAATTACTCTAAAACTATACTCATATTCACCACGGTATAAAACGGGAATGTATTGATGAAAAAAGTATCTGTTTTTTGCATGTTGACCGGAAGAAAGCACTGCAAACACCGGCATGTTCCCCCGTTCATTACAGCGCTGGCACACATGGCCATACGCCCACAGCAACCTCTGGCGCCCAATGTGTTAAGTAACTTTGTTACTTAACTGTATTGAAAGGTCCTTCACTTCCTAATGACACATTCAGTAAAGACCTATCCATGTTTACCTCTAATTCAAAAACTATCGAGTGAATAATATTTGTTCCATCTACTTTAAGATTTAGTTCCTCATTAGGTCCAAAGTACTTTATTATTTATAAAAGTAAGGCGTTACATCATGCTCCGCTCAATAGTTCACTCCATGTGGAATATGACCTCTCCTGGATACATCACTGGCATTGGGCTTTCCCCCAGATCTCAATATTGATCATTGAAAACAGGAAGAATGGCTTCTCGTTTACCTGGGCACACAATTAAATATTAGTACCTGGCTCTACTTTTTCACATGTATATGCGTCAGTATCAGCATATTTAAACAAGGTTTCTGAAACACAAGTTAGTGGTGGTAACTAGTGGTCTCCACTCCCAGAGCAGACAATATTGATGGTGACTCTTTGTGAACTGCAATACATTTGATTCCTAATGATTGAAAATGTTCTGCCAAAGTGCTGTATTGTTTTAAATCAAGACGTTTATTGCATTCAATCACATAATACAATCTTTTCTATAGCAGTTGTGTCTAAGTGGAACTACAAGATTAGTACCTACGACTGCACAATAACGAGAATAAAATTAATACAAATTTATATGTACTGTTTAATGTCTATTCACTATGAACAGAATGTGAAAAATTAAGAGATATATCTTGAATGCATGAACATGTTACTTCAGAGTTACTTTGAGAGGATTATGTGCTCCAATATATTACACTCAGCACTATTAATCTATATATGCAGACATCATTGTAAAACATCACATATAAACATAACACTGCCTGCATGGCACAATCTTGATGTAACTAAGAGATTATCTGAAGATAAAAGATAATTTTCATGCATGGATTACTAGATTTCAACCACAATACAATACGTTATCTTTCCTGGTTGTTAACCAAGGTGAAAATAGTGGAGCTAAAGCCTTGGCCCTATTCCTCGTACCTGGTTCAACTAAGTCGATCAAAAGTCCTATTATCCAGATTCAATTAACCCGATGTTTGAATCCGCGCTTTCCCTGTTCCTCGAACGCTGATTCAGTCTCGTTAATTCGAACCAGACTTGATACTCAGGATAATTTCTCACGGCCGCCTCAGTTGAAAAGACAGCAGATGTCAATCACAGAAATCCTGATTTTCTAACGACATTGATCGATTGATTTAACATTATCACGTCTCATGGCTTCTCATATCATTGTTATGCCGATGATACTCAACTCTTCCTCTCCTTCCCTCCCTCAGATATCCACGTCTCTGAGCGGATCTCGGCCTGTCTGCCGTTGCTAAACAGAATTGCTCCACCTGCCGGCCAAATCCTCCCCCCTGACCGACCTCTCCATCACAGTCGAGAATGCAGCTGTGACCGCGTCGCCGACCGCCAAGAACCTTGGTGTTGTCCTCGACGACCAGTTGAACTTCTCTGCTCACATCGCAGCGACAACCAGAACCTGCAGATTCCTCCTGAGCAACGTCAGAAGGATACGCCCCTTCCTGACAAAAGAAGCCACCCAACTCCTTGTCCAATCAACAGTCATCTCCCGCCTCGACTACTGCAACGCACTGCTAGCTGGCCTCCCGGCCACTGCCACCAAGCCTCTTCAACTCATTCAAAATGCAGCGGCCCGCCTGATCTCAAACCTACCGAAGTCGGCCCATGTCACCCCACTTCTTAGGGACCTGCACTGGCTCCCCATTGCTGCACGTATCCGCTTCAAGGCCCTCGACCTAGCATACCGTGCGGCAAAGGGAACCGCTCCCGCCTACCTCCGGTCAATGGTCTCTAACTACACACCCTCAAGACCCCTACGCTCTGCATCTTCTGGCCGCCTCAGATCTACACCTATACAAGCTCCCGGAGGGTCATCAAAGAGAAGCCGCCTATTCTCAGTCCTTGCCCCACAATGGTGGAATGAACTACCCATCCCAGTTAGGACAGCCGAATCCCGTCCAATCTTTCGCCGTCGACTAAAGACTCACTTCTTCAACCATTATCTGAAATGATAAAAAAAAAAAAAAAAATCTAACCCCGACTAACCTTACGGTCATGGACTTGTCCTAATAAACTAACCTACACTGTAACACGCAACACTTTGATGAACATTGTTACTCAGCTGATAAGAGTTATACCCTTCTTGCTGTCTTGTCGCACAGAACTTGTAAGTCGCTTTGGATAAAAGCGTCAGCTAAATGACTAAATGTAAATGTAAATGTAAATTTAAAACATTATTATTAACAGATTTCAGAATGGGTACAATACAGTACGGCTGCTAAGTTTAAATCCCTCATTACCCCAATCGATGAGATTATATTTCTTTAAATGTGCCTGCTGGCAGTAGGCTTAATGGAATGAATAATCGAATGAGATCTATTGCTAGCGAAAATAATTAGTTCAACTCTTTCAGAGTAGATACAAACAAGCCCAAAGAGTATCTAATTGATACGAATTAATAGATACTTATGACTTCCATACATGCATTTAATTGATTAACCTTTGGTTTATACCAGTGACACCTCATGTTCATCATCAGATAACACTAACAGTGCTTGAACAGATGGATGCATTTTCTCAAATTCATTAATGTCAACGGCTCATTCAATTTCTCAAATCCGTCAAACAGCGCATCTCATCAGACATTTTAATCCCAGTTACAATATCACAATAACGTGTGAGTGACAATGATACAATTAAACAATCCACAGATTCAGATTCCTCGTAATTCATAATCCACAGTCCACACATAAGCTTCAATTTATGCTTGAATGAAACACAATCCGGGCGCTCCTACATCCAAATACATCCACAGCCGAGAATATGAAACTAATCAGAGCCAAATGCCCGATAGGTTTCATTCATAAAAATATCCCTGCGGGATTCACATTTGCAATGCTCCGCGTTATTAAAATAACCACTAGTGTGTCGCGACGCGCCAGCACCATATCCGTATAAATATGACGTGCATTATTTAGGACAAAGTAAATCTATAGGCTGAATATGATTTATTATCAGCATTTTAGGTCTATTATTTTACATTTCAAAAGCCCCCTCTATAAAAACGAAGCACAAAAACATAATTCAGAATGGTATAATGGGATCTAGACTGTGAGAATTATTTCAGGAAGCGAGCTGCATTTCTTTGCGAGGGTGTGGCCATGGTTTATCCAGCTAACTGAACTAAATCCTGCTCTGGAGCAGGTTCAAACTTTCTGATCTGTTACCATAGCGATTTAAAAAATCCGACGTCGGGGAACGGAAAGGTCTGGTTTAAGTCAAGCTATGCTGAAAATGATCCGGCTAACTCAGTTAGCCAGGTACGAGGAACAGGGCCCTGGTCTGGTTCAACAAAGGAAATAAATGATGAAATAACAACAGACTGGCCGCTGGTAGTGCAGGGTTGATGCCTTCTGATAGCAGGTGGTCATAAGAAGATTTGAAAATGTGTTTAAATAGAGGCCTTGTACTGAATGTTTGTGTAGTTCTTTGTCTTCCAACATGGCTGCCTGTAACATAGCGGCCATTGTTTTGAACATGGCAATGGAGGGGACAACAGTTGCTATGTGCAAAACAATGGTTGCTATGTGTAGATATTTGAGAATTATATCAACAGGAAAGCCAGTGGAACAGTAATATGCTTTTCCAATGTTTCACATCTCAACATTGGTGCTCAACCAAAAATAAAGGCCACATCAAAGCCTCTCTCTCTCTCATTGCTTAAAACAATCAATAACGCACAACACCAACACTTCACAAACACTGGTCTTATAATGTATGAGGGTGCAGGCTATGAAAAATACAGTATGCAATGTAAACACACTAAAGACCCTTTCACACATGCTGCATGGAAAATGTTGTTTTTTGCTTATTTCACTCAGTATTGAATACCACTGATCCTAATATTTATAACTAGAGATGTTCCGATACCATTTTTTCCTTTCCGATCCGATTCCGATACCTAAGCTTTGGGTATCGGCCGATACCGATACTTATCCGATACCAGTGCATAAAAAAAAAAAAAAAAAAAAACGATATAATATAAATTATACGTTTTTTTTAAACAAATACTGTTTTATATATACTGTTTTTTAGTAATAACTAGAAAGTAATGGTATTTATTCAACAACAGGTGATTGTATAGATTTGTATTAGTATCATTAATCAATGAGTATGGGGCTTCAGCACTGCAGATATACCCTACTCCAATGATCCACACGGACATTATACGTTGCTGCACTCGCTACCCACTGGCTCTGCAGATATACCCTACTCAGTCTGTCTACAAGGCTCCGTTTCAGTAGCAGTCGGATCTGTTGTGATTTTTGCACAATAAATATTCAACATTCACTTTTGAGACTCCGCCTCAGACTCTTATCATTTGGCACTAAAAGCTAAACATTGTCACCAATATGGCTGTCCGCAACATGTCATTAATTGTGTACGCGAGCGAGGTGGTCTCAATGACGACGTCAACGCGAGCTAGGTTAGCATAGCATGAGCTGCCGGTATATGAAAAGACTAACGTTACTGGTGACATTGTGATTTAACGAATACTCCTTTGCCAACTTGCTGTACTTTGCTTGCAGGTCTGCAGCCATTATTGCTGGATTATGAATAGCCCCAACTTTAGCCAAGGTAATGTTAAAGCTAGCTTTCGGTTAGCTGTTCAATGCTAATAACACCAGCCACCAAGCGAACCCATGAGCTCCCCGTCAACACCGCTCTGTCGGGACGATGACATTTAAGAAAGTATCTGCTGTTAAAATGACAAATGGCATTGACACTTTAATCGATTAAGCACACGTTTGTTTTATAATGCTTACTCAACAGACCGCAGTGTTGTTGATAAATTACGTCATATGGTATCGGAGCGCAGCATTAGAGGGTACTCGTCGATACCGATACCAGCATTTTAGGCAGTATCGGCGGCTTTTCCGATACTCGTATCGGTATCGGAACAACTCTATTTATAACGAGTATATTAAATGTGTGCTTCTCAGTGTTAAGTGGTCATCCTTTGTGAAATAGTTCAGCTTTTGCTCAATAATGCTTTGGAACAGGATATTTTTTAAATATCAAGTCAAGATGATATATGCTGACCAGTTTGCTCCGATGTCTGACTGAAACACTGTTTGCTCATCATCCAAACACTTTACATAAATTAACAGTTTATGAGTATTTCAAACTTTTTGGATTGATTCTAAACTATTTAGATAAGGTTTCACAATGTAAAATCCCGCTTTTTGCACTGTTGGTTGCTTATTTCACACTGTATTGAATACCATTGATCCTAATTCATTTAATTTCAAACCTATATTTTAACTAGAAAAAAGTTCAGATTGCCCTCATTCGCAGCGATGTCGGGTATAACAAGAAATATTTTAAACAGATAGGTAATCTTCATACACAGGAGGAGATATTGTCTCTTTCTGCATCCTGCCCTGCTCTACCTAGGAGCCACCCTCCTAAACCACAGGCAGTATTTCATACTGAGTCCTGTTGCAAAGCTTACAAATGTCAAAGAATAGTTGGGAGGGACGCAATCTTTCAAAACTTTAAAATGCATTGTTGCATCTATATTTAGCACATATTTGATAGAATTTCAATAGAAAATAAACAAAAGATAAAATACCATTACCACCAGACAGAAAGGGCATTGTTTGACTCTGGGGGGAAAAGGGCAGATGCTCAAGCACCCCTTGGGCCCTATGTGTATCTGGCCACGTTGGAAGAGAGACAACTATTGTTGGAAGAGAGGACTAGAGAGAAAGGCTCTATTTAAACCATGAAACTGGTGTTTGAAGATGAGTGTCAGAAGTTCTTGATGTGATGCAGATCACATTCGCTGTCCAGGATGAATGTGTTGTTAAG
The DNA here is from genome assembly GCF_963971535.1 of Notolepis coatsorum. NCBI lineage: Eukaryota > Metazoa > Chordata > Actinopteri > Aulopiformes > Paralepididae > Notolepis > Notolepis coatsorum. The sequence goes on from NC_140165.1 coordinate 71,114,672, forward strand.
TATGTAGAGTTTTTAAGCAGATTTCTACACAATTTTAGGGTTTGACACCTGATTAAATATACTGGAATATATTGGTGCTTCTTTAAATCTTGAGATTGTCTGAAGCTCTTCCCATGCTGGTCCCAGTGGTAGGATTTCTCTCCTGTATGAATTCACTGGTGAGTTTCTCTCCTGTATGAATATGCTGGTGTGTCTTTAAATTCAATGATCGAATGAAATGTTTCCTCCACTGTCTTTAACACTTTCAGTGCCAACGACGGGAAACTCGTTAGTTCATGCCAACCGTTGAGTGCCAGCCGACGAGAGATCTTGTTTTTAATCGTTATTTTTTTATTAACGATTTCCATTCATTTTTCATCAATCTAGCCTCACGTTACCAGTGGGGATCTGTCTGAACTCGAACAGGGAAAATACCGCCCCCTATCGTCTCTCCGGATGGTACTGCACCCCTTTGGATTGGATTGAATTGAATGAAACACATGGAGAAAAAAAGTCCTGCTTCCACATTTTACTTGTCAGACAAGTAACCGGAGACGATCCAAGTAATCGCCCACCACCAGAACAGCGGAGAATGTGTGTTTCCAGTACCCAGCGTTGGATCAATAAACGCAATCGATATTTGGAATGGCGATCAGGAATTGGAATAATCTTTTTGGAGAACATCTGATCTGAGGTAAGGAATCTATTTTACCAGTCTTGGGATAATCAGAGCTATTTTCACCTATATATCAGCGTGTGCCATATGCGTGTATGTGTGTGTCTGTGTGTGTTTGCGATCAGGAAATAGGATAATACATTTTTCAGCCCACTTCTATAGCGTGCATAAGTACACATAATACAATATAATCTAGCGTTTATTTGAAAACGATTCATAAATAGGCCGAAAAATTACAACGTGTTTTGTGTATTTCAGTGTATTCCAGTAAAGGTTGTTTATCACAGAATCTTAATTTTTTTCTGGAACTTTCAAAAAACAAGCGTTTTTCAAAATGGTATCAAACGGAAATGAACCGATTAAAAAACAATCCATTACGACAATGTTGACTGCAAACAAGTCATTGATAAGCGACGGCCATATTAGACACATAGCCATAATTTAAGATATAGTTTATGCGTTCGCAAATATGAGAGCTCTGTCATTGAAGTGGGTGGTGGCACGCAACGGGGTTCCGGGGCACCGGAGGCGTGGCACTGAAAGTGTTAAGGCTTCTGTCCTGTATGAATGCGCTGGTGTGACTTTAAGTCTCCATTTTGCCTGAATCTCTTCTCACACTGGTCACAGTTATAGGGCTTCTCCCCTGTATGAATGCGCTGGTGTCTCTTTAAGTCTCCAGAGGTACTGAAGCTCTTCTCACACTGGTCACAGTGGTAAGGCTTTTGTCCTGTATGAATGCGCTGGTGTCTCTTTAAGTTTCCAGGCTCACTGAAGCTCTTCTTACACTGGTCACAGTTATAGGGCTTCTCTCCTGTATGAGTGCGCTGGTGTTTATTTAACTGGTCATATCTACTGAAGCTCTTCTCACACTGGTCACAGTTATAAGGCTTCTCTCCTGTATGAATGCGCTGGTGTTTCTTTAAGGCTCCAGAGTTACTGAAGCTCTTCTCACACTGGTCACAATTATAAGGCTTCTCTCCTGTATGAATACGCTGGTGTTCCTTTAAGCCTCCAGAGTTACTGAAGCATGTTCCACACTGGTCACAGTAGTAGGGCTTCTCTCCTGTATGAATACGCTGGTGTCTCTTTAAGCCTCCAGAGTTACTGAAGCGTGTTCCACATTGGTCACAGTGGTCAGGCTTCTCTCCTGTATGAATACGCTGGTGTATTAGAAAAGCGGACTTTTTGATGAAGCTCTTTCCACACTGGTCACAGCAGTGAGGCCTTGACTCGTTCATATCTCTGCTTGTTGTTGGGGAGCAATGCAGCAATTGTACCTGGAGAAGAGAGAAGTACACCAATGAAGAGTTCAGATTTTGTGTTTTGCATTCGTTCAGTTTGTATTTCTCAAGTTCTAAAAATGTTTTATCCTTCAAATGTTGTTGTTGATGTGATTAAACGTGAATCTTCTCCAAGGGCAGTTATTGAAAACTGGCCAACATTAATAAAATACTGAGATAAAACCCAACAGGCAGTTGCCTGCAATATGACATTGTGGTCCTTGTGACAATATCATTGTTGTTCTTAGTTTGTGTTGTTCTGGGGAGCAATTAAGAGTGTACACAGACCACTAGTACAGATAATTCAGTCTGAAATGATATATTCAATGGAATGGACATTATATTAGCAATATAAATTACATGTCAATGAATCCATGTATTGTTTAGCCAGAGAGTAGCCTATTGATCATTTGTTTGTAATATATTTATCAGATCAAGATCATGAATTAAGATCACTTTTTGCCTGTTTCTTTCAACGGTCTTATAGCATCCAGTATATTGCCACCCTATAACCCAGGGATTAAAGCAAAAAAAAAATCTCCTGACTGAACTTTTTTTCTGGCCAAGTCATATTCTTATTTTAACCTCCACTGTATTTTTTTTTAATAGCGTTAGCGTTTTAAGGGAGCCTACTTGTAGAGCCTACTGTCCCGACTGTGACTATAGACCCTACTGTTGTGGTTGTTGTGCCAGGCAGGGAGGCTGTGTGCTGGAGAGCGTGAATGCAAGTCTTGTGGCTAGCTTCTGATTGATGGCGAGCTAGAACCCTTTTCCCATTACTTTGAATGATGAACTAAAAGGCTTGTTATCATACAAACAAGGGACTAAACACGTTTCGCAATTATGCCACAACAACAATGGACAGTCTCCTCCCCACCATTTGTATATATTTTTTACCACCCACCCCCTCCTAATGTACAGTCTCCTCCTCATCATATGTATATATTTACCAGTGGCGAATTCTCAGGGCCTTCAAGGTATTCAGAGAAGGCCCTGTGAGCCTCAGAAGAAAGAAAATATGAATTTTAAAAATTACTTTTTTTATTTTTATTTTTTTATTTTTTTTAATCAAATGTATTAAAATAGTTTGTGTCGCTAATCTGTTAAAACCGCACTGTTTCACTCGCCATAGTTGTTTTCGACCCATTCACTGCGCATTAGAGCGTTTTTGTACAGGAGAAAATAACAGCCAATCGGAGATTTCTTTTCACAAGTCTCTGGGCAGACTTTCCTCCATCGGGTATTCTAGCTCGACCTGCCCAATAAACCTTAACAGGAGCCCAGGTGTGGAGTGACAGTTTGATCAGCCAATCACATTTGGAGCTGTAGTCAATGGGCGTAGTCTTTTAGATGCCAAAGTATTCTAGAGTCTGGATGCATCGGCCAATCAGAGCGCAAAACGGCAAACGCGAGTGAGTGAACTATCAAGCAAGACAACACGAGACAAACTGAAACATGGCAGCAGCAAATGATACCGTTGATGTTGTTGCGGATTTATTAACAGTTCCCTTTTCAAGAAGAACATTCAATGAAAAGATGGACATTGTCAAAAAAGGCCGCCCAACCCCAGAAGGACTGGAAATCAGCCAGGCATCAAAGGCCGGTTACGAGCGACATTTCCAGGCTAGCAATTGGGAACGGTACCCCTGGATGACTGGCTCGGTTTCACGGAAGAAGCTTTTCTGCTGGGAATGTTTGTTGTTTGGGACCGACAAGGGTGCGTGGAACTTTAGAGGCTTCGATAACCTTACCTGTTTAACAAAGTCTGCACAAAAGCATGAAGGCTCGGCAACATTTGGAGACGCAAGGATTGATTTACAGCTGGATGAACAGAGACGGAGAGAAACAACGATGCACAACGAAAAGGTCAAAAAAAATCGGGAGATTTTAAAACGGCTCATACACTGCGTGGTTTTCCTAGGGAAACAGGAGATGGCTTTCAGGGGCCATGATGAGAGTGGAACATCTTTGAACCGGGGGAATTACCTGGAGCTTGTCATTTTTAGCAGAATATGATCCAGCTTTGCACTACCATCTGACCACTTCCAAGGTATTTATTGGAACCTCAAGTCAAATACAGAACGATTTGATAAGTGCTGTTGCTGATGTGATGAATGACGAAATTAAAGAAGAAATAAGGAACGCGTCATGTGTAGCTCTAATGCTGGATGAAACGTCCGATGTGAGCAATGCTGCACAGCTGTCAATTGTTCTTCGTTATGTAACAGACGGTGGCGTAAAAGAGAGGTTCATTAAATATGTGGATGTGTCGGGGGGCAAAACAGCAGAAGAGGTTGCAACCCTGGCTCTTAATTTCTTGGAGGAATATGCATGCACAGCAGTGCATGTGAGCGGATCGGAGCGTGAGCGGCGCGGGGCGCGGAGCGGCCGGTTTTGACGTGAGCGAGGAGTGGGTTTTAAAATGAGTCGGCGCGACGTCCGGAGCGAGAGTTCTCCTCCGCTCCAATCCACTCCGGGCCGCTCACAGTGGTTTAACACTGATGTAATATATACATGCAGTACAATGCCAAAGCAACAGATGGCGATGTACAAACATGAAGGCCATTTTCAACCAATGAGAAGGGTGAACCTGTGATAGGCTGTTCGTTCAGGCTTTGTCACTGTAGAGACGCCCACACTCACTCCAGTTAGAAAAAGTATATCGACGCCATTGTTGTTGACGTTAGCTTACATGCTAACGTTAATGGCAGCGACCATAGCATTGTGGCTCGGCTAGCCTATCATCGCTTAATAGAGATAGTGAATGGATAAACAACGTTATTTAACATTGCAGAATGGGTAAAATTACAATGCGGCTCAATACAAACAATTGTTAAGGGGCCCAGGGGGTGTAGACTGTTGTAGTTTGAGCTCATTTACACCATGCTCCAAAAAAAGAAGAAAAAAAACTGCCGAGCGATCTGGCGCGGGGAGCGCTCGATTCAAGGTGAGCGGGGAGCGAGCGGAGAGCGACTTGGGGGCGGGGTCAACATGAGTGATTAGCGGAGCGGACCAAGCTTTAAAGAGCGAAGAGCGGATTTCTCGGCCGCGCCGATCCGCTCACGTGGTCTGATGCACAGATAAACTTGTAGCGCAGTGTTACGATGGTGCACCTGTTATGGCCTCGGGACTAAACGGTGTCCAAGCCAAAGTGAAGGAAAGGGTCCCCGATGCGCTTTTCATACACTGTTATGCACATGTCCTTAATTTAGTTTTATCACAAGGTGTAAAAAAAATTCAAGAATGCAAAATCTTCCTCTCACACCTGTCTTCCATGGCCGCGTTCTTTACTAAATCGCCCAAACGTACGCAAGTGCTTGACCAGATGTGTCAAAGGCGACTGCCACGAGTTGCACCAACTAGGTGGAATTTCACATCAAGATTGGTTTGCACTGTATTTGAACAGAAAGATGCTCTTAAGGACGTGTTCCAGTACATAGTTGACCACCATGAGGAATTTGACGATACTGCTACAGGCGGTGCTGATGCTCATATATCATACTTGAGCACCTTTGAATTTAGCTTTTTAATTTCAACATTTTACGAAATGTTTTCCCATGCAGATGTTCTTTTTGACATTTTGCAGAGCAAGTCATTTGACATGCAGTTTTGTTTGGCTCGGGTGGACGAGTTTTGCATTCGCATTGAGGAGCAGAGGCCACGTTTTGATCAACTCTATGACGAGACAGTGAACACCACCGGTGTGCCACCTGGGCGCAGAGCGTGCAGAGATCCACGTACATACTACAAGAAGGTGCATGATGGCATTATTGACAATATTCTAAATCAAATGACAACTCGTTTTAAAGATCACGAAAAGCTTTCATTCCTTTCCCTTCTGGATCCCACGCAGTTCACCATCTACAAGAAAACGTTCCCTGAAACTGCTTTCACAAGCCTGACTGACAGCTACGGGCCGCGTTTTGACTTGCCACGGCTGAAAACCGAACTCGGTGTCATGTATTCTATGGCAGATTTTCAGGGAAAGGACCCATCTGACCTTCTTCTATTTCTTCAACAAAAAAAACTCAGTGAAAGCATGAAGCAGCTATATAAACTGACGTGTTTAGTTGTAACTATCCCTGTCACCACCTCAACCGTGGAAAGGACATTTTCTGCCCTCAAGCGCATTAAAACATATGCGAGGAATACAACCGGACAAGCCCGACTCTCTGCATTATCCTCCATGTCAATTGAAAAAGAAATGCTCCTGGATCTGAAAAGGACTGATCAGCTGTATGACCGGGTCATTGAAAAGTTCACCCAAACGGACAGGAGGATGGATTTCGTCTTCAGGTGAACCACGTCAAAATGGTGAGTGAAACAAATTAATTTATATTGATTATATTGATCTGCCGCTGCGCATTTTATTTCCACACAAATATATGTCTGTCTTGAAATATTGGCTGGGCTGCTGTGCGTTTCATTTGGTAATTCTTGACTTGATCTTTCTTTGCATACCGTAACTTCCCTCTAAGCACAATTTGAATTGTATTAAAATAGTTACATTTGTTTCGTTGTTGAGTCACCATGCATGTCTAATAATGACAACTCGCTGGGAGGCGGAGATCGGCATTGGTTTCAGCGATCACGCAACGTTGAACCACTCTCTCGACTCTCTGCTTTCTCAATTCTTCGCTTGATATAATTAATACAAATGTCCAATATAACGGAATTCGTTAGCTCATACAAATGTGATTATAACAGACTGCTGTTTAGTGTCGGGCCGACTGCCCACAGAACGGTCTATTTTATTTCAAGTCAGCAGCAGCAGCACGGAGTATCGAGGGACTTATTTTATTTGGAATATAATATTAATAATATATAATATTATGAAGGCCCGGTTAACTCCGGTACGCTTCGCCACTGATATTTACTGTTAGGATCTCTGGGTAACAGCACTGTATATTTGCATATCGTGTGACAAATGTAACAGTACTATATACCTGTAAGTCATGTATGTCCCTATGTCATAAATGTCATGATGTCATGTATGTTGTGTATGTCATAAATGTCACTATGAATTGAAAATGGGGGACCCTGATGATGTAAACAAGACAAACGCCTTTCTCTGGTCTGCATCCCCTTAACAATTGTGTGTATTGCTACTGGATTTACCAGATCCAGAGTGAATGAATGAATGAAAACTTTATTTAATACACGAGACCCTCTTCTTGGGACCAAGTAAGGTTTCGTCGATAATCCAATGTACAGCAGGGCTGTACGCTAAGCTTTTTCACTAGGGGCACACTTGCCCCTAAATGAGAAATTTGGGGGTAAAAAATATTTTTTAGGGGCAAATTTTTAAATAACAATTTTACCATTATTAAAAAAATATGTTCCTCCTGCCTCATTACTGTGGTCCTTTTATTTAACATTTAAGTGCGTTTGTTTTCAGGTTTGTATCTTTTATAATGAACCAACTGAGAAAGTGTGTAAATCACTAATAGAACAAAAACAACAAACTGTGTGTGTGTGTGTGTGTGTGTGTGTGCGCGCGCTTGTGTAGTGCTCCTTGAATGAGATCACCACAACACACGCACACCATTGCATTAATCAGGAGGACAAGAAACTCTGCATACATTTGTTTCACAATGAAAAGTGCTTTAGAAATCAAATGAATTATTATTGTAAATAACCCCATGAAAGGTTTATTATTTGTATGGGTAATTACCTGCTTCATATTTGTGATGTTACTGGTTTCAGTGTGTGCCTAAAGTGATCAATGTGTTGGGCCGTTTATAGAGATCTATGCCAATTAATGTTTATGTATATCCGGGACTTTTTTCAATAAGAATTGAGAGGTATTTGTATATGTGACCTTTATTTTGAAAACCGTGTTGCGACGCAACCTTATTTACATTTGCGCTTTTGACAGTGAAATGTTCAGTCCAACTTAGCTGGAAGGAAAGACTAATCAAAAAGGTTTAATTGACCCGTATGAGGCTCTTACGGTAGGACTACTCACCTAATGCATAGCTGAACCTGAACGTTAGAAGTGTCCGTGTCCCCGTCAATCAATCATCACATCATCACGTCAATCATCATCATCTTATCATCTCTCCACATCGGACGTGGTTGTCATAAGATGGACTGATATCCACTCCGTTGTTCTTGCAGAGCAAAATTTGCGTCTTAAATGTATTGAAATGAAGTGCTTCTTTGGCGATGCAATAGCCCATATTGAAAGGAAGAGAGGCCACATTCAGTTTCGTTTTGCTAGGAATTATGGGATTTGTTGTTGGATGTATAGACTACGCAGATAGGGACATGGTCTTTAATCGCACGATAGACTACAAGTACCAAGTATATAGTGTGACCCAGATTCACTCCACACGCAAATCTTTTTTTTCACTCAGGCTATCGGTGATCGCAGTAAGTTCATTCATTGCCGACAGATTCTTTCATAGCACCACGACATTGTGTCGCACTGTACAGCCTTGGTTGTAGGCTAATGTTTTTTAAAAAATGTATCCAATTTGTATGGATTAATTTAGGAGTGAAATGCGAATGAAGGGTTGAAATCACAACTCGCAAGGTTGCTCCCAAATAATATTTCCAACTCGCAACGGCCAAATTAAGGGGCAATTTGCGACGAGATCGCAGTGTACAGCCCTGTACAGTTACTTACACCACCCCCCCCCCCCCCCCCCATCACACCCACCCAACCACCTCCAATGTACTAAGGCTGAGCCCGAACGTTCGAACGTTCGAACGTTCGTTCGTTCCGCTGGCATTCGGACTTTAATTAATGCATTCGGACGTTCGAAAAAAAAAAAAAAAAAAAAAAGGAGGCGCGGGTGAGGCGATGTGAAGAGGCGCGTCCCCGCGGCGGCGCGCGGGGTGGAGTCGAGGGCGAAGATGCGCGTCCCCGCGGCCCGCGGCGCTCGGCTCATTATTCAATCATGGCAGCTGCAAGTGGGAAGACTTCACCTGTGTGGAAACACTTTAAATTAACAGACGACAAAGTAAAGGCTGTGTGTCAAATCTGCGACAAGCAGTTGGCATTCCACGGTAGCACATCCAACCTGGCTGCTCATATAAAAAATTTAAGTATTGGGCCCTAATTAGTCATTAGAAGTATAGCCATTCGCCACGTGCAGGCTGCGGCCTACTAAGGCCTAGTGGCCTGGCCGGCGCCTGGCAGCCTGCTGTGCGAAAGCGTGATGCTGTTGGCCTGGTCTCAAATAAATACAATAAGAACAAAATGATATATGCTAATAATAATAACAAATTCATTATTTTAGGTACATAAACTGGATCTGGACGGCGGGCCCACCTCCTCAACCACGACGCAGACACTACTGCAATTTGACGCAGCAAAACCAATAACGGAGAAGAGAAAGAACCAGTTATTGGACTCGATTGTGGATTTTATTGCTTTGGACATGAGGCCCATAAATGTAGTAGAGGGTGAGGGATTCAGGAGAATGGTTAATCTGATGGCGCCAGGTTACACCATCCCCAAAAGAGCCACTGTTTCCAACAACCTAACCCTGAGGTACGGGGCCGTGCGGGAGAAAGTCTCCTTGTACATTGACCATGCCACCGCTGTGGCATTCACACAACAGACGCTTGGACGTCGGTGGCGATGGAGGCGTACATGGCAGTCACCTGTCATTTTATTTCTGACGAGTGGGAACTACGGGGTTATGTATTGGAAACTAAAGAGCTGGAGATTAAGCATTCGGGAGTAAACATCGCCCAACGCCTGGGTGAAGTGGCTGGCGCGTATGGCATACCCAACTACAAACGAGTGGCTGTTGTACACGACAATGCCAGCAACATGAAGCTGTGTACCGAGACACAAACTTATCTTCTTGGCACACAATATGAAGAGAGTTTAGACCAATAGGCCGACTGCGTGAGTGAGGCATCATTTTATTTTGGTTACTTAGTTATTATATATCTGCATTGCTTTGTTAAAAACAACTTGTGCATGTGGACAACTTATATTCTTGGCACACAACATGAAGAGAGTTTAGACCAATAGGCCGACTGCGTGAGTGAGGCATCATTTTATTTTGGTTACTTAGTTATTATATATCTGCATTGCTTTGTTAAAAACGACGTGTGCAATAAATCCCACATTTGTTAATTATTATTATTATTGTTAATGTATATTTTAAATGTTACAAGTTGTTAATGTTCAGAGTTGAGTGCCGACTTGTTAATGTTTCAATTACTGGGCCTGTTTTTCTATATTGTTTGATTGAAAAGTGTATTAACAGATTGCAGAATGGGTACAGTATAACAGTACATACAATTGTTAAGGGGATGCAGACCAGAGAGACTTTCGTCTTATTGTTTACATCATGCAGGTCCCCCATTTTCATTTATCTGCATTGGTGCAATAAATCCCGCTTTTGGAAATAACTTGTCTCATTTGATCCTTAAATCAAAAGGTAGAAGACCTATCGAATATTCAATCGTAATTTATTTCAGTTGTTTTTTTCCAGGGGTAATGAAATTAATCTATAGTATACAGGTGCCAAGTGTCTATAGTCTAAATGTTTTATTACGATACTAGACAGTAAAGTTAAAATGCACAATAACGTGTAATATATAAATCATTGTTTATGCTTCATGTTCATCCCCCCCTCTGTTCTGAGTGACTTCTGAGGCGATAGAAACATCGCCAAGTGCGCAACGCTCGAACGCAGCCAATTGAAAAATGCACGAAAAGCAATCAAATGTTGAAATGTATAAAAAAAAACTATATATATAAATGGGATTATGATATCACAATACTATCCAAATATATGCACTGGATAAAATGTATATTACGTTCACACTAATATAACTGTTTAGAATAGAATAGTCTATTGGGTGAGTGCGGCTGGCTTTCGTGTGACATCACGTCCGGGAGCGGGAGTCAACCAGGAAAATCTATAATAATCACAGATACATTCAGTCAATACTGGATCTAACTAAATGGATTTATGGATTGGATACACATTTATGGACATTTCAAGCCCGCCAGACCAGAAAGCTTCGGTTATTCCAATTCATACAGCGATGTTCTACCGGGACAAAAAGTGAGTGCGTGATAACATGTTTGACTGCTGTCTTTTCCCTTTGTTTAATTACATGTTTACATGAACAGCCACCACTGTAAACAATTTTTTTTCACCAATAGATTATGAGGATCTATAATAATACAATAAAAAGAAAAAATTATATATAAAAAAAAAAGAAATTTAATAAAAATGTTTTTTTTATTAAAAAATTTACAAAAAACGAACGTTCGAACGTTCGTTCGTAGACCCTGGCGAACGTTCGAACCCTAAAAACAGGGTTCGGGCTCAGCCTTACAATGTACAGTCCCCCCACCTACCCAACCTCCACCAGTGTACAATTTCTACGTCAAATGTATATACTCTTTTTTTAGACTATTTTTGTATCACAAACAATACTGTATTTGTAAATCTGGTATGTCATAAATGTATAGATGTAGCAGTACTGTATCTGTATGTCATATATGTTATGATGAATTGAAAATGGGGGACCCTGATGTAAACAAGACGAAAGTCTTTCTCTGGTCTGCATCCCCTTAACAATTGTATTGAGCTGTACTGTATTGTACCCATTCTGCAATCTGTTAATAACAATCAATCAATATTTAACAGATTGCAGAATGGGTACAATACAGTACAGCTAAATACACACAATTGTTAAGGGGATGCAGACCAGAGAAACACGTTCGTCTTGTTTACATCAGGGTCCCCCATTTTAAATTCATAGTGACATACATGACATACTACAGATAATACTATTACATTTGTGACATGTACGATATGCAAATATACAGTACTGTTACCCAGAGATCCTAACAGAGATTATACATATGATGGGGAAGAGACTGTACATTAGGAGGGGGTACTGTGAAGTAACACGACAATGACAAATGTGTTGTTTCTGTTTTTCTTTTTGAAATAGTTGCGGCACACGGAACAGACAGCACCCAGTAGCCTAGGTTTCCGTTAGAAAAAGACAAATAATAATGCAAATAACGTTCTGATTAACAAAGGCATTCGTTTTGTGGAATTAACGTTAACTAGATGTATCAACATTCATATGTACATTTATCATACACGGAAAGCGAACGGCGCAAGCACACACACACACACAACAACAACACACGTCGCGTAAATAACGTTCTGATTAACAAAAGGCATTCGTTTTGTGGCATTCACGTTACCTAGATTCATCAATAGCAATAGTAATATATATGTTTCTTTAGACTAGAATAAGTAAAATGAACTTACTATCTCGGAAAAGTTGCAGCATGTCAGTGTTTACTCTGGGTCTCGAGTAGAGCTAAATAGCAATGGCCGACATTTCAGAAACTGAAAGGCAAACGGTCGCTTCCCATTGGTGCTGAGCACAGCGGAGGCGGGTGAAAGCGCTGTAAACGATTGCTCGCAAATGACTGCTTGACGCCTCTGATTGGCTCAGGTTAAAATCCGTCATGACTCGGAATCAAATGACGGAATCTCCTAATCAAATGGACGGATATCAGTCTCAAGACGGAACGCTTTAATGCCTGCTATAACCTTTCAGTCTGCCCAGCACCAAGACAACTGTTGGCATTGCAGCCTTGATGCTGCTTGTTAATCCTGTTGTGGCCTATAGCTAGAAGGCAAAGGAGGAACGACTTGTTACCTTTATCTGTTGATTTGGTCATATAGTCTGTCATAGTAGTTATATCTGTGCCCATAGATGTGAAATAAGGTGTGAACTAACTAAGTTCTTTAGATCTATTATGCTTATGTCGATCTGATAAACAGGTTAAAATATTTGGGGTAGGGCGGCTAGGTGGTGTAGTGGGCAAGGCGCTCGCCACCAATGCAGGAGACGCTGGGTTCAAGCCCAGCTCTCCACATTGCTATCAGCTTGGCTGGTCGTTCATACTAACACAATTGGCAGTGTTAGGGATGGGAAAGCTGATAGGTGGGTCCTGGTCGTTGTAAACAGCGACTCCTACAGTTCGGTCGGGGCGCCTGCTCAGCGAGGATAGGATCTAAGGGGGGTAGTGTGATCCTTCCACACGTTACACCCTTGCAGTGAAAGTCCGCGCTGCCAGGTGAAAAGAAGCGGTTGATTGGCTACACGTGTGTCGGAGGAAGCACGTGATAGCCTCCACTCTCCCAGACCGACTGTGGGGGGTAGGTGTGCAGCGACCAGGAAGGGAATTGGGAATTGGCATAACGACTAACATTGGGATGGGAGAAAAACGGAGGAAAAAGGAGGGGGAAAAAGATTAAAAAAAAATATATATATATATATATATATATTTGGGGTAACCTAACCATACCTGGTGGCCTGTATGCATAAAATCTAATATGGCCGACCGTCGGAAAGACGTATATCTCAGCTCCTATTAGAACTAGATCCTTGTATAATATCACTTTTTCTATGTCTGTTGGTGCAAGGGTGCAATCAATTTCTGAAGTAATTATTATGTCTCAAGGTCAAATGTAATTTTCAAGGTAATGTTGAGCAAAAACTGACCGTAAGTATGGACCTAAGCCACATAGGAAGATTAACTACTAAGACATGGTGAATAATTATTTAATTCATTAATAAGTACATTTTGTGTTTCAAGAACATGTTCATGGTCAAGTTAACTTCCTAAATCTACATGCAAAACCCCAGACATTTTAAACTCGGATAACTTGCCCAAACAAATACCAAATTGCAAAAGCCTTCACCGTCTTAACTTGGGGAGACTGGGCCAGTGAGTAAGTTGACCCGCCCCCCTGTAGGCTAAGGGCCCGCGTCCACCTGGCTCACAAAAACACTGATAGTGCGCCGGCAGCGCTGGCATGAAGCGCATCTTGTAGATGACAGAAAGAAATCTACAGCCATCCTTTTATCGTTTTTTCATGCCGCGGTTTTGCACATATTATAGCATATTTTAATAACTTTATTGTATATTAATTATATATATAGTTATTGCCTGACACCACAGTTCGCCCTTTGCTTTTTATTAGCTTTTTAGTAGTGTATTCGTGTAGTTATTATTATTTGTGTTTTGTCGCGAATCTCAATGGCCCGTCTACTGTGGGAGACAGGCAGGCAGCTCCCGTGTCAGGTTACAAACAGAGTGGTAGATATGAATGCTGTGATTGGTTGTCTGAAAATGAGCTCAGCGCATCGCTCTGAAAAGTTAAGAAACTTTCGGCCGCACAAAAAAGCTGAAAAAAGAAGCCGACTGCAGCACACTTTCTATAGGTGGCGCATGCGGCCGCATACGCTCTCTCCCCATTGGGATACATTGAAAAAAGACGCGTGCGGTCATAAATATGAGGCAGGTGGACGCGAGCCCCAACTGTACACATTTTTGTCATGCAGCCATAAATTCAGGAAGCACCCATCGTTTCTATCTGGATGTGATGGAGAGAAGTACATGAGAAAAGCTGTAAGTATGTTTTACACTAAAAAGTGTTTTTGCTTGTCAAAGGAAATGCTCTACCTGTCAGAAGAAGCTGTTTTGTCTTTTAATTTCATTTTTTAAATGTTAGCTAACTAACATTTATAGATTTCACATCTGCTTTTAACACCATGCAGATACACACTCTCATTCAGAGACTTGTTGACACAGGGGTAAATGGAGATATCATCCATCTGATCAGAGACTTCCTCTCTGACCGCCCTCAACGGTCCGTGTTAATGGAAGTCTATCTAATGTCACTACGCTCAACACAGGAGCACCGCAGGGGACCATTTTATCTCCTTCACTTTTCTCCTTGTATACAAACAAGTTCCAAGTTCCAAATTGACTGTGATGACCATGAGGGTCCATACAGGGACCATGAAAGGGTACATACAGGGACCATGAGAGGGTACATACAGGGACCATGAGAGGGTACATACAGGGACCATGAGAGGGTACATACAGGGACCATGAGAGGGTACATACAGGGACTATGAGAGGGTCCATACAGGGACCATGAGAGGGTCCATACAGGGAGCATGAGAGGGTACATAGAGGGACCAGGAGAGGGTACATACAGGGACCATGAGAGGGTACATACAGGGACCATGAGAGGGTACATACAGGGACCATGAGAGGGTACATACAGGGACCATGAGAGGGTCCATACAGGGACCATGAGAGGGTCCATACAGGGACCATTAGAGGGTCCATACAGGGACCATGTGTCATCTCTCCTGAACCCAGTGTCATATACTGAGAGAGCGGTCTATCTTGACTTTCATTCATAGCTACTATGGTAGCTTAGAAACCTGCAGCTCCAGAGTTTACAGTTCACCCTGTCCCTAGTGGATTACAGCAGCTTTCGTAGCTACAACTATGGAGTCACGAGGCTTTGCATACACCAAGATGCATTGACCCAGTCTCATTCTCGCCTGAAGCAGAGAGAGACCCGTACCCTACTCCATGGCGTGACCCTCAACAAATATTGGCAGGACGCCATCATCCCGAGGGGCCTGCGTATCGCCAAGGCAAGACATCGAGCGGCATAAGAGAGCAAAGAGACGAGCATCTACACACATGGTGCATCCCGCACTCCCGCAGGCCTACTTGGCAGCCCAGAGACCGACCTAGACACCCCAATTCTTCTTCAACGTTGAGCTTGGATGAGGCGCCCATTCAAGAGATGTCTCCGAAATACTCCCTCCGTAGCCAGTCGATTTTTCCGGACGGCCCTCTTCCACCACGGCCGTTTAATGGTACAGAACCAAAGGGAATGAATGAAGAAAACGTGTTATTGTGGTGACCTATATTAAGAGACATTCACCAAGGTGGGCTTGTGCCTTTAAGCGTGTGGGTTGTACTGTTTAGGGGACAGGTTAAATACCACTTCCGGTTCCGGGTTAACTTTGTTGTTATTGGTAAATGCTATGTGAGTGAGAAGTAAAGTACCTCAACTCGAACCACGTCTCTGGCTCGCTACTTTCTTATCGCCACATTGGTGACCCTGTGAAGAACATTTGTAACGTTAACAGCATTTAGCGTTATGGAAGACAACGGCGTCGCGCAACCGCAAGCACCCGCACCGAATGCTAACGACGCTAACATGCTACAAGCGAACATTTACGCTGCGACCGTCAAGTTGCCCGACTTTTGGCAGCATAATCCCCGGCCGTGGTTTCAACACGTCGAAGCCCAATTCCAGCTGAGAGGAATAACACAGGATCTAACTAAGTACTTCCATGTTGTGGCGGCGTTGGATGCTTCAACGACGGCACGGGCGATGATGCTGTTGGAGGATCCGCCGGCAGCTGACAAGTACAATGCGCTAAAGACATTCCTTCTGAAGCTATATGAACTGTCAGAACTGGAGAAAGCGGACCGCCTGCTGTCCCTCAACGGCCTCGGCGATGGCAAACCGTCGGAGTTGATGGAAAAAATGCTGGCTGTACTGGGATCAGCTGATCCCTCTTTTCTATTTACACACATTTTCTTGCGACAGCTTCCAGTGCCTGTGCGCACAGCACTGGCGAGTTCCCTCCTCTCCTCCACCAAGGACTATCGCGGCCTGGCTGCAGAAGCGGACAGGGTTTTCCTGGCCAACAGGCAGCAGCAGTTTGTCCATGCGCTGCTGCCCCACCAGGGCACCTCTGCCCCACCACTGGAGGCCTATACAGACACCGCGGCTGCGGTGACAGCCCGACGCCAACCCGACGATGGGCTCTGCTATTACCATGCCAGGTTTGGGGACAGGGCCAAGCAGTGTCGCAAGCCATGCAGTTTCAAGGGGCAGGGAAACGCCAGGGCCGGCGCTCATTAGTGGCTGTGGGTGCCGGCCATGACTGCAAGCTATTGTTTATCACCGACTCCTTGTCTGGCCGGCGGCTGCTGGTGGACTCGGGCGCGCAACGCAGCATCCTGCCGGCACAGGGCGTGGACACCATGGACGGCAGACACGGGCCCCAGATGGACGCAGCGAACGGTACGCCCATACGTACCTACGGCACCAGGTATGTGGAGGTGTGTTTTGGGGGGCGCCGTTTCGGCTGGGGTTTTGTGATGGCTGCGGTGTCCACGCCGCTCCTGGGAGCAGACTTCCTCTGTGCTTTCAGCTTACTGGTAGATGTTAAAAACTGTCGCTTGATCGATGCCCTCTCTTTTTCCTCTTACCCCTGCACACTTGGGGCGGTTGGGGGGGGCGGAGCTCTCTGCCTGTTGAACACACTTGCCACCGGGGACCCGTATGAACGCCTGCTCGCCGGGTTCCCTGACCTCACCACACCCACGTTCTCATCTGCAGTGGCCAAACACGGTGTGGAACACCATATTACCACAGAGGGCCCCCCAGTCTATGCCCGGGCCCGGCGCCTCGACTCAGCCAAGCTGGCAATCGCCAGGGGGGAGTTTTCCACCATGGAGCGACTTGGCATTGTGCGCCGCTCGAACAGCCCGTGGGCTTCTCCATTACACATGGTTACAAAGGCTGGCGGAGGTTGGCGCCCATGCGGCGATTTCCGTCGCCTTAATAACGCCACAACCCCCGACCGGTACCCTGTTCCGCACATACAGGACTTCTCTACCCCAGGTGGTAAGAGCCGGCAACTGCACCTCCTCATCCATCACGCTCAACATAGGGGCCCCCCAGGGCTGTGTTCTGAGCCCCCTCCTCTACTCCCTGTACACACATGACTGCGTAGCACAGCGGAACAACAACACCATCATCAAATTTGCTGATGACACAGTAGTGGTGGGCCTGATCTCTGCCAACGACGAAAGGGCCTACCTGGAAGAGGTAGAGAACCTGTCACAGTGGTGCCAGGAGAACTGCCTCTCCCTGAACGTCAGCAAAACAAAAGAGATGATTGTGGACTTCAGGAGGTCG
Source organism: Notolepis coatsorum (assembly GCF_963971535.1). NCBI lineage: Eukaryota > Metazoa > Chordata > Actinopteri > Aulopiformes > Paralepididae > Notolepis > Notolepis coatsorum. The sequence continues at coordinate 71,132,428 of NC_140165.1, forward strand.
GGGGTCAAGGACTACAGCCCCCTCAGCATCGACGGGGCACCGGTTGAGAGAGTGAACAGTTTCAAGTACCTCGGAGCCCACATATCCGAGGACTTGACATGGACCACACACATTGACAGTGTTGTGAAGAAGGCACGACAACGCCTCTACTTCCTCAGGCGCCTAAGGAAGTTCCAAGTCAGTCAGAAGATCCTTAGGAACTTCTACTCATGTACAATAGAGAGCATCCTGACCGGCAACATCACCTCCTGGTTTGGGAATAGCACTGCACAAGACCGTAGCAGACTACAAAGAGTGACACGTTCAGCCGAACGCACAATTGAAGGGGGGCTTCCCACCCTCCAGAACATTTACAACAAGCGGTGCAAGGGGAAGGCTAAGAGAATTATTAAGGACTCGAGCCACCCGAACAACTGCCTCTTTGAACTGCTGCCGTCAGGCAAGCGATACCGAAGTCTTAAGGCGAGCACAGAAAGACTCAGAAGGAGCTTCTATCCCCAGGCCATCAGGCTGCTAAACGAACAACGAACAATAATCGCTAAACGAACAATAATCACTATGCAACAACCATCAAATGCACACAGCACACACACCCACACGCACACACTCACTCAAACAAACAACACACTGCAGCACCCACTCTCCACACTTTAGATCACACAAACACACTTACACTTTATATTTATTGATAAAGGATTTGCACTACAACTCGTACACCTACTGTGAATTGTACCTAAACTGCACCTCGTCCATTTATGCCTTGCACTATATAGTATTGTATATTAGTACACTGCACAGTATTGTATATTGTATGGTAACTACGTCTACGAACATTGTACATATGTCTAAACTGAACACTGTGACCTCTTTTTTTACTTCTAATCTTTACTATGTTTTTATTTCATACTTATCTTGTCATGCACAGTCTCTGGAGCGCAACAGTAAGAAGCATTTTGTACAAAAGTATTCTGTACCTCTGTATGACAACTATTAAAGAAACTTGAAACTTGAACTTGAAACCTGGCAGGGGCTGTCATCTTCTCCAAGGTGGACCTGGTGCGCGGTTACCACCAGGTGCCGGTCCATCCACGGGATGTGCCAAAGACAGCTGTCATTACACCCTTTGGGCTTTTCGAATTCCTAAGAATGCCTTTCGGGCTCATGGGGGCGGCGCAGACGTTTCAGCGCCTGATGGACTCTGTGCTCCAGGACATGCCATTTTTGTTTGTGTACTTGGATGACATTCTTGTAGCCAGTACGTCCATAGAGGAGCACATGACACACCTCCAGCAGCTGTTTGAGCGGCTCAGTAAACACGGCCTCATCGTCAACCCGACCAAGTGCCAGTTCGGGCAGTCCTCCATCACTTTCCTCGGACACCATGTCGCTCCACAGGGAGCCACCCCACTCCCCGCCAGGGTGGAGGCCGTGGCCAGTTTTCCTCGTCCCCGCACCGTACGGGCTCTACAGGAGTTCCTGGGCATGGTGAACTTTTACAACCGGTTCCTTCCCCATGCTGCCCACCTCATGCGGCCCTTGTATGAGGCCCTGCGGGGCAAAGTGCCCAAGGACGAGTTAGATTGGTCCTCGGGGATGGACAGCGCTTTTGGGGCTGCCAAGAACGCGCTAGCCAACGCTGCTCTGCTGGCGCACCCCTCTCCCACTGCCCCGGTCGCCCTCACGACAGACGCCTCTGACTATGCAGTGGGGGCGGTGTGCGAGCAGTGGGTGGGCGGTGCCTGGCAGCCACTGGCCTTTTTTAGCAAACAGCTCCGCGACAACGAGCGTAAGTACAGTACTTTCGACAGGGAACTGCTGGGTCTGTTCCTCGCCACCAGGCACTTTAGATTCCTGTTGGAAGGCCGCCAGTTCACTGCCTTTGTGGACCACAAGCCGCTAACTTTCTCCATGGCCAAGACCTCGGAGCCGTGGTCGGGACGTCAGCAGCGGCAGCTATCGGCGATCTCCGAGTTAACCACGGACATTCAGCACGTGGCGGGCAAGGACAACTTTGTCGCCGACTGCCTCTCTCGGGCGGTCATCGGGTCCGTCCACTTGGGACTCGATTATGCCGCCATGGCGGCAGACCAAGCCACGGACTCGGACATTCAGGCCTATCGGACGGGTCCTACCGCACTGCAGCTGGAGGATGTGGTGTTCGACACAGCTAACGCCACTCTCCTCTGCGACGTCTCCACTGGCCAACCGCGCCCTATGGTGCCTACGGCCTGGCGGCGCCGGGTTTTTAACATGATCCACAGCCTTTCCCACCCAGGTGTGAAGGCCTCGACTAAGCTGGTGGGGGTCAAGTTTGTGTGGCCTGGCCTCCGGAAGGATGTTAGGACCTGGGCTAGCTCATGTGCGGCGTGCCAGCGTGCCAAGGTGCACCGCCATACCAAAGCCCCTTTGGCACCGTTTATAGTGCCGGAGAGGCGGTTCGACCATGTGAATGTGGACCTGGTGGGCCCCCTGCCCCCCTCCCATGGATATACTCACCTCCTCACCATGGTGGACAGGACCACCAGGTGGCCGGAGGCTGTTCCACTGTCCTCCACTACGGCAGCGGAGGTGGCCCGGGCGTTCATCGGCTGCTGGGTGGCCCGTTTTGGCACACCGGGGGACATCACAAGCGACAGGGGCCCCCAGTTCACTTCGGAGCTCTGGACTGCAGTTACGGAGCACCTGGGGGTGAAGATCCACCGCACTACGGCGTACAACCCGCAGGGCAACGGACTTTGCGAGCGGTTCCATAGGGACATGAAGGCCGCTCTTCGGGCTGCCCTTACGGATGGCGCCTGGGTTGACCGCCTCCCGTGGGTCTTGCTTGGTCTTCGTTCTGCCCCCAAGGAGGACCTCCAGGCCTCGTCCGCCGAGCTGGTGTACGGCCAGCCGCTGCGGGTCCCTGGGGAGTTTCTTCCGGGGGCCACAGCGTCCTGGTCCGTCGCCTCCCATCGAGCAGTGTCCCGGGGTGTTGCCGATGCCCTTATTCCCATTCCAACATCCCGCCACTGCCTTCCCCAGTCCTACGTCCCCAGGGACCTGCCATTGGCCAAATATGTTTTCATCCGGCACGACAGCCATCGGACCCCGCTGCAGCCCCCTTATGACGGGCCTTTCCGTGTCTTGGAGGCAGGCACTAAAAACGTTGTTGTGGACATGGGAGGCAGGCCAGAGCGGGTCACTATAGACCGTCTTAAGCCTGCTCACTTGGACAAGGACGAACCAGTTAAGTTGGCCCTACCCCCGCGGCGGGGGCGCCCCCCGGTTTCGGCTCAGACCCCTGCCCTATCCTCTGTTCCGGCCTTGGCCCCTTCCGTGGCCCGGCCGCTGGTTCCACTTATCTCCCTTAGTCCCCCTCTGGTTAAGCGCAGTCGGTTCGGCCGCTTGATCCGTCCCCCTCCACGTTGACTATTTCATGCTGTGATCTGTTCACTGATGGACTGTTCACTGGCTATTAATTAGTTGCAGTTTTTGTATTGGTGAATTCTGGGGGGGCCTGTGTGGTGACCTATATTAAGAGACATTCACCAAGGTGGGCTTGTGCCTTTAAGCGTGTGGGTTGTACTGTTTAGGGGACAGGTTAAATACCACTTCCGGTTCCGGGTTAACTTTGTTGTTATTGGTAAATGCTATGTGAGTGAGAAGTAAAGTACCTCAACTCGAACCACGTCTCTGGCTCGCTACTTTCTTATCGCCACATTATCCTGTTTCCTATAATAAGTGACTTTTATTACTATGATTATATTATTATTATTATTATTTTTACGAATGGTGAAATGTTTTCCTCTTGTTTTTCCTTCTGTTTTTGTTGTTCTTTTCTTATAGAATTTTGGTTTGCAATTAATGCAATTGGCTTATTTAGTTTCTGGTCTATATTTGTATTTAATTTGAGTTTATAACATATTACATTATAAAGTCCTTACTTTGGAGGTCAAAGTTGACTAGCAATCCCAGGCTCACCTCAATGTTGTCACTTCCTGCCCACATGGTATATAGCTCCCACCTTTACAAGCTACCATTGCTAGCCTATTAACACTGAAGAAGGAACACCTGTTCCGAAACATGTCTTTATAGACTGCCATTAAAACTTTTTTTAAATCTGAGAGTGCTGGTCCGGCCTCCTGCTTTCTTCCATAGGGTACATACAGGCACCATGAGAGGGTACATACAGGCACCATGAGAGGGTACATACAGGGACCATGAGAGTGTACATACAGGGACCATGAGAGGGTACATACAGGGACCATGTGTCATCTCTCCTGAACTGGTGAAAAGAAAGTTCCTTAGAGATTAATGTAAGTATTCGCTATTATTTGCGTTAGCGATCGAGCCCCTAGCTATCACCTTTCACACTGACCGCCGTGTTCAAGGCATCATCAGAGATGGACAGGAACAAAGAATCTCGTTATATGCGGACGATGTACTGCTGTATATCTCAGATCCAGAGGCCTCACTTCCACATGGCCTTCACATACTGCACGAGTTGGTGTCTTTTCTGGTTATAAATTTTATTTGAAAAAGAGTGAACTTTTCCCCATAAACTCATTGGCTAGAAATCTCCCTCTATATTCCCCTTTAAGCTTTCCCCAAGCTGCTTCCGTTACCTTGGTATAATGATAACACGTAAACACTCACGTAATCTCATAGCGTCCAACTTCACCCCTCTACTGGAGCGCACCAAGCAGGATTTTACCAGATGGTCGTCACTTCCCTTGTCACTTGTTGGCAGAGTGAATACCGTGAAAATTAACACATTACCGAAATGTCTGTATTCATTTAAAAGTATTCCAACCTTTATTCCAAAGTCCTTTTTTAAAGCCCTTGACAGGGTAATATCATATTTGATCTGGAATAAACGTCCAGTCAGAATAAATAAAACGGCTTTCCAGGAGCCTAAATCGCAGGGAGGCTTTGCACGACCTAATTTCCTGGCGTACTATTGGGCTGCAAACAGTCACAGCATTCTTTATTGGAGTCAGGGCCGCCTCAGGGGGTGTGCGAGCAGTGCGGTCGCACAGGGCCTCGCGGGAAGGGGGGCATCGCAAAAAAAAAAAAAAGTATATATATATATATTACTTTTAATATTTTGTGAGGCCCCCCTTCCCACGAGGCCCTTTTTCATCACAGACCTAAAATCTAGTTTTGCTTACATGCTTATATATTTCACATTAGACACGTTTGTAGAATAGTGTTCCGGGCTCTGCGGCTCTGCTGCTCTGCAGATACACGTTTGTAGAATAGTGTTCCGGGCTCTGCGGCTCTGCTGCTCTGCAGATATACTATTGCTTTCATTCAATTACTTTTGCGCAAAGCATTGTTGGAGGACTAACACTAGGGGGAGCCGAGCTGGTTGGCGTCGGTCTGGTAGTCGGTAGAGAGATGTGAAGAAGACCGGATCCACAAGGGGAGGGGCTACAGCCAGGTAAAGGGTCTATTCAGCGCTATCCAGAGGAGCGAGTGGATGTCTTTTGAAAAGCAGCATGGAGCAGAAGAAATAACACTGTGTGCCATAAGCTTGTTATAAATACCAAGTATGATTAGGTTATTTCAAGACGAAGAGGACGTTCGGCAGATGGACTGAAGATGAAAGTTGTTGCGTGTTAGAACCTTCAGTCAGGCTATAGCTATGTCGGCTAGTAGCTTAAGGCAGGGACAGCTAACTAGCGTTAACTAAGTTATCGAGTGCTAACGTGTGGCAGATAAACTAGGACTCCCAAGTTCATCCCAACGGGGGGACAATATCATGGATGGGACTGGTACTTTTCATCTCCACGGTAGGAAAATGCGTCGACGTCGTCTCCTTCCAACTTTGCCATTGATTCTGCGTTAGTCTCTCTCTCTCTCTCTCTCTCTCTCTCTCTCTCTCTCTCTCTCGGCACGCCATGTCACCGTCTTCACCTGTCCACAAAAACGTCCTATAGTCTATGTCTATGGTATAGCAACTGGTCTAAGAATGGCATTTTGACCATTTACGACTTGTACCAAGACAGTTCATTTATGTCCTTCACACAATTGTCCCTAAAGTTTAATTTACCAAAAACTAATTTTGTTCAGAGATTTGCAGATACGTGATTCTGTTAAGAACAAATCAAGCTCAGTTCCTCGATATGCCTCCAAAAACTGAAGATTTACCATATCTTGGAGGTGAAGGCTGCAACCATAGGCTCAATATCTAAACTATATAATATCATATCCTTATCCCTACGTTCTTCGGTATTGGCCATTAGACAGAACTGGGAGACCGATCGAAATCATTAATTTATAGATGAAGAATGGGGAAAAGGCTCTTTCCCGAATACACTCATCCTCTATATGTGCCCGCCATTCTTTGATACAGTTCAAGCTCCTCCACTGTGTGTATTGGTCAAAGACCAGACTTGCTAAGATAAACCCTGGCACGGATCCCACATGCGACCGGTGCCACCAAGCCCCAGGCTCGCTCATCCATATGTTTTGGCATTGTCCGGTACTGGCCCCTTTCTGGAGTTCCATTTTTAAATCGTACTCAGATATTTTTGCTGTGAATGTCGACCCATGTCCTCTCATTGCATTATTTGGCCTGACACCGGAGAACGTCGTTATATTTACTGGGCAATCTAATGCCATGGCCTTCACCTCACTTATTGCCAGACGCCTCATTCTACTCAATTGGAAGGCAGCCACTCCCCCCTCACATTTGCATTGGATGAGGGATGTTATGTCTCTCATACATATTGAGAAAATGTTATTCACAACACAAGGCCACACAGATACTTTTTACAAAACATGGCAGCCCTTCCTACTTCATTTCAAAACCCATATATGACGTAAGTCCCTCCTAACCCCCTGATCCTATGACCCCCTTCCTTCCTCCACCTACCTTTCTGGTACTGATGGACCATGCATGGCTGGGGAGATGGCATTGTGGTGGTCTTACTACCGCTGATGTTGTTACATTCACTTTCTATTTAAAAATTTATAATTATCTGGAAAACATACTATCAGAATAGAGAGTACTACTTATATTATATATATTTTTTTCTTTTTATTATCATTATGATAAATCTTTTTTTGTGTGCATGCATTACACCTTACTGTCATGCACTTGTCCTAATATACTAACCTACACTGTAGCACTCAACACTTTGATGAACATAGTTATTCAGCTGATAGAGTTGTGCCCTTCCTGATGACTTGTCGTACAGACCTTGTAAGTTGCTTTGGATAAAAGCGTCAGCTAAATTACTAAATGTAATTATGTCATTTGATATCTAAATACTTTGCCATCTTCATTTCATTGTAAAATCAAAGTGAAGTCTACAGAAGAACATTGACAACTTAGATAATGAACGTTACCTAGCTAGCTATGTGATTGTGCAAATAAATGTTTTGTGCGCCAAAACACAGCTCACTGTCTGACACACACACACACACACACACACACACACACACACACACACACACACATACCTTGTACTAACATTAGATTTTCTTGGTGCAATAAACAGAGCTAAGATAGCTAACGTTAGCTAAGCTAGCAACAATTAGTTAGCTAGCTGGCTAATTAACTAATTACGACTTATGTACTTACTGATTTGATACTTTCTTTCGGGTCCCGAAGACTTGGTACAGCACATGTCTTGCCCGTTTTGCTCCATGTTTTTTCTTTCTTGTTTGATATTAGCATCTTTAAACCTGACTGAGGTTCCCCACTCTCCTTCCAATCATCACTGTCATCAGTCTCAGAACAGTCTGAAGAGAGAAGCTGGTCATCTCTAGTTGGGTCTAAATCACCAGCTGGATCTAAGTTACTGGCTGGTTCTGATAGTCCACAGTCCTCTCCATCAGGTTCTGTTTTCATCTGTTCAGTTGAGGTGCTGGGTAAAGAGTAAGCTTCTCTGTTTTTCTCCCTCTGGGTTTGAAGAGGCTGGAAGGACAGAGCGTTCTCTTGACCATCTTCACATTTCACTGGGTCTACTGTGATCTTGGAGAGATCAGCTTCTTCCAGCCCTTGATGTAGTTCCTCTTTAATCTGTAGTAGCTCTGGGTCCTGGGTTTGGCTGAGCAGTGAGGACAGAGTATTCTCTCCATCATGTTCATATTTCACAGGGTGTAAGGTCATCTTGGAGCCATCAGCCTCCTCTAGATCTTGAAATAGTTCCTCCTGTTCCTCTTTAATCTGTAGGGACTCTGGGTCCTGGGTTTGGTTAAACCACAAGAACTGAGGTTTCTCTTCATCATCTTCACTCTTCACAGGGACAGGATTGTATGTCAACTTTAAGATATCAGCCTCCTCCAGACCTTGGAGGTGCTCTCCCTCCTGACTGATCCAGAGTTCCTCCTGTTCCTCTTTCATCTGTAGGGGCTCTGGCTCCTCCTGGCTCAGACTGGGGCTCCTCTCCTGCTGCTCAGGGGGAACCTCCTCTTCACAGACAGGCTGTGGGGGGTCTGCAGGGAGAAATAATAATATGAGTAACAAACAAAAAGATGCAGTAGATAACTTTTCACCATTAACCTTTTAATGAAGCCTGAGTGGTCCGGTACCGGTACAAGATTGATATCACGCCATAAATCCATCTCTACAGAATGTATGTATTAATGTTGCGTTCTTTTTCAAATGTAGCCAAGAGTAAAGACCCTAACCATGTCAAAACAGCAGTCAAAGTGTATATTGTCAGCACTATGTTTGTTTACCAATGATTTTAAGTGTTATTAGTGAAATATGAGTTTATAGAAATCTCAGCGAATTGAGTCGGAAAAAGGCGCTTATTGATGCGAGGATTTGGCGCAACCTAACTTGAGTGTACTCTTTTGAGAGAAGAGAGCCTGGGCTTTCAACAGGCTTTCGAATAATAAAAGAAACTACACTTCCCAGCTCACGCCAGCCCCTGTCAATCATCTTGACTTCTAGCGTTTTTCTCTTTATTTTCAGGATCATATCTCACGAGTGGAACAAACCTGAACGTTATTGCCATAAAATAGAAGGCAGTTAGTTTCTCTACCTTTCTGTGAACATCAAGCAAAAACGGTGTTGCAATCTGATGAAAAATGTCGGAGCAATTTACATTATAAAAATGTAAACTCTGAATGTAGATTTCATTCAGAGTTTGTGCTGTCCTGTCAGGGGGGGCGCGTCTATTCTTTTACCAACGGATTTCCAGTTTCGTGTTCGCGTTCTGCGATCTGATTGGCCACTGACGTTTTGGTGCGATCTGATTGGCCACTGACGTTTCTGGTCATGTGACATGTGCGCCCAATCGCGTGACGCGCCCATTTGTTGTCCGCGGAACTGGAAATCTGTTGGTAAAAGAATAGACGCGTCAGGGGCGCCTGGTGGTACTAAATCCAGATTGAACTCTGCCATTGGGAAGGGGAGATTTGAGCTCAGTGGCAATTGTTCACGTCTGGTCAATGTTAGCATGGTGTTATTCACCATCAAAGATAAAAAAAAAATTTAATTAAAAAATAAAAGGAAAATGTGAGGGCTGGCCCAGTACTGCACGCTTCCAGGTGCCAATTACCATCACGCACCTGAGAGGAGTTCCAATCAGCTCGACAGGAGCCCTCTTATACACGGTTTGCTGAACATTCAGTGTCGGGTCGTTTTGGTCACCACCAGCTACTGTTTGTTCCTCTTGTGTGTTTCTCCAGTACGCCCTTGGAAGTTGCCGCTGTTACCTCTCTCTGCCTCCGTGGACCCGTGCCTCGTATTTACACTTTGCCCTTGGTGAGTTTTTGGAAGTCTATTTTTTGATGCTCTGATATCCTCATTTTTATTCCTGGACTCAATACCTTCATCTGTTTTTTGTGTGTTCCTTAACACTATGGCGTCCGTTCACGAGTCTATACGTGTTTCGATTCCATGCGTTGTGGTCCAGAGCCACGAGTATACTCGTGACGAGTTGTTATTGTTTTATTCCATATTTATAACGCTTATTAGGTACCCGATCCACTAGCAGGATCTTTCCACATATTTGATTTTCTAAACATGCAGTACCGGCCAGATCCGCTTAGGGGCGTCATCGCTCCACTGCAGTATCATTAATGGAATTAAAAAGAAAAAAATGCTTTTACAGTCCTGTGGGCGGATCATAGATCCTTGATTCCAAAAGAAGACCCTCCATCTTGGATCAGCTTGCCGAACGTTTTTTTCAGCGTGGAATAATGGGATTTATGATTAGCCAATGTGCATATCGATCTACCAGAATCCGATGACTGGTGAGGAAATGCTGCCGGCGATCACATGGCCTGATGGTAGGATAATATTACCCCAAATTACAGCTGGATTGGACATTGTTTTATAACCTAACGTGATAGACTACTGACATTGGCTACCGGAACGCACACTCTATTGCTAATCAATAATACTGATCGGCGTTCCCCGCCGCCCCCATTTCATCCATAGATGCTCTGTAATAGTCCGGATGCTACGCAGATTGTTTTATTTCATTAGTATATATACAGCAGAAATGGCGTTTGATATAACGGCGCCAACGTTTAGCCTTTTTTGCAGCCTCCTGCAGAAAAGCCTAGACGAAAAGCGCGATATACCTTATATTCACGACGCTATAAAATGACAACCAACCGATGGATTTTTATTTTCTTTAAGCCATTATGAAGGCACGGTTTATGCACTCAAGTGACAATGAGAATGGACAGATAGCAATACTATAAATGATATATAAAGCTCTTAGAAAGTACATCGGTTTGTTTACAATCCTCTGTCCTCTGAGGCCTAAATCGCCGCGGGGCTCCGGACGCCATAGTGTTAACACTGAAGAATTGTCGCTTTGTTTTGGGTACTGGACTCTGCCTTGTTACTGGACTGCCTCGTAATCCCTACATTTCTATTAATGACATTCTCCGTTTTCTTTTTCCCCACGAGTGGATTATCAATAAGCTGCAGAGCCGCAGAGCCACAGAGCCAACTCTGCTCTGGGCAGAGCCGCAGAGCCATACTCTGCTAAAGGACATTCCCCCCGAATGCATTTATGTTATTTTTGCTCATTTCTGTTTGTGAAATAAATACGCCCATCGTTTTTGGCTAACTCTGAACTACCTGTCTGTGTCGTGCTGTTGGGGTTGTTTACAAACCATAACAGAAAATTGATATTCTCCTTTGGGTCATTACAATTTACTCAAGCCTACGTAGTAACAGACACAATATTTCTGACACTGGGAATACATTCCCTGAGAACCATAGATGTCCCTAGATACCAAGAACATGCAAATGGACCTTGTAGAGGTGGAGCAATCTTCGATTTACTTAGGTATGTATTTTTAGGCGAATTTTCTGAAAATATGGCTAGGGGTTAAGTGAAACTCTGCAACTGAGGGTAAAAACACAAGTGCTTTCAATCCATTACTGCTTGGCTACAAAATGGTGAGGACATGTCCTCATCACGCTGTCAATCACAACTTGGAGGTTGATCAGATGTTGTCAGGAGGTGAAAATGTAAACAAATGGAGTGAGACTTGAGGTTCTCCAAACTAAACAAGATAACTATGGATAGCTGAAATACTTATGGATTGTTAGCTTGACCAATTACCTTTTTACATGTAGAAACTCCTATACTGTTCACCTGATTTGGTGAATACCCTCAAATTAAAGCTGAAAGTCTGCACTTGAAGCACACCTTGATTTCATTTGAAGTCCATTATGGTGTTGTACAGAGCCAGAATTGTGAAGATTGTGTCAATGTCCAAATATTTATGGACCCTGTCTGAATATAAGCCCCAGGGGTGAATGGAGTCCCCCACCGGGTTTATAAAAGTGCGCCTGATGTAATCAGATTATTGTGGAGGTTATTGAGAGTAGTATGGGATAAACAGGTTATACCAAAAGCTTGGGTTAGAGCAGAAGGAATCCTAATTCCCAAGGAGAAGGAGTCCTCACTGTTAAGCCAGTTTCTGACTATATCCCTCCTGAATGTAGAAGGTAAGATTTTCTTTACTGTACCGGGCACAGAGGCTAGCAAACTACCTAGAAAGGAATTGTTAAATAGACACAGCAGTGCAGAAAGCAGGAATTCCAGGGTTTGCCGGATGTATAGAACACACAAGCATAATATGGCACCAGATTCAATCAGCCAAGATAGAGAAAAGAGAATTACAGGTGGTATTTTTAGACCTGGCAAATGTGTTTGGTTCGGTACCGATTATAGCCTTATTTGGAGTGCATTTCATTTCTTTAGAGTTCCAGTGGTGATTGTACACTTGATGAAAGCATACTTCCAAGATATTATAATGTGCTTTAGTACTACAGAGTTTACAACAGCATGGCAGAGACTAGAGATGGGCATTATGGCAGGGTGTACAATTTACCCACTAGGGTTCACAATGGCGATTTTTGATTTGATTTGATTTTATTAGGGATCCCCATTAGCTGGTGCGATAGCAACCAGCTAGTCTTCCTGGGGTCCACACACAAAAAAACACACAAAAACAATCACTATTGCAAAAAACTAAATTATTAAAAGTCAGTACACACAATGCATAATGAACCTACTGTAACAATTAATATAGCAAAAATTACATTAGTGTAAAACAAAAACAAAAAATTACTTTACAGTGTTAAAAACAATTTAAAAACAATTTAAGATTCTTTTTAAAAGTGAATCTACTGTAAATGCAGCAGAGGTTCCGAGGCAGGCCATTCCACAGAGTTAATGCTCTAAAAATAAAAGATCTCCCCAGAGCGCTGGTTCTAGGACCTGGCAATTCAAGCTGCCCACTACTGGAACCGCTAGTGTAATGCTCGTGCACAGTATTACTAAAAACAATCTGATTATGTATAAAAACAGGAGTCTTACTGCTCATGACCAACTTGAACAGCACAAGTATATTAAAAGACAATCTATTTTCAACGTTAAGCCAAGAGAGGCGGGCATGCATACGGCTCACATTAGACCTTAGTGAGCAGCCCAGCGATAGAAGTAATAATTAGAGCTAGGGCTGGGCGATATGGCCTAAATATGATATCACGATATTTTCTGACCTTTCGGCGATACACGATACACATCACAATGTTTTTCCTTTTTTCCCCAAACAATTCATTATGAGGCTTACCAAGACAGTATTTGAGTTTGCAAGCGAACATTAAAGACAAAAGACTCATGCATTTAGCATTTTTATATTATATATTAGATTTAGATTATTGGATTCTTAGATTATATATTTAGCATTTTAGCCTTTCGTTTTTTTAGATTATATATTAGATTAGATTTAGATGATTAGATTACATATTGTAACTATTTATTTATTTACATGTATGAATATATTTATTATTTGAACGGCTTAAGGCTATATCTGTACTTGATGTTTGTTTGTTGTGTTGCATACTTGAAATAAACTTCAATCAAATCAAATCAAACCCCCCCTCTTAAAAACAAAAACCTGTGTTTAACCTAGCCATCTATAAAACATCATGCTAAAACTGTGAAACAAATGTCCTACTCCCCTAAAGAAAGAAATACATAGCAAACATGACTCAGTTATCCAATAGTGCTGCTGCTTTTTATTTTGTTAAAATCTTTTAGTTAATAAGACTAAAAGACTACAATATATATGACTACAAGGGCCAGAAGCCGACTTCATGACGGCTTCCTGTCCTCTCATTCCATTTCCGGTTTTCCGGTTAACGTTACATTTTCAACAACAGATTGCTGCTAATTAAACACTTCATGGAAACGGAGTAATGTTAACGTTATGTCGAGTTCATACGTGTAGTGTAGTATGAACTCGACATAACGTTAACATTACTCCGTGTCCACTGTTGCTGCCACTGTTGCGTCGCAGATGGATGGTACACTCTGTTAGCTCCGTAGCTAATCCGCTCATAGACTAACTTACCGATTGCAGTACCGTTAACGTCGGAGCTTACTCCTGGGTTTCAGGGGGCATCCCTAGCACCGAGCCACCGCCTCTCTGTCTCTGGCTAGGTGTGTGCGCTTGCGTGCGTGTATGTGCGTGTAGATGACATAATTTGGGCAAGTGTGTGTGTGTGACTGACTTTTTTTTTCCTGTGAGAGGGAGAGGAAAGCATTTAGCACTGCGCTTGTAAGTCTCATCTCAGCCGCGGCGGCCTCTAACACGAGGGCAAAACATCACGATATCCACGATACGTTTAAAAAGTGTATTGTTAATGAACTGTACCCGATATTTATATAATATCGTCATATCGCCCAGCCCTAATTAGAGCCTCAAAATGGGCGGTAGGTGGGGAGAGACGGCAGGGCGGGCTGCGCCTCCCACCTATTAGGGCGTACATGGATGACATGACATTAGTGACCAGTGCTTTGTACAAAAAGGTTACTAGAGAAATTAAATGATCATCTCAAGTGGGCTAGGATGAAGATTAAACCTAGTAAATCGAGAAGCATTTCATTGACCAGACGGAAGGTAGTAGAGAGAACGTTTTACAAAGATGAGGAGGAAATTCCATCTATAAGGGACAACCCAGTGAAGAGTTTTGGTAGGTGGTATAATGAGGAGTTGAATGCTGGTGAACAGATAGAGCAACTTAGGAAAGCTGTTGTAGAGGGGATAGGAAAGATAAGAGAAGTCCAGGCTTCCATGCAAGTTAAAGTTGTGGTGTTTCAAAGGTAGAGAGATTGGTTAATTTGTACATTAGGAAATGGCTAATGTACCCCCCCCCCCCCCAACCACCTCCAATGTAAATTACCCAGTATGGTTGTCAATATCCCAATGTACCCAACCCCCCCCACCCAACCTCCTCCAATGTACAGTTTCTACGTCAAATGTATATACTCCCTTTTCTTGACTCCTTCTGTATCACAAACAGTACTGTATTTGCAAATCTGGTATGTCATAAATGTATAGATGTAGCAGTACTGACTATCTGTATGTCATGTATGTCATATATGTCTATATGAATTGAAAATGGGGGACCCTGATGGAAACAAGACAAACGTCTTTCTCAGGTCTGCATCCCCTTAACAATTGTATGTATTGAGCCGTACTGTATTGTACCCATTCTGCAATCTGTTAAATAAAGTTTTCATTCATTCATTCATTCACTTGTAAACTCACCGTCTTCAAGGAGAAAAATAAGAAAAATAAGAAACTGAACGAAGGATAAAAAAGGAGATACAAGAGACTGCTCTCCTTTTTTTTTATCCACTTTTTCTCCCATTTTTCTATATTTTTCTCCCATCCCAATTTCGTATCATCCAATTCAACCCTCCCCTGTCACGAACGCTGTTTCTTGCCTCCCACAAGCCGGCTGCAATGTGGACTAAGTCATACATAGCACAAGTCCCCTCCGGTACTTGAGGTAACAGCAGTCGCATCTTTTCACCTGCGCAGCTCGATCTCTCAGTGGCGAGGAGTAGCGCGTGGGAGGCTCACGATGACCCCGACACTTCCTGATTCTACTGCGCAGGCGCACCAACCGACCTGTAGGAGTCGCTGTCCACAACGCCCGATCCCCACCCATCAGTTTCCCACCCCCTAATACGGCCAATGTGTATTAGTACGGACGACCAGCTAAACTGAAAGCAATGTGGAGCGCTGGGATCGAACAGGCAATCCCAGCGTCTCCGCATTCGTGGCGAGCGCCTTGCCCACTACGCCACGTAGCCGCCCACAAGAGACTGCTCTCTTAAAAGGAACGGCTACAAGAAAGTACTGCAAGGAAAAAGTCTGTAGACGACTTAAAAAGAGAACTTGAACGTTTGGAAGAGCTAAAAAAGCTAAATACAGCCAAAGCAAGGCTTAAGGTCTATGATGAAAATTTGTTGTATGAAGACCAATAACTTACAAGGCAGAACCTTGAAGTGTCTACATTTAATCAGGTGAACACTGTGTCAGCAGACACAACCACCAAGAGAAGTGACTCAAAGAAGCTTCAAGAAGACCAGGGAGAACTGGTGAAGATGTTGAACGAGGAATAGAATAGAATAGAAATACTTTATCATCCCGTGGGAAATTTGGCACTACAAATCGCTCACAGTAAACATTTAGGTAGACAAAACAATTAGTCACAAACAAGAATTAAAAAAAATAAGCCTAAGAATAAAAAATTAAATACATGGCAGGCGATTTTTGCTAGGTGACCGACTTTTTAAGCGAGGCGACCGACAGAATTGTATCGCTTCCATTGTTATGAATGAGACAACCCACACGGCAGGAGATTTTCAAGCGACGATCGCGCAGCAACTTCTGTCGCCTGGCTAAATATCGCCTCAATCCTATTTTTTTAGGCGACGGCAGGCGACACAGCAAGGACAATGAGGAAATAACATGACTTCTACTGGTGTATCATTTGTAATATAAATGTATTTATCAATACATTCATTGATCAATAACCTACTCATGTTAATTATTAATTAACAGAAACCATTTAAATAAATAACGTTAGTTGGAGATGGGATGTGTGTGCTAATTTAAGGCAGTCAATGAGTTGTGCTCTCTCTCTCTCGATAGACCGGTCTATCCTACATTACGCGCAACCAATGCGTCTATCTGACGGCCTCGGACCGGTTTAATGTTGGCATTATTTTTTTTATTTTTTTTATATTTTTTTTATTATTGCAAAACAAAAAATTATTAAAAGTCAGTACTCAACACACAATGCATAATGAAACTTTCAGTAAAGGTGGTTATAATATATGCAAGTACAGAAACAGGATAAAACAAAAATAGTCTATAATAACATTTTAGCCGTATACAGTGTATATCCAGCGAAATTACAATTATATAAATGTTAGTATATAATATACCCCTAATACCTATTTTCTAAAACCCTACACACATATGCTCCAGCTCAAACCCCCCCCTCCCGGACCCCCTCTTGGATAGTACCTCCATTATCCCTCACTCCTAACCAGACACCACCATTATAAGCTAGCTTTGATTCTCTCCACCTCTTCTAACCACATTGACATTTTGGATTCATTGAGCCCCAGAATTCTTGCTGTAGATATTTCTTGATATATCACATCAAGATATGTAAGAAACCACACTTTTCGGCACATTTTTTCCGGTTGAAACCAACGTGATGCGATCAGTTTTTTTAGCTACTGTGATACCCGATAAAACCAATCTTTTTAGTTGTGGATTCACTGCAAACTCAAAAACATCATTCAATAGTAATACCGCGGGGTGTACAGGTATATTCCAAAATACGAGTGTTGATAATTGTTGGGACACATCTTTCCAGAATGCCTTAACTGGTGGGCAGTCCCAATACATGTGCATAAATGTTCCTTCGTCCCCATTTGTGCATTGGGAGCATTTGGAGTCTTGTATAAGACCCATTTTGCACAGCCTTATAGGAGTCAAGTATGTCCTGTGAATATAGTTCAGATTGATTTGTTGATGATCCGGGTTCCTTGATGTAAGTCGGACATTTGCCCAGGCTCCTCGCCAATCAAAGTCATATTCCAGGTCTGGTATATCCCTCCTCCAGACAGTGTCTATTTGAAGGGTTTCATACGAGGACGTTAGTAATTGATAATAAAAACTTGATACAAAACCTCCCAATGTATCTCTTTCATAGAAAAATTTGTGGTATCTGTGGTGTTCAATTGGTACGAGTAATGGAACACCGTGAGATCTCATACAAAGTCGTAACTGTATGTAAAAAAGCCATGTGGACTCGGTGAGGTTAAACTTTATGCATATTTCGACATAACTACAGAGGCCCTTGTTATTAAAAATATCCCCTAATGAGTGTATGCCTTTCTCTTCCCATATAGGGAATCTTATAGGTCGTTTTCCCATTAAGAGTGCATTGTTATTGAATATGGGAGTGTGATTATGCCATTCTTGAGGGTTAGGATATTTCTTTTGTGTTTCCCGCCATGTTCTGATTGCATGGGTAATTATTGGGCCAAATTCTCGCTCACAATGCTTGATTGAAAGTTTAGTGTGTGCTATGTCTTTCAGTCTCTGTGGGGCTACCATGTTTTCTTCTAATTCTCTCCAAGATACCAAAGCCTGTGGGTCAAACCATATCTTCACTGGTCTTAATGTGAAGGCCTTAAAATATTGTAAAAAATCTGGGACTGCCATGCCACCGTCTGCTTTATTTCTCTGTGCGGTGGATCTTTTTATGCAAGGTGGTTTGTTATTCCAAATAAATTTGTATGTGGAGGTTTGTAATCTTTTCCAGTAGCCCTCTGGAGGAGGTAACGGAAGCATTGAGCTGAAGAAATTGATTCTTGGTAATACATCCATCTTAACTATTGATACCCTTGCCTGTACTGAGTTTTTAAGTTTTGCCCACCTGTCCAGGTCGTCTTTGATTTTGTTCTGTATTTTTGTGTAATTGTGCTTCACCGTTTGTCTTATGGTGGGAAATATTTCCACACCCAAGCATCTGAAATGTTTGACCATGGGTATCGCACCTGGGAGGGTTGTGTCTTTTTTTGCACTGATGTTAAGAGGAAGAAAAGCCGACTTAGGCCAATTTATTTTAAATCCCGATAAATCACCAAAGTTCTCTATCAACTTGAGTATATGCGGCAATGTGTTGTTGGGGTTTTGCATGAACAATATTACGTCGTCCGCATATAAACTAATTTTAAGATGTGTGCCCTTGATTACTATTGGTTCTATGTGTTGGGATTGTCTTATAAATTGTGCTAAAGGTTCTAATGATAGATCGAATAGTCCGGGACTAAGAGGGCAACCCTGTCTGGCTGAGCGTGATACCGGAAAGATATCGGAGATGAATGTGCCTGTTGTAATCCTGGCCGATGGGTCCTTGTATAGTACTTTAATCATATCAATGAATCCTTTTCCTAACCCCATCCTTTCTAATACTGCCCATAGAAACGACCATTCCAACCTGTCAAATGCTTTCATAGCATCCAGGGATAGTATCGCCTTAGGTGTGGTGTCCTCTTTGTCTGCATCTAGTACGTGCAGTATTCGCCTTATGTTATCATTGATCAGGCGACCTTTTATGAAGCCTGTTTGGTCCGGATTAACTAAAGACGTCATATGCTTTTGCAATCTGATGGCTAATATCTTAGAGTACAGTTTGACATCGGTTCCGAGGAGGCTTAAAGGACGGTAACTACCGCACTCAGTGGGGTCTTTGTCTTTTTTGTGAAGAACTGAAATGAGTGCGGTATTTTGGTGTTTATGGAAGCTTCCCTCTTTGACTGAGTATAAGATCATATTTAGTAATAAGGGTCCAAATATGTCCCAGCAAGAAATGTACATTTCTGATGGGATACCGTCAATTCCCGGAGCCTTGCCGTTTTTCATTCCGGATATGGCCTTGTTGAGTTCTTCTAATGTGATCGGTACTTCTAACTGTTTAGCGTCGTCCTCCGTAAGTTTAGGGAGAGTAATTTGATTAAGATATGTGTCTAATTTGTCTTGATCAAAGGTCGTTTCTGAATTATATAAATCGGAGTAGAATTCTTTGAATGTATCGTTTATTATTTTGGGTTCTGTTACTAGAGCTTGTTGTTTCCTAATGGCAGTTATATCTGCAAATTTTGCATTAATTCTTAGTCGCATGGCTAATAGGTGACTAGGTTTAGAGCCTTGGAAGTACTGCTGTTGTCTTGTGCTGCGTATTTGCAATTCCGATTTTTGTCTGTATATTGCTTTGATCTCTGTCTTTAGAATGTTTACTTGGTTTTCTAGTCTAGTAGAGTTGTTGTATTTTAAAGAATTAAAAAGCGTTGAGTAAAGCGTTTCCATTTCAGATAGTTTTGTGTTTTGATTTTTGCGCAATATGGAGGAAAATCTATCCGAGAAATCCTTAATCATAGTCTTTACCGACATCCATAATATTCTGGGATCTTGCACCGAGTTAGCATTATCCCGTAGGAATATTGTGAGAGCTTCTTTAATTTGTGTAATGAATTCATTGTTGTTAAGCAGCATAGAATTAAAACGCCATCTTGGGGCCCGGGAAGATAGTGTACCAAATGTTGCTTTCAGGATTAAGTAGCAGTGATCTGATAGCGCATTGGGTGTCATTTCCACTTCATATTTATCAAATATTCTCGGGGATGCAAAGACGTAATCAATTCTGGATAGTGTGTTGTGTCTCGACGAACGACAGGAGTACTTGCGGGTCATGGGGTTAAGTGAACGCCATAAATCAGTTACCCCTGTTGATTTCGACCAATCTTTTAATGCTTTAGATGAATTTTTGTGTTCGCTGGAAAAGGTAAGGTACGTTTTGTCCATCCTTGGGTTCCAAATGGCATTAAAATCCGCACCTATTATATATGAGTATTCGGGATGGTTTAACATTTCTCCGGTTAGTGAAGTGAAGAAACCCACTTCGTACAAATTTGGGGCATATACCGCTGCCAATGCAATTTTCCTGTTATTGTGTATAATCCTAGCTATAGTTATGCGCCCCTCAGCATCCGACCATACCCCTTTCAATTCGATATTTAATTTGCGTCTGACGACTATGGCTACCCCTCTAGTTCTCGTAACAAAAGAAGAGTGACTAATATTATGGTATATGTTATCCGCTAACGTATTTATGTCTTCCTCTAAAATGTGCGTTTCGCTTAATAGAGCCACGTCCACATGTTCTTTTTTCATCAGTGTGAGCACGCTTTTGCGTTTGTGTTGTTTGTTTATCCCACCGGTGTTCCATACCATTATATTCAAACTAGCCATAATCTATGCATGTTTTTGTGTAGTATTTGGTAATGTTTCTGGAGTGTGAAGCTACAATAGATGTACATCCAATTAATGAGGTCCCGTTGAGAGCTGAGCTTAAAAACATATATATATACAAATAAAAATCCCCTAATTTCCCCTCACCCAGAAAGTCGTACAGGCCTGTGTTCCAAGAACACATCCTCCGCGATTGACTTTCTCCCATAGTCCACCGGATTGCCCAAACTGAGCATTGTAATCTTAATCTACCTATGCTAATTGCCATAGGATCTAACATTTCCATTCTATTGCAATAGAATGTCGCTTTTGGTCTTGCACCTTCCCTTACTGTAATGAAGTGTTGTGATAAATGACAGAAAAAATAAAATAAAAAATAAAAAAAGAGAATAAACTTTTATCGACATATTCATTTGAACCCTCTACTAACGTTTGGAAAAAAGGAAAAAAGGAAAAGATTGTAGAGCAATATTGACACCTTAATGTGAAGAACATTGGAAAAGAACAATGTAAGTTAAAATATATTTTAAAAAATATAGAGTAATGAGAAGAAAAAATTTAATAAAATAAAAATCAATGGAAAGATATAGATAAGGAATGAGAGATAGAATAATTATCAACGTGGAGAAGCCACTAGAATCGAATTAACAGATTAGATAAGATAGAAAAGCAGCGTCTTTTAGAGCTTCAATGTGCCTTCAATGGAGTGATTACTTATTGTTAGAATAACCTTGTAATGTTCATACGTTTAAGTGTGGTTAATTTTTAAAATATTATTAAAGACTGATAGAACTTCATTTAATTTATTATCTGCTATGTGTATACACACCGGATGTTTATTGTTAGAGTTGTAGGCTTCGTTGTCATGGTGCCTTATATTCTAGAAGGTTGTAGAGTATACTAGTGCCTAGACTATTTTATGTTCCAGAATGATCTAAGAGACCCAGGGCATTTGAGCGATAAACCCAGAATATTCCAGATAGATCTTTTTGCAATGATATGTATTTGTCTCCTCAGAGACCAGAGTCTGAAATTATAATGTATTATGAATCGTATTATACACAGTACACATTGTTATAGACGGCTTGCATATCGTCTGCTACCTTGATGAACACAATAAAGTCATTCTAACACTGGTATACATTGAGAAAGAGGCTTATATGTTTCCGGCATTTTCGTTCTGCCTTGGGTTATTTGCTCCATTTCGATTCAGAAAATCCTCAGCTTCAATAGGTGTGTGTATACCTGACCTGCGACCGTCACTGCCCAAGAATGATAACAGCGCTGGGTATGATAGCCTTGGCTTGTAACCGGCTTTGAACAGCTTTTGCATCACCTCTTTGTATGGTAGACGTCGGATGATGGCATCTTTGCTCAAATCTTCGTAGATAAATATTGGTTTACCACCATAATTCAGATTCCCACGTTGGTTGCGAGCAAATTTGATGATGTCATCCCTTGTTGTAGTCTTCCGCAGGGTGACAATGATGACTCTTGGCCCGTTGATTCTTTGCCCCCGAGAACCGATTCTGTAAACTTGGTCCACTTCTGGTACTTTGTTTGGATCGATGTTACTCAAAATCGTTGATAACACTGTTGGAAAGTTGGGATCCTCGCAGTTTACTGCTTCATCAAGCCCTACAATGCGGATGTTATTCCGCCTGTGGTAGCGTTGGGTTTCTAGTAGCCTCTCCGTCGCTTCGTTTTTAAGCCCTTGTATTTCCCTCCGATATTCTTCTTTCACTCTTTCCATCCCTTTTCCCATCTCTGTCATGCCACCTTCGTTCGCCTTGACTGCCTTTGTGATTTCTGTCACCGTATTCTCCACTGTCGTGATTCGCATGGACTGTAAAGCGCCCGCTCTCATAACCTCTTCGAATTTAGTATCGATGTGTTCAACGTGTGCTTTGAAAGCGACCATCTGTTCTTTTACGTGTGCTTTGAAAGCAACCATCTGTTCTTTTATCAGGATAGTCAGGGAGTTGAAGTCGGGTTGTGTAATTGAACTGCTTGTGTCAGTTGATGTTATTGGAGCAGTGAGGGATCCGATGGATATTTTTGCTATTATCTTCTCAAAATCGCCTGCTTTTTCCTTCACGGTATTTTTTTCTGATGTTCCTGTTATGTTGTCATCTATTGTCTCCCTCTCGGGGCCAGTTGTCTTTGGTCCCTGTGTATTCTCCTCTATATTCCCCGCGTCGGGGCTCACCAACGGATCTGCCACAGCGTCGCCTGTCATTTTCTTTGATCGTGTTTCAATCGGCGCCGTTAGATTTGCCGTTTCTTGTTTCTTTCCCGTCCTTTCCCTATCCTTAACCATGTTGTCTTTTGATATAGTTAGTAGAAGGTCTTATCAATACATACGATGTGGTCTAATCTCTTTTGGTATTGTCCAAATAAGGTTTTTAAACGAAATTAACGATAACGGGAGCGGAGCTGTAACCAATTGCGTGCGCTACATATTGCAGCTAAACCGGAAGCCTCAATGTTGGCATTATTTTTATGGACCGGCACTTCAAGGTGTGGCAGCTCCGTAATAAACTATCGATTTATAAGGAATTCGTTAAACTTATCCGTTGTCTTACTTATTATTAAACGTATTATTTATTTCTCCCAAAGGAAGATTCTGAAAGTCTGTCTCCGTCACAAGCATAATGTAGGATAGACTGATAGACCGGTCTATCCTACATTACGCGCAACCAATGAGTCCATCTGACGGCCACGGACCGGTTTAATGGACCTGAGCGCTCATGTCTGGTGTGGGGTGCTAAGCGATTGTCGTTGCGCGACAGCCGATCGCATCGTCAGGCTAAGTCGCTCGCCCGCCGTCTACTTTGAGAATAAAATAATAATAAAAAAATAGGGTCCAGGATTTACATTTCCCATGTTATGTATATAAATTCTAATATAAAATATACAGTAAAAATATACAGAAAAGTGTACAGTAAGTGTAATATTGAACAATGTTGTTTTTAAAGTAAAAGTCCAGGAAGATGGTAACTGTCACCCTGTGCTCAGTGATGCAGTGAGGAACAGTGATGCATTGTAAAGTCTGATGGCTGTCGGAATGAAGGACTTCCTGTGCCGTTCAGTGCTACATCTTGGGAGTCTTAGTCTAGCACTGAACATGCTCCTTCTGTGAGCCAAGTCTGTGTATAGTGGGTGGGAGGGGTTGTCCCTGATGGCATGGAGCTTAGCAAGGCTCCTCCTCTCCGCCACCACCTCTAGAGAGTCCAGCTCCATCCCTACCACGTTACTGGCCTTCCTGACCAGCTTATCCAGCCTGTTTGTGTCCCCCGCTCTCAGTCTGCTGCCCCAGCAGGCCACAGCGTAAAAGAAGGCGCCTGCCACCACTGACTCATAAAACATCCTCAACATCCTTGTACAGACGTTGAAGGAGTGCCTCTGCGTGTTTTGACCGGTTCAGTTTGTTGTCAATGTGGGTATTTGTAGTCCTCAACCATGTCCACATCGAGGTTCGGCGTGTGAATATCAAAGGAAAAGTGGGAGCTGGCATGGAGGGGGTGGTTCTGGGACGCTGGAACTAACCGCTGAGCCCGAGGTCATGGGCCTAACTTGAAAAAACACCAGTGAAGGGGGGTGCCCACTTGATAACCCTGGTGATATGCTGACTCTTGCTGCCCATCTACCTGCATGCTGGGTTGTGACAGCCATTGGGTTTCTTCATCGACTGTTTATCCTTATAGTTAGGGCACAAGTATCTTGTGTTTTATTATAATATAAATAATGTTTAGAGACTAAAGTCAACATTTATAAAGTCAGAATAAAGTCATAATGTTTACAGATTAAAGTCAACATTTATAAAGTCATAATGTTTACAGATTAAAGTCAACACTTATAAAGTCATAATGTTTACAGATTAAAGTAAACATTTATAAAGTCATAATGTTTACAGATTAAAGTCAACATTTATAAAGTCAGACTAAAGTCATAATGTTTACAGATTAAAGTCAACATTTATAAAGTCATCATAATGTTTACGGATTAAAGTCAACATTTCCATACTAGTTTCCATGCAGTCCAAACAGCTCTTCTCCTGGTCCAGCTGTGATGGTTTCACGCAGTCCACCAAACAGACAGACAGTTCTCTCGAACCAAGGTGTGAGAGGCTATGAGGGGTGGTCATATTCAGACCAATCTTGGGGGAAAGTAAGGAAAGAAAATATCAGTACATTTTACATTCATCCTAACAAAACAAATATCTAACTTTTCAGTTAAAATTCATCAAAACAAATTTATTTGTAAGGCCCGACAACACACGTTAATGTCCCCATGGGCACATCTTCTTTAACACATTGAGTGCCACGCCCCTTCCGGGAAGTGCATATGCCATGCCACCCATTAACCCCATGTAATCACTCACCTTGTTTGTAGAGCTAAACCTATATTTTATATTATAGCTATTAGGGGTGTAACGGTACGTGTATTCGTCCCGCGAATTTACAGTACGGCCATCACGGTACGGTACGCGCGGCATCCGACGAATACGCCTCAGCGCAAACACACCAGTCGCACATGCGAGAACAGCGCGCGGCACACCGTCACAGTCGGGATACAGACTGTGACGAGCGAGAGAGGGAGAGAGGGACACGGAGCACCCCACACACACACCGCGCGTGGGGAAACACACACACGCAGTCGGGAGCGCGCACAAAACGCTCCGCATCCCTCCCTCTCCGACTTCAGTTCAGAGCGGGTGAAAGTGCATGAGAAAGGCACATTTACATTGGAACAGCTGCAGGGTCGTTTTCTTGTTCGCTCAATAATGTTAACCAAATGAAACCAATGGAAAGACACACACACGCGTCGCCAACACACGCGCGCGCTCCAAACAAATACATCAACATTCTCCCCACAATCAAATAAAAAAAATAAACATACTTTTCCGGACAGATCATCTGAGCTCCACTGTGTTTAAATCCAAATAATCATCTGCCATTGTTGTAAGTAACCTCTGTTCATCTGTTCTCTAGCATTCAGTCTCGTCGTGAAGTTAATTCTCTTTGGAAGTGAAACTTAAACTTAAGGATGCGCAAGGATATGTTGTTAAAGGGGCAGCAGGCAAGTGGATGCCTGAACACAGAATGACACCAGTATCACTGACTACCACGGCAAGCCTATAGAAAATTATTCTATTTAATTATTATTATTATTATCATAAATATAATATATATAAAAAAATTTAAAAATTTAAAGAATTATATAATTATTATAAATATTTTTTTCTTTTGTACCGAACCGTGACCCCAATACCGAGGTACGTACCGAACCGTGGCTTCTGTGTACCGTTACACCCCTAATAGCTATGGATCTAATAACACCGTCGATTATCAATGGGTTTCTTACGGTCAACGTGCAAAAAACAGATAATTTTTTCATCCATACATTTCCGTTTTATACCGTGGTGAATATGAGTATAGTTGTAGAGTGATCCTGTGTAATCCCAGGGAACTCTGTCAAACAGCCCTTTAGTGAAATCCACTAAACACGTTGCCATTTCTCGCCTGATTATCGAATCATCCTGAAATCAACGCTAAATTATCGGTATTATGTTTAATCATGCATGCACGAAAATGGACAGGGGAAAAACGACCCTCCGTGCTTTTATTGCAGCCAACGGCACACACACATAGGGCTGAGCGACCCTTCGTTCGTTACGTTGGCATTCAAATTCTAAATCAACATTTAAATGTTTAATACATTTTTTTTTATTTATTTTTTTATTAATTCTGTTTAAACCAATGGGGTTTTTCTTCACAGTTGCAGATAAAGATTAGGCTACACTAATATTATAGTATTGAAAGAAACTGATTAGTTATATTCATTAAAGAAAGTTGATTTAAAGGGGCTATGTACTGCTATTCCTAGCACTATTTGGGCAACTTTACACAATTCCTGTTAGTCTATTGAAGATATCTGTAAGGTTTTTTTCAAAAAAATGCATTGTTTTATATTTCTAATCAAGTACTCAAAACCATAATTTTTCAGCTCCAAGATTTCAGGCTGTTATGGCCTGGCTCCGCCCATAAGCACTTTGAGTGACAGTCAGTCCACACAGTCTGCGACTGGTATGAATGAATTAATGAAAATGAATGAATAGACAGAGAGAGAGGTAGACAGAGAGAGATAGAGAGAGAGAGAGGGGGGGGAAGTGCGAGAGAGAGAGAGAGAGATAGAGAGAGAGAGAGAGAGAGAAAAAAAAGACAGGCCGTCTTTGAAACCAGACACCTCTGCATACTCTGGAGGGAGAGAGAGAGAGAGATAGAGAGGGAGAGACAGAGAGAGAGAGAGAGAGAGGGAGACAGAGAGAGAAAGGGAGGGAGCACTTGGGGGGGGGGGGGGGGGACCTGCCGCGCCACACGGGAGAGGGGAGGAAGGGAGGCCCCCCCCCCTCGTTTTCGAGAGGGTCCCACCTCCCGTGTGGCGCGGCAGGTCCCCCCCCCCCCAAGTGCTCCCTCCCTCTCTCTCTGTCTCCCTCTCTCTCTCTCTCCGTCTCTCCCTCTCTCTCCCTCTCTCTCTCCCTCTCTATCTCTCTCTCTCTCTCTCTCCCTCCCTCCAGAGTATGCAGAGGTGTCGGGTTTCATACTGCCTCACAGTATGAGGAAGTAGGCGGGCATTAGCTCCAACCACAGAGCCAATCGCATCACTGTGCGCTACCCAGCGTCCGAATGACGTGACTCAGACGTTCAAATCAAAATGGCCTGATTTACTGGAGGAGGAAAGGGGCTGAGCTGAATCAGAGCAATCCGCCAATATGGTATTTAGACACTAAAACACATTGATACGAACTCCTATTACTATAATACAATGCTAGAGACTGAAAAATGACATTTATAGTAAGAGGTCTAAATCACCCAGTTAAAAGAGGTAAGGTAATGGCTCATCTAAAAAGCCTGAAAGCTGATGTTATATATCTTCAAGAGACACATATTAAGAATATAGCCAGGAACAAGTTACGCATGGGATGGGGATCACAAATATTTCAATCAAACTTCGGGGCCAGGGCCAGAGGGGTCGCTATTATTATCAAGAGGGGTGTGTCGTTTGATCATGAGTACACAATCGCGGATCCGAATGGTAGATTTGTAATTGTATCAGGGACACTTAATTGTGTTCCTGTAACATTGATAAACGTGTATGGTCCAAATTTTGATGATCCACATTTTTTTGAGACAGTTCTGAATAGAATTCCTGACGTCGGTAATACAAATATTATATTGGGTGGCGACTTCAATTGTGTAATTGACCCTGTGTTGGATAAAAAGTCATCAAAGGTATCCGTGAACAGCAAAGCCAGTGAGGTGTTAAAAAGTGCCATGCGGGTGCTCCAGTAGCACACCATGTTACCGCGCTGCGTCGCGGGACTCCGTGCTGCGTCACGGATCTGGTTGACTCCGAGTTCGATTCCCGGACTCGCCGTCATTTGCCGAATGTCTCCCCCTGCTCTCTCTCCCGTTTCACCCTACAACTGTCGGTCATGCTTGACCAGAAAAGCGATAAACGCTAAAAAAATAAAGTAAAAAAAAAAAAAAAAAAAGTGCCATGCACAATCTAAACCTGGTTGACATATGGAGGCTACGCAATCCTACCAACAGAGACTACTCTTTTTTCTCTCCAGTGCATAAATCCTATTCTAGGATTGATTTCATGCTGTTAGACTCTAAACTGATATCCAATGTTGTGTCCACACAATACCATACTATCCTGATAAGTGATCATGCTCCCATGTCACTGGATGTTAGGTTCACTAGACATAGAAAGGAACGCACCTGGAGATTTGACAACACAATGTCAGCTAGGCTACCTGACATTATAGACACAAATGATACAGGGGATGTGGATGACTCAACACTGTGGGAAGCTATCAAGGCAGTGCTTAGAGGTAGCATCATATCATACGTGGCAGGTAGGAGAAAACAAATGTCAAAAAGACTAGTGGAGTTGGATGATTCTGTGTCTCAACTAGAACACCTGTACAGGGTCTCTGCGGATCCCGACATCCTGAATTCTATAGTCTCTCAAAGAGATGAGTACAATACTATTTTATCTGCACAGGTCAATAAGCAATTGAATATGATAAAACAGATACAATTTGAAATAGGTGACAAACCTCAGAAACTGCTGGCACGTCAATTAAGACAGGCGCAAGCTTCCCGTGCAATACTAAAAATAAAATCAGACACAGGAACTGTTCTTACAGACCCTAAAGAGATAAATGCACGTTTTATGGAGTTCTATTCAAAATTGTATACATCAAATGGCAACCATGACATTGATGCTATTAAGGCATTTCTCTCTGAATTAAACCTACCTCAGCTCGGATCAAACAGGCTTTATTCCTAATAGACATATTTATTACAATTTAAGACGGTTATTCAATATACTTTATACGAAACACAATACAGAGACAGTGGTGATTTCAGTGGATGCTCAGAAGGCCTTCGATCAGGTCGAGTGGCCATATATGTATGAGACCCTAGAGGCATTTGGTTTCGGGAAGGTATTTATTGACTGGATACGGATTTTGTATGCTCATCCCACAGCAAGTGTAGTTACTAACCAGGATATTTCTTCTCAGTTTCCACTATACCACAGACACAGCTACCAAGCAAGTCATACAATCACTAGTTTTGTCACATCTGGACTACTGTCCAGCAATCTGGTCAAATGCATCCAAACAAGATTTAAATAAAATACAGCTTACTCAAAAATAGAGCTGCAAGACTTGCATTGCATAGCTCAATTAGAAACAGTGTTGAGAAAATGCACAAGGAACTGTCATGGATGAGAGTCAATGAGAGACTAGTGTGTAGTCTTATTTTGTTTATGAGAAATATTTATACTTTGCATAAACCTGTGTGCCTCTTTTTGCAGCTGGTGCTTATTAGTGATGGTCATGGCTATGGCACTAGACAAGCCTTGAAGGGTCGGTTCGCCCTGCCGAGACCCAGAACTGAAGCCTTAAAGAAAACTGTAATGTACAGGGCAATGTCCTACTGGAATAGACTTCCACAATATTTGGTTTCAATTACCAGTAAGGTGGGATTCAAGAGGAGACTACGAGTGGCTGTAATGCAGAAAGAGGTTGATTTTGGTTCGGTCTAATCTGTGTCTAATGAATGGGTTCTTGTGTTGGGTTATGTGTTGTTTTGGAATGTGTTTGTCTAGTGGTTATGAGTATTAGAGTATGAGTGTATGGAATGTTGTGCTGTTTTTGAGCACATTTTAGTTTGCTCTGAGATGTCTTTGTTGTTTTATTGATATTTGTTGTTTTATTGATATTTGTTATTGTTGTCTTTGTTGTCTTTGTTGTTTTATTGATATTTGTTGTTTTATTGATATTTGTTTTTGTTCTATATTAGAAAATGTGGCATACATATTTGGTTGTATGTCTGATTTTAATTGGTTTAATGTTCTATAATTGTTTGTATATTTTATTGGTGTTTTATTGATATTTGTTTTGTTTTTATGTTGTTTATTGATTATTCTTGTTTAATTTTATATGTTTGGATCCAGACCCCAGGAAGAATAGTCGCTGCTGAGGCAGTGACTAATGGGGATCTGAAATAAAGAAATAAAGAAATACCGTGGGTAGGCCTGCCGCGATAAGCAATAAATCGATTAATTGCCGCGATAATTAAAATTAATGCAATGATTTTGACGGGCGCGATTAATTGCTATTTGCGCGTTTGTTTTAATGAGGCGGAACCAGTACCCCTCGTCAGTCACTCCGTGTGGGGGGCCGCTGGCCTTACTACAGAGCACAGCACGGGAGCTCCGTGGGGCACTAGCAACGCCACATATAGCTTAACTACATTTCTCAATAGTGTTGCTCCTTTTAACCAAATAGCGTTCTTTGTAGTGTAACGTTAGCTATTTTTAGACCCAAGTAGTTACTCGCTACTGCCCGGAGACACTGGACTGCTAAATAAAGATTAAAGATCTAGTGTTGATGCTCATTCAATGCCAACAACATTAGCTAAATAGCTAACAAACAAAATACAACGTATAGCATAGCTACAACACAGAATAACGTTAATACAATTACATGCATCATTGTTTACAATGAACGGGTGGGACTAGTCAAAGGACTGGACACGGGGACAAGTTAAACATGAATGAATTTATTATAACAGGTAATCGAGTTGCGCTCCCGTGCCTACGCACCACAGGGCTATTCTATTCTATACGGCTTTGACGCTTCCTCCTCATCGTTGATTGCCTGTAGTAGCTGCATCTAACGTTAGTAGCTAACGTTAAAACTAACCTAAAGTTAGTTGCTCACCAACAATCTCAACATTTGTTTTATCATTAGCTCAAAAACACAGAACCGAACGAGACAAGTTGGCCGCTCATAGATGCTGCTAGGATAATAACAACAATACTTCCGCTCCGGTCGGTGGGCTTCAAAATAAAAGTCTAAAACACCGGAAAAGACGGAGCGGTGGGCTTCAAAATAAAAGTTTTGGGAAATAAATTTCTCAAAAAAAAAATCTCTAACCGATCGCAATAATATCGCTTATCGCGATATTTTCGGGGGCAATTAATCGCCCAGCAAAATGTGTTATCGTGGCAGGCCTAATCACATATGGCTACAGCAGTACCATATGTCGAGGTGGATGGAGAGAACGCTGAGGCGGGGACTTGTGTTTACACAACCCCACCCATTTTCAGGTTTGGTACAGACCCTATTGTCAGGGTCACCAGCAGTGACAGCTCTGGCCAACGAGATCCAATCTTTGTGGGCGAAGCAAGCCATCGTCGTGGTCCGAAAGGAGGACGCGATGCGTGGCGTTTCCTCCCGGTATTCTCTGGTGCCCGAGAAATCGGGAGGGGGGGTGTCAGACCCATGCTGGACCTGTCCCATGGAAGGTTCAGCATTTTGGACCGTCTCCTAGGGCTGGGCGATATAACGATAAATATCGCGATATATTTTAAGAAGCGATATCTGAAAGAAAAAAAATCGAATCAAATGACAATACTGACCAAATTGAGATTTCTTTTGCTCTTGTCCATTTATTTTGTTTGCTTTCTAATTTAAAATACAGTTTGAAACCGTCTGTACACAGTAGGCTATGTGTGCTAGCAGAGCTAGACTCCAGTCACGGTGCACATCCACCAAAAAAGCGCCAAAAGATAGAAAAGAAACTAGCAGAGCCAGAACTGTTCAACTCCCCTGGAGCCACAGCCAGCAGAGAAGCCGGTTTACTTTAGCTTTTAAACCAGCTGCAGCCTGAGAACTGGAGTGAGGGGATGTAACACTAAAAAAAAAAAATCACTTATAACAATTTCGATAATTATCGATATCGAGTGATATGATAACATTATCATATCGTTATCGCGATATGATTTTTTGCAATATCCCCCAGCCCTACCGTCTCCCACCTGTTGAACGCTGTCAGGTGGGGGCCTGGTTCTCCTCCATAGACCTGTAGGATGCGTATTCGCATCCCCGATCTTCCATCCTAGGGCTTACCTACGCTTCCTTTGCAGGGTTTAGCGTATGAGTACCAGAGGCTGCCGTTCGGCTATTCTCTGGCTCCCCGCATCTTCACCAAGTGCGTGGAGACCGCACTGGGGCCTCTGCGTCGTCGGGGGTTACGAAGTGTATTCTGCCCTGGACAACGTTCTGGTCCTTGGCGGTCAAGGTAGATCGTCAGGTCTCATACCAGGCAGGTGGTGGAATTCCTCACCAGCCTGGGGTTTGCTGTAGACTGGAAGTCAACGGGTGGAGTACTTGGGCTTATTCTAAGTTCAAGGTCTATATGGGCATCCCTCTCAGAGCGTGTTATCGGCACGCTCGGGAGGTTCCGTCCTAGGACGGTTATGGCGCTGTCCGTGATGCGCCTGCTCGGTATGATGGCATCTGCTCATTCCGTGGTCCCTCTTGGCCTCCTCTTCACCTCATGAGGAGGATACAGAGGTGGTTTTCCAGTATGGAAATAGACCCGGTGAGAGGCAAGTGGAAGCGGCTAAGGTTCCCATGTCAGTACTGGGGGACCTCGCCCTCTGGGGAGGGCCTGGGGCCCTCACCAGGGGGGTCCCCATGGGCAGCAGGCTGTCACACGTCACGGTCTTCACCGACGCCTCCCTCACTGGGGGGGGGGGACGCGTCGGGCCAACGCAGTAGGGGGCAGCTGGCAAGACCATGGTGCCCGGTCTGCGCTACATTCAATGTGTTGGAATTGAAGGCAGTCCTTCTGATCCTCAAACGGTGTTTTGATCAGGATGGACAACACAACGTCAGCGTCGTATATCGACAGACAGGGAGGAGTACGCTCCCCCCCGTCTGCACCGGGCGGCGGTCGGCTGGCTATGGGCGTTCTCCATCTGCACAGCCTGAGGGCTCTCCACATCCCCGGCATGGTGAATGTGGGTGCAGGTGTGATGTCGCAGGGCGGTCCTCACCCTATCGAGTGGGGATTACGTCCGGACATAGTCGGGCAGGTCTGGGACCGATTCCGTGGCCGCCCGGGATTCTGTATGTTTTTCCCCCCATACATCTGATAGGTCAGTTGTTGGAGCGGATACGTCGGGAGCGCAGGACCTTGATCCTGATCGCGCCGGACCGGGGCACAGCTGTGTGGTTCCCGGTCCTGATCCAGCTCTTGATAGCCCCGCCGTGGCCCGTTCCTTGGTCGTCGCGGGCCCTCTCTCAGGCGCACGGGTCTCTGTGGCAGTTCCCTGTGCTGGGCCAGCCGCTGATCGTTTGGCTGTTGAGAGGGTGAGTCTGGAGGGGATGGACCCTTTTGTGGTCGACACCATCCGGAACGCACATGCTCCCTCCACTATCGCGGTTTACGCGGGTAGGTGGCGTATTTTACAAGAGTGGTGTAGAGTGGGGGGCATGGACGCTGTCCTTTCCTTCCTTCAGTCTGCTTCGACGGTGAGGGTATATGCCGCGGCTATATCCTCTTGTCATGTGGGGTTTGAGGGCGCTATGTTGTTCAGCCACCCTCTTGTGAAGCGTTTCCTGCTTGGCGCTCGGTGCCTTAAGCCGGTGGAACGTTCTCTGTCTCCGAGTTGGGACCTCCAACTGGTCCTCGGCCGTTTGTCTGAGGCCCCGTTTGAGCCTCTTGAGCAGGCGTCTTTGGAACAGCTGTCTTTCAAGACTGCATTCCTGCTGGCCATCACCTCCGCTAAGCGCGTGGGTGAGCTGTGTGTTCTCTCGGTGCGGCCTGAGTGCTTGTCTATTCGTGTCAATAGCGGTGCGACTCTGAGGCCTACTCCAGTCTTCGTGCCAAAAAAATCCGGAGTTCTTTTCGCTCCAGGGATATTGTGGTTCAGGCGCTTCATCCGCCTCCTCACGCTGGTGAGTTAGAGGTGAGCCTTCACCTGTCGTGTCCCGTCCGGGCTTTGGGGGTTTACCTCAGCTGGACTCAGGACCTCAGGGCTACCGATCAGCTCTTTGTTTGTTACGGTGGCTCTCGCGCTGGTAAGGCACTGTCCAAACAGCGCCTGTCATATTGGTTGTGCGAGGGCATTGCCCTTTGGCTGGGCTGGCCCCCCCTGGGGGTGAAGACATCTCTGCTGCGGCCTCCTGGTCCTCCCCGGGTCCCTTCGTTAGGTTTTACCTGATGGACATGACTGGGGGTTCTGTCTCCCAGGCGGTTCTGAGGTCTGGGACCTCCCCTGCGTCCCGCCCTTCGGTGGGTTAGCAGGGGTGTGTGGCGGCCTCTGCCGCCTTGTTAGGGGGGGCCTCGGTAGAGGACATCTGTGCTGCGGCCTCCTGGTCCTCCCTGGGTCCCTTCGTTAGGTTCTGCCTCATGGACATGACTGGGGGTTCTGTCTCCCAGGCGGTTCTGAGGTCTGGGACCTCCCCTGCGTCCCGCCCTTTGGTGGGTTAGCAGGGGTGTGTGGGTGTGTGCCACGGGGTGATGTGTCACACGTGGTCCCGCCTGTGCTGTGCGTTTTTAGGGGTCTCTAGTTCCCTCTTTTTCGCACTTTGGTGGAGTTGACTGCCGCCCCCTCTTCACTAGGAAGGGCGGGTGGACGGGACTCCCCTCCCCCCTGGTTGTAGGACTTGCGGGTCCTCAGGGGGTACATTTGTCGGGCCACGCGTCTGCTCTGCCCCATATCTCGGTATGGCGAAGTGCGAGACGCAATTGGCCAGTAAGCTCTATAACATATCTATAACATAGTTATATGTGTATTGGCTGAGCGTCTCGCTATTAGCGCGCCCTGAGGTCCCTTGGTTGGGTTTTCTATGATGGAAACGTTTTCCCGAGGAGGGCGAGTATGACCATGTCCGGTGTCTTATAGGGGACACTGGGGCGGGGCCTGGTCAAGTGCAAGGGTGCATTGTTTTCGTTAATGAAGTACAGTAGGTACTGGAGATAGAGATATATCTCGGTATGGCGAAGAGCGAGACGCTCAGCCAGTACTCATATAACTAGGTTATAGTCATAACCTTTCGTTTTATACCATTTTGAAAAACGCTCGTTTTATGAAAGTTTCAGAAAATTTTAAGATTCTGTGATAATCACTTTTTACTGGAATATACTGGAATACACATACAATTGTCATTTTCGGCCTATTTATGAATCGTTTTCAAATAAACGCTAGATTATCGATAGTATATGTGACCCAGTCGAGCGAAAATGCCTACAAGTCTCCATTTTCATTTTCCAGATTTTTCCAGATTGTGAAAGTACATAATGTAAGTATTAACAGAAATGGCTATGGGGCGACAATAATATGTACAAGAGGCATGGTTTCCATCTGTGGCCTTGCTCTGCTGGCAGCAGTTTATTCATTCACATTGACTCATACCACAACATCTCATGTGTTCTCCTCTCCGGGAGAGGCATGTGTGGGAAGAAGAAAAAGTAGGAGGGAACCAAGACTTATATACTCCCAACCTGGCGTAGACAGTAGAAGCTCCGCCTATAGCGCCCTCCAGTGGACACAGATATATATGCAGTCATGGGAGTAGTAGAGGACAGTTACAGTTAGTTACAACCATACATATACCCTCTAGATTCAACACTCCCACTTATGGTTGCTTAGTACAGTGGTTCCCAAAGTCGGGGTCGCGACCCAAAGGTGGGCCGCGAGCAGCCACGGGTGGGCCGCGAGATGATTAAAAAAAAATTTTTTTGTCAGGCCACTGAACTTAGAAGCAGGCCAGGACAGTGTTTCTAGTTGTATTCTAAAATTCTATTCTATTGTATTCTAAAATGTGACTATATGGTTTTATATTAACTTAATAAATAAACAAAAACGAAAAATCTACTTATTTCAACGAACATTTCAAACTAAATAACGTTTAGTACATTATGCACATAAAACGCTGAATACAACCGAAGCAACAATAGTATTTTAATGAGGCTATTATTATTATCATTATTATTTTGCAACAAGTTAGCCCTCTCATAAATAGCACATATAAATGAATAACTAACTTGAACTAACTTAATAGGATTGAAGTGATATTTGGCTTAAAAAATCGGTCGCCTGGCAAAAAAAAAAAAAAAAAAGCCAGACGATGTGCATTGGGCCGCGGCTCTCCGACGCCTTATTTTCTGGGCCCCGGCCTGAAAAGTTTGGGAACCCCTGGCTTAGTACACTGTATGAACTCTTCAAAACAATTTACAAAGAAAATAACACAGTCTTAGAACATCAAAAAGAGTATGGCAGTCAATATTTACACACCAAACATGACCTCTGCAAATCTCCTCAGTTTCAATTTTGAAGCAGGCTTCGTCATAGCGTCTGCTACCATGTCATCTGTTGGACAATAAACCAGTGTCATCCTTTCTTCTCTGATGACAGATCTGATGAAATGGTACTTTATATCCATATGCTTACACCTCTGTCTCGCAATGGCAATAGTACCCTGGTTGTCCTCATAAACAACAGTTTTCTTATATACATAGTTATCCATCCCTCCGAGCAGTTGTTCTAGATAAATACACTCCTGTATCGTCATGGCCAGGGCCATGTATTCGGCTTCACAAGTTGACAGTGCCACTGTGGGCTGCTTCTTTGTTTTCCATGAAACCAGTGAGCTGTTTGTGTTTAAACTAGGGCTGTCAGTTTATCGCGTTAATTAGATTAATTAATTACACACCAAATTATCGCGTTATGAAAATTAACTCAAAATTAATTACAATTTTTTTTTTTTTTTTTTTTTTTTTTTTTTTTTATAATATTTTTTTTGTATCTCATTCATTCCATAAGAATGTAGAATACACATTTACAGACTTTTTTCTTTTTTAATATGGTCCATTTGCATGTTCTTGGTATCTGATTCTAGGGACATCTATGAATCTCAGGGAATGTATTCCCAGTGTCAGAAATACTGTGGGCTAGATCCACAAAGAATGGATTGCACGGTGCAAGTTGCACCCTTACTTACAATTCATTATGAATAAAAAATGGGGGACCCTGATGTAAACAAGACGAAAGTCTTTCTCTGGTCTGCATCCCCTTAACAATTGTGTGCCGTACTGTAATGGTGGTCTGCATCCCCTTAACAATTGTGTGCCGTACTGTATCGTACCCATTCTGCAATCTGTTAATAACATTTTCATTCAATCAATCAATCTGCGCGGTGATTGATTGAATGAAAATTTTATTTTGAGTAAATTGTAATGAACCAAATGAGAATATCAATAAAAAATGTTGTATCTTTGACTGTGAATAACACCATGCTCAAATTGACCAGACCTGAAAAATTAAGCAAATTAATAGATGGAAGATGATTAAACAGAAGGTTTTGTAGATACAGTACTGAATTCTGCCATCCGGACACATGCAATTTGAAATATGATTATAGAATATAGAATATCAGGCATAAAATGGTTATGCGATTAAAATGCGATTAATTAGATTAATTAATTACAAATCCTGTAATTAATTAGATTAATTTTTTTAATCGCCTGACAGCACTAGTTTAAACTAACACAGTATCTGCCTGAGAAGTAAAATGTGGAAGCAGGATTTATTTTTTTCATGCGTTTCATTCAATCCAATCCAAAGGGGTGCAGTACCACACGGAGAGACGATAGGGGTGGTATTTTTCCAATGGAGCTCAGACAGAGTCCCAGTGGTAACGGGAGGCTAGATTGATGAAATATGAATGGAAATCGCTAATAAAAAAAAACGATCAAAAACAAGATCTCTCGTCTCGTTGGCACTCAACTGTTGGCATGAACTAACGAGAAATCTCGTTGTTGGCACTCAAAGTGTTAAGGACTGGTGGTTCTTGCTTTGCTTTCTGTGTTTCACCTGTTTTATAGCAACACTACTATCACCCACATCTATTTTATAGCAACTGTTATGTACCATGAGCCTGATCACTCCTGTGTCACTGCCTGATCACTGCTGTGTCACTGGGCATGCAGGTGAGGGCTACTAATTAGCTAATTGCTGCCGATTGGTTACCTGCTGGCATGGTTAAAACCTGGGCCCTCATGCATCAACGTGGACGTAGAACTTGACCTACTTCCACACGTAAGCACGGAATGTAGAACTAGCGCACGCACAGGGAAGTCGGCATTCATCACACTTGCGTACGCAGGCTCTACGCACACCTGTCATGATGAATACCACTTTGTTCTACCGTCAATGCTCGTGCATGATTATCCATATATGGTCATGAAAATGAGGAAACACCCCCCATGGGATGTGAAATAATGGACCGACCCGTTAGAAACTCCACGGAGAATTCATTGCTGTCCAACCAAGAAGACACTATCGCGTATTATGGGATAAATAATAAAAGGCGGACTTGTAAACGGTGATGTCAGATATCAACGGCTCCCTAAGACCATTGCTGCAATTCTGCCTTGACAGCTCAAAATACTAATAAAGACCGTTCGTTGACCACAGTTTGGCGTTGGTTGTGTGTCATTATAACCGTGCTGTAATATGAATGCCTTTATTAGTTGTGTTCGATTGGCTATATGATTTTTAGATGCATCTATTTCGTTGTCGGCTAATAAAGACCGCGCTGGAATATGACTGCCTTTTCCCGTGTTGTTTGATTAATACCCCAGGGATTAAAGTTCTCCTCAATTTTATTCCAAATTGCGATGGATCTCCCGTCAATTTTCTACCTGCTGCATATGATTTCTAGAGGCATACTACAATCTATTTTGATGTCAGTATTGGGTAGCCTATATAAACAATATAATACGAGAGTATACAAGAACAATGAATCTCACTGCATGTATGATAGCCTGCCTTTCAATACATGAACTTGAATTCCATCATGTTTGTGTGCGGCACAGTGCGGGACTCACAAGGCTGTAGTCACAATGGGTGGTACAGTAATAATAACAGTCCACACAATATCACGATCCATGCCATAGCCTATGTTCTATTAGGACATGATCTGTGACGACAAATGTTCTAGAATGTTTGATTAAGATATCATACTCTGACAGCATGCCTATGAGCAACAAAAACGCGAACTTGAATCCCATCATATACATAGTCTGTCCACTAGTGTCATTGCAATGCGTTTTCTATTCTTTCTTATACAGTAAAAAGGGGGAAGAACACTATATTCATATGACTTGTATTCTGCTTACAGCTTCGAAGTTCCACTTGTTTCGTTTAACGTAAAGCCTTTTAAATATAATCAAAACGTTCCCGTGTTTCTGCGGTCTGCGCAGAATAATAACGAGTTGAGCTTTATGATTTATGATGAATTGAAAATGGGGGACCCTGATGTAAACAAGACGAAAGTCTTTCTCTGGTCTGCATCCCCTTAACAATTGTATGTACTGAGCTGTACTGTACCCATTCTGCACTCTGTTAATAAACTTTTCAATCAATCAATCAATCAAGCTACGCGGAGCGCAGTCAGTCAGTACACCCCGTATATTCCGATAACGCTATATAAACCATGCTGCATTCATTCTGAGAGAAAGATCTATTATTCCAAATGCTATTTATAGGGTTTTGACCATAATTACACTACTGTTGCTATTTTACAATGAACTATAATGAACTACGGTTCGTACAGAACGTGCCAGTGTTATTATGCACAGAAGCTCATTTCCTTGTTGTAATAATATATTCTACCACTGGGCGCTAGGTACGCCAGGTCTGAACTGTGCGTAGATGTAAGCACGAAGTCAAGTTCAAGTTCAAATTGATGAATCCCACTCTTTGCTTAGAAATGATCGTACGCACAGGGTAAGCACAGATCTGTGCGTAGAACACGTTGATGCATGAGGGCCCTGGCCTTCAGACACACAAGCAGGTCTGTCTGTGGTTAGAGGGAGAGTTGTCACATTCTTCCTATCCTTGTACTTTAGTTTACACCAGTAATTCCTTGTTAGAGTAGCATTTTGAGTTTGAGCACGGGTTTTGGTGTTGGTTTGCACATAGGTTGCGTGCCTTTGAGCCAGGGTCGTAACAGTTGGGCGCTCGTCAGGGATATTTACCCCTAGAAATTGTTTGGTGTTTTTTTTTTTTGTTGCATGGTGTGTCATGGTGCTATGGTTTGGGTGGTGTTCGTTACATATTGTGTAACGTGGGGGCTTGAGCCGTTTCATCAAACAGGTGAGTATGCCTTATTTGTTTGTAATTTGATGTGACTACTTATGCTGTTTAAAATATATAGTTTAGTGCAGGGGTTCTCAACCTTTCTGCTGCCAAGGCACCCCTGTGTTCAATAAAATATTCCAGGGCACCCCTACATACGATAAAGACTTTCCCGGTCCTGTCTTTTTTGCTACAATGATGATACAATGACTCTTTATTTGCCGTGCTGTCGTTGAGATGTTTTGTTGTTTGTTTGTCTTTGTTGCTTGTTGGTGAATCTGCAAATATGAATTGCCCCACGCGGGATCAATAAAGTTGTCTGAATCTGAATCTGATGACAAACGTTTTTTTTTTAAATACAGAAAAGGATCACTAAAGTGCTATCTGTTGCAGCTGCACTGTTCTCCATAAAAATAGCATATTTGGATAAGTTTGACAATTTCTCAAAAACAGAAAATCATGTATTTTTTTTAAATACAGAAAAGGATCACCAAGTTACCATTTCTCAAAAAATATAAATAAATACAGAAAATAAGCACTTGTTCACTCAGTGGACATTTCTAGCTCAATGCGAGGTCCGCTGCTGCTGGCTAATAATACGGTCAATACGTGGGGAGATCTTTGACAAGGCAACACGCATGTCATCATCAAGGCTCAACTTGGCCCTATATTTTGTTTTCAGAGCTGTCATGGATGAAAAGCCAGCTTCACACAGATATGTGGGGCTGAATGGTATCAACACCTTAACTGCAGCATCATGAGATACTTGGTACTCAGCACCACACTCTGAAACTAGCTCTCCAGGTGGTATCAGATGAGATTTCAATGAGTTCTTCCAAGAGTTTGGATGGAGATGTGTCAGGAAGCTTTGTCTCAATGTTGTCTGTAAAGTTTTTTTTTATCCAGAGTAACTTGGTGATCCTTTTCTGTGTTTTATTAAATAATGATTTTCAGATTTTTAGAAATGGTCAAACTTATCCAAATATGGTATTTTCATGGAAAACAGTGCAGCTGCAACAGATAGCACTTTAGGGATAATTTTCTGTAATCCAAAAAGAATTAGGATTCACTATAAAGTGCATGTTCACTATAAAGTGCCACGTTTTGATATATTGAGCTTTAAACTTTAAGTACATTTTTTGGAACACGCAACCTAAAACACCTTCCTCTCCCAAACCGTTCCTGCAATTGTTTTATGTTGCATGATGATCATGGATACATTTATTATGTATTGTATTTTTTATGTTTAAATATCAACATAATCTGTCTGTCCACCCTCAGTACATTTACTATCAATATAATATAGTAGTCTGACTTCATCATCTTTTCAAACGCACACACATAGAGGGAGAATGCCCCCTCCTTCCCAGTCATCCTTCCAAGTCCCCACCCTGCTGTTCTCTGTCGCTCTGAACAGGGCTTTAGCTTGTTGTTAGCTTATGGTAACGGGACATTAATTCCGGTCTTAAACACAACGTGGTCATAAAGGAATGGCAAGGATTGCAAAGCATGTTATATGCATTTGACCCGTTGCGGAATAAAACAGCAGGGATTTGTTTTGGGTCGCAAAAACACTACCCTTGCTGTGTTTCAATGTCCGCGTTCCAGATCCAGACGCTACTGCTGCTGCTGAGCTGAGAGACGCTACTGCTCACTGCTCAGCTGCATCCTATTGGCTGTGTGCTGGAGCGGATATGAGTCACGACACCACGGATTTTCAAAATAAGAGTATCATAATGACCTTAATGTTGCTAGCTTTTGGAGCCTAGTTATTATAGCTGGAGCTGCGCGTGGGCATAAATGAGACCCGCTATAGGATTTTCAAAATAAGACAGTTGTCATTCTATATTTTTAAAGAACATTGCCAGGCATCTCGCGGAACCCCTGACAGCTCTCCGCGGAACCCCTGTGTGCCGCGGAACCCCTGTTGAGAACCGCTGGTTTAGTGGGCACCACATGTAGATAGGGACATTATTTTCTGGTTGTTGGTTAGCTTCCTGTGCACCACATACTCCTGGGGCAGTCAGGGAAGTGATTAGCACCATCTACTTGTCTGGTACCATACCATGTACTGGACGGGTGTATGGTCAAATATGATCTTTGGCTGGTAGCAGGTGTGGTTGAAGATGGTTAGGTCTACAGGGCATTAGCTTAGGGGTCGGTAGATTAGGGGGCCAGAAAACACAGGTAGTGTGGTAGGGCCTGATTTAGTGTTTCTTAGGGTAGACATGTGGTGGGCCGGTTTTGACTGCAGTTTAGATGTAGAAGCGTAAGTAGTCATGTCAGGTTAGAAGGCGCACCTGTTTGAATTTGTTTGTTGTATTTATTTTGTTTGTTTTGAGTGTTTGGTTAGCATACCTGTTAGCACCTGACCTCCTGCGTGTATGACACGTCTATTTATTTCAGGGTGGTTGTTTTTTATTTAATTTTTTGCAAATTAGAAAGGTGCGCTCAGTAGAGCACACATTTCCACCGCGTCCCTTTATGGTTATTAGTATTGGCATTAGCATTCTTTATGGTTCTTCAGTGGTTCTTCAGTGGTTCTGTAGTGTGTCTTCAGTGGTTCTTTAGTGGTTCTTCAGTGGTGCTTCGTGGTTCTTCGTGGTTCTTCAGTGTTTCTTTAGTGGCTCTTTGGTGGTTCTTTAGGTAGATTGTGGGTGTGCTAGGGTGCTTTTGGCCGTTTTTTTGGGTGACTCTAAGGTGGGCAGGGTGTGGCGCTGGTGCAGTAAAGATGGCTTCCATCAAGGACTTTGTTGATCACCCGTCTCATGACATGTTGGAGAGGTTTTCCAAGGAACAACTTCTAGAACTTGCTGTACACTACAGGGTAGAGCTTACTGCAAGTGAGAAACGTTTGAAGCCAACTGCCTTGAGTGCTTTGAGGGTGTTACTCATTAGAGAGCAGGTGCTTGTGGCGAGGGTGGAGGAGCCTCCTTTGTCTAACGTGTCT
The DNA here is from genome assembly GCF_963971535.1 of Notolepis coatsorum. Lineage (NCBI taxonomy): Eukaryota > Metazoa > Chordata > Actinopteri > Aulopiformes > Paralepididae > Notolepis > Notolepis coatsorum. The sequence continues at coordinate 71,175,503 of NC_140165.1, forward strand.
CCGCTATTATCTGGTGCAGAGGGTGAGTGGAGGATTAGAGAGTTGGAGTTTAAGGAAAGACAGCTACTACAAGAGCGGGAGGAGAGGAGAGGAGCGTGAGCGTGAGCTTAAGGAGCGTGAGCTTAAGGAGAGAGAGGAGCGTGAGCATGAGCATAAAGAGAGGAAAGAGGAGCAGGAGCTTAAGGAGAAACAAATGTTGCTGGAGCACGAGCGTGCGCAGAAGGAGCTTGAGTATAAGCATGCTGCCTTGCAGGCGGGTGCTCTGCATTCAGAGTCACGTTCCGGTTTTGATGTAGGCAGGAATATTAGGATGGTGCCTCCATTTTTTGAGAAAGAGGTGGAAAGATATTTTCCCCTTTTTGAACGGGTGGCAACCACATTGAAGTGGCCTGATACAGCCTGGACACTGCTGCTGCAGTGTGTTCTTATTGGTAGGGCACAAGAAGCCTATACTGCTCTGTCCCTTGAACAAAGCGCTGACTATGAGCTTGTTAAAGCTTCCATATTGAGGGCTTATGAGTTGGTACCCGAGGCCTATCGTCAGCGTTTTAGAGCCTATCGCAGGTCGGAAGGTCAGTCTTATGTTGAATTTGGAAGAGAGAAGGAGAACCTGTTTGACAGGTTGTGCACTTCTCAGAAAGCAGAGTCAAGAGAGCAGCTTAGACAGTTGATTCTCCTAGAGGAGTTTAAGAGATGTGTTCCTGATACTGTTTCCACTCATCTAAACGAGCGTAGGGTATCGAAGATAGGCGACGCCGCTGTCTTCGCTGATGAGTTTGTGTTGACACACAAGTCCGTTTTTTTGGAGGACTACCGTGTTGAGTCCAGGGATAGGCGTCCTGTTCAGGGGGGCCGTTTCCCAAAACCTGTGTCTGCTGGTCAGTTAACTTCACCTCCTAGGCGGGGTGGTTCTGCTGGTGCATTCCCAGAAGGGATTATCTGTTTCTACTGTAAAGAACCTGGTCATATCGTTGCTGGGTGCCCGGTGCTTGAGCAGAAAAATGTCAGAACGGTGGCTCTGGTAGAAACCATATGCAGAACACCTTTGCCAGCGTTAGATGGTGATGGGGGAAGTATCAAACGTGTGGACAAAGAGCTCGAGGGTTCCTCAAGATTTATGATGGATGGATTTGTTTCCCTGACTAATGCACTAGAGTCCAAACAGGCTATAACAATTTGGAGGGATACCGGTGCTTTTCAGTCCCTCATTCTGGAGGGGGTTTTGCCGTTTTCAGAGAACTCTTCTTTGCATTCCGGTGTCGTTGTTCGGGGCTGGATTTGTGGATGCACGTTTGCATGAGGTCACGCTCAATTCTCCCTTAGTATCAGGCAATGTTGTTGTGGGGGTATGTTCTCACATTCCCATAAGAGGGGTGTCCTTCATTCTAGGGAATGATTTGGCTGGTGACAAAGTGTTGGCTACTCCAGTTGTAACTCCCATTCCTGTGGTTTCTGAGGTCCCTACTGAGCTGGCACAGAAACATCCAGGAGTGTTCCCTGTGTGTGCTGTGACACGGGCAATGTCAAAGGACGAAAGTGATGTTGTTGGTACTTCGACTTGGGACATTACACTTGGTGACACATTCTTTGTTGAATTGAAAAGTGTACCTGTTGAGAATTTTGGAAAACACACTGTGGATGTACCTCTGCATAATGATTCTCTTGATTGTGCCTTTGTGTTAGGCCCGGTGGTGAAGCCAGGGTTGACATGTGTGCCGGAGAGGCATGTGGTAGGAGATGATCTGGCAGCGCAGTGTCTCAAGGTCTTCCCAGCCTGTACTGTGGCTGAGGCCATGAACGAATTGGAGGATGAGTGTGGGAACGATGCTATGAGAGGTGCTGTTGATTCATGTGACACCGTTCTAGTTGAAGGGGCTACTAGGCCTGACTTAGGCTGCCAGCCTTCCCGCAGTAGCTCTATTGTCCCTAATGTTTCACTTGTGGGCAGGGATGGTCCCAGTATGTCAGTTGATGATTCTGACATTGATCCACGTGTCCACACTGATTCTCTGCCATGCACTAGGTGTGATGGTCAACCTAGTTACCTGTATCCTGTGGAGCAGGGGCCGCCTTCGCGACCTGGTCTGTTGGGTGGCAGCCATTTTGATCAGGACAATGTTATTTTGTGTGACGCCATTTTGGATGGTGTTCCAGACGCTTTTGTGACTGACGTATTGCCATGTTCCAGGGACGGTGGGGCTGTATCTGAGGTAGGGCTGGGTGATATGACGATATTATATAAATATCGGGTACAGTTCATTAACGATACACTTTTTAAACGTATCGTGGATATCGTGATGTTTTGCCCTCGCGTTAGAGGCCGCCGCGGCTGAGATGAGACTTACAAGCGCAGTGCTAAATGCTTTCCTCTCTCTCTCGCCTCTCCCTCTTGCAGAAAAAAAAAGTCAGTCACACACACACTTGCCCAAATTACGTCATCTACACGCACATACACGCACACACACCTAGACAGAGACAGAGAGGCGGTGGCTCGGTGCTAGGGATGCCCCCTGAAACCCAGGAGTAAGCTCCGACGTTAACGGTACTGCTATCGGTAAGTTAGTCTATGAGCGGATTAGCTACGGAGCTAACAGTGTACCATCCATCTGCGACGCAACAGTGGCAGCAACAGTGGACATGGAGTAATGTTAACGTTATGTGGAGTTCATACTACACGTATGAACTCGACATAACGTTAACGTTACTCCGTTTCCATGAAGTGTTTAATTAGCAGCAATCTGTTGTTGAAAATGTAACGTTAACCGGAAAACCGGAAATGGAATGAGAGGACAGGAAGCTGTCATGAAGTCGGCTTCTGGCCCTTGTAGTCATATATATTGTAGTCTTTTAGTCTTATTAACTAAAAGATTTTAACAAAATAAAAAGCAGCAGCACTATTGGATAACTGAGTCATGTTTGCTATGTATTTCTTTCTTTAGGGGAGTAGGACATTTGTTTCACAGTTTTAGCATGATGTTTTATAGATGGCTAGGTTAAACACAGGTTTTTGTTTTTAAGTGGGGGGGGTTTGATTTGATTGAAGTTTATTTCAAGTATGCAACACAACAAACAAACATAATAAATGTATACATACATGTAAATAAATAAATAGTTACAATATGTAATCTAATCATCTAAATCTAATCTAATATATAATATAAAAAAACGAAAGGCTAAAATGCTAAATATATAATCTAAGAATCCAATCATCTAAATCTAATATATAATATAAAAATGTTAAATGCATGAGTCTTTTGTCTTTAATGTTCGCTTGCAAACTCAAATACTGTCTTGGTAAGCCTCGTAATGAATTGTTTGGGGAAAAAAGGAAAAACATCGTGATGTGTATCGTGTATCGCCGAAAAGTCAGAAAATATCGTGATATCATATTTAGGCCATATCGCCCAGCCCTAATCTGAGGCGGTACAGGCTACTCTGGATGTTCACGGTTTGCGGTATCCTGAACTGCCAGTGCCAGGTGGGATGGATATGGGCGTGGTGGTGGTATCAGAGATCTATGGTTTTTGTTTTTCTGTGTTCTGTCCTGTTGAGCGCAGTGAGATTAGTTCTCAAATTGATTTTGGTTTGCAGTCTATTTTTGACAGGTCGGTATCGGTGGAGGGGCCTGTTGAAAGGGAGCTCATATATGATACAGGTCTTGGTTGGTTGATGGGGTCCTAAGTCTTACGCCTCAGCGGAGGAGGCGCCTGCCCCACTGCAGCCATGTACCGCAGTGGCGGAACCTTTTGTGAGGTCTAGCTTGCCCAAGAGTCGGGACAGGGTTGTTTTTTGTTTTACACAGCATTGGCAAATGTTCCACGCTGGGGAGCATACAACACGGTTGGTGGTCGTGTTCGACAGGGGCTGGCCCGTTATCGCTGTGGTGGTAGTGGCCCTGACAACTAATAGGTCACGGTTTTTTGTTTTGTTTATGGGTTTATGTGTTGAGTTTGGTGGGGGAGGTGTTATGTACCATGAGCCTGATCACTCCTGTGTCACTGCCTGATCACTGCTGTGTCACTGGGCAGTGGGCATGCAGGTGAGGGCTACTAATTAGCTAATTGATGCTGATTGGTTACCTGCTGGCATGGTTAAAACCAGGCCTTCAGACACACATGCAGGTCTGTCTGTGGTTAGAGGGAGAGTTGTCACATTCTTCCTATCCTTGTACTTTAGTTTACACCAGTAATTCCTTGTTAGAGTAGCATTTTGAGTTTGAGCACAGGTTTTGATGTTGGTTTGCACATAGGTTGCGTGCCTTTGAGCCAGGGTCGTAACAGCAACACTACTATCACCCACATCTAAGAAGGGAGATCCCCCTTGAACGCCCTTCTGAGGTTTCTCCCTCCACATTGCCTGTGGTGCTTTTTTCCTATTGCTAGGTTTTTTGTGAGTTTTTCCTTACCTTCGCGTGGTAGGGAGTGTTGCATTCATTAATTAATTTAATTTACATTTTATTTTGGATTTCATGGTGTTTTGTTTTGTTCTTGATTTATTGTGATGTTTCTTCTTTTTATTTTTTTTATAAGTATTTTTATTGCACATTACTTTAGTTACATTCCATATTGATGCACACATGCAATCTTATTTTTTTCTTGTTCAAAAACAATTGTCCAGCGGCATATAACAAAAAATATTCAAAGTAAGAATAAACATTCTTTCTTTCCTTTGGCGGGTCCATACATACATATAAACAGGATAGTTAAATAAGCTAGATTTTAGCTGGGAAATAAAAAAGAGACAAAAAAAAGAAAAAAAAACAGAGCATTAGAAAAAGGCCAAAAGCCAAGACACAACAGCGACTATACCTTCAGTTCAGACATTACTGTAATATGAGTGACCTTTTGAACTTATATTTCATTTTATATATCATTAGAAAAAGGCCAAAAGCCAAGACACAACAGAGAATATACCTTCAGACATTGCTGTAATATGAGTAACATTTTGAACTTATATATCCTCTTCATCCTCCCTCAGACCCTTTAAGTAGTCCAACCAGCGTTTCCGTTAGCCGGTAATTACCGGTATTTGACCGGCAAAATCTGTTGAAGTCCGACATATTTAATCTCTCCGGTCATAATGTCCGGTGAAAATAATTCCCTCTAAGCACAATTAGATTATTTGAATTGTATTAACACTTTGGTTGCCTAAGGTTAAATTAATAATATACCATAGATTGCCAGCGCTATTTGTCTATGGAGAAAGTCCCCTTCTTTGCAGGGCTATAACTTTTTTAATTCTATTGCTACATTGCCATTATTAGGGCCCATTCAAAGTCCTATATGTATTGTTCATTGTGTAGCAACGTTAAACTTTTTCATTCACATATTCATAGTAAAGTATGGTCTAATGTATAAGTATGTTTTCATCTCTTTCTGCAGCTTTCTCCAGAACGTGATATATAGCCCCAAATGCATTATATTGATGATGAAATACAGTTTGATGGCAATCAGCGCGATATAAAAAATTCCAACTAGACGTACTTCTAGAAGTTACTACACGTCATCTGATGTTGACCGGATGGGCGAGGGGGCGTTTATAATTCCGTGGGCAGCGTTATACCAATCATCTAATGTGGGTCAAATGTTGATAATATCAGTTATTATCGAAGACGGTAACGTTACACGCTGAAACTCACCCCAGTCTCCGCGCGCCGTTGGGCGATCATCGTCGAGTAGAAATTTTATCATTATGGGATATATTATTACCCGGTCCATCTCCAGCTTGTATAATGGTATATACGTCCAAATCATGTTGTTTATCGAGTTATTGGCAATCGATCGCTATGTAGTGTGACGAGCTAGAGTCACGGAACATGTACCGAGTGGCCGGAAGCAATACGGACGTCTAGCAAAACCTCTAGTGCGCTTCCTGTTAAGCGCTTGCGCCGATCGGCCACCAGATGGCGCTCCTGAACCGCCAGAGAGCTCAGTGGGTCCTGCTGGTGGATCTCAGGCCAGCGGAGGGACATTATGAATCCGATCGCAGATTTTTTAAATATTGATATAAAGACGACGTACAGCGTCCCCCGGCAACTTTAGCATGGCCAGCAAAGACGTCTAAAGACGGCTCCCGGCAGTCAAAGTGTTAAAATAGACTAAAATTAAATAGCCTATGCGATGAATGAAACAATCATTACATTTGTTTCATCGTTGCTTCACCAAGCAGCCGGTCTAATAATGACATCGCTGTTGTCAGCGCGAGCTGGCTGCTGCTAGATTTGTGAGAAGCATCCATCTGCAGACCGACAGAATGCAGTACTCCAATTCAGCCATTGGCAATTCAGCTGTTGGGTGGGGGGCGCTGCTGAGCCCAGACCGGACCGGACCTAAAAACACCGCTGCTCTGTGGGTCTGCAGCTCCATGCTTCACGTAAATCTAACAGCAGCCAGCTCGCGCTGACAACAGCGATGTCATTAGACCGGCTGCTTGGTGAAGCAACGATGAAACAAATGTAATGATTGTTTCGTTCATCGCATAGGCTATTTAATTTTAGCCTATTTTAATACAATTCAAATAATCAAATTGTGCTTAGAGGGAATTATTTTCACAGGACATTATGACCAGCACCAAGTGGTTGGGAGGTGGAGTCATCACGCAAACCCACGATAATGTTGCCGTCTCTCTCTGCCAAATTTCTCAGTTCTTCGCTTGATATAATTAATACAAATGTCCAATATAACGGAATTCGTTAGCTCATAAAAATGTGATTATAACAGACTGCTGTTTATTAATGTCGGGCAGACTGCCCACCGACACCTCAAGTCGGCAGCAGCACGAAGTCTCGAGGGACTTATTTTATTTGGAATATATTAATGACTGTATACGCAAAAGTAGCCTAGTTTTAAGTTAAAATATTATAAATGCCTTGATGATGTCATTCTTTATATAGGCCTATCAATTGTTTTTAAGCTCAATAAACTCTGACCGGAATTTATCCCGTTTGTCCGGTAGATTGAAATCTACCAGACACTCAGACCTGCAAAAAAAAATTCTAACGGAAACCCTGAGTCCAACACCGGTCCCCATGTCGTATCAAACACCTTTCTCCGTCCTGTATTTTTAAATCTAAGCCTCTCTAAGTAGAGGGTCTCACCCAGCTCTCTCATCCACATTTCAAATGAAGGTGCTGCATCAGACTTCCAAAGTCTCAAAATGAGCTTTTTAGCCAACACAGCACCTAGATATATCGGCCTTTTTTCATTTTCAGAGTACTTAGTGACATCGTCACTATATCCCAAAATGGCCACTAAGGGGCAGGGTTCCCACTGTTTATTAAAAGCTTTTGAATAAAAGTCAAATATATCAGACCAGAACGTGTGTAAGTTGGGACAAGACCAGAGTTGATGTGTAAGGGTACCATCTTGATTTTTACATTTGTTACACAGTGCTGATACGCTAGGATACATCTTATTCACTTTCACCTTTGAGTAGTGCAACCTGTGTATCACTTTAAATTGAATCAAGTTGATTCTAACATTTACAGAGCACCGGTGAATATTTGTAAGACACGTTTCCCAGAATTCCTCATTGAGGGGTATCCCCAGTTCTGACTCCCACTCAGTCCTATATCTTTCTGTGCTAACTGTTACCTGATTGAAAAGTGTCTGGTATATTTTTGACACCGCCCCTTTACTACCTGGTCTAACATTAATTATATTTTCCAGTGCTTGATGCTGAGGAATGTCTGACCATGTATCTACATGAGTCCTCAGTCCTTACGAAGTTCCGTATCTGTAGATAGCGGAAAAAATTTGTTGACGGTAAATCGTGTTTGATCTTCAGTTGCTCGAATGATAGGAACTGGCCCTCTTGGTACAAGTCCTTCAAGCTCCCTATACCCTTCACCTTCCACTGTGCAAACCCTTGGTCCACAGTGGATGGCTTAAAGGCATGGTTATTACCGATTGGAGTGTCTGTATACATATTTGGAGCTTTCAAGTATGCTTTAATCTGTTTCCATACCTTCAAGGAGCTATGTACTATAAAATTCCCTTCATATAATGATTTGTTTATCTTGACAGGGCTATTCAAAAGGGCTAGGAGAGAGGTTCCCTGACAGGCTGCTCGCTCCATTGAGAGCCATGCAGGAGTGACCTCCTCCATGCCCTCCGTAAGGTTAGCACTTCTCCAGAAAGCCATATTGTTTAAATGTGCAGACCAGTAGTAACATTTGAAGTCTGGAAGACCAAAGCCACCCTCATTTTTTGTTTTACATAAGTGTTTTTTGCTAATACGTGCAGCTTTATTCTGCCAAATAAAGGGGATTATAATCGAGTCTAACTTTTTGAAATACCGCTGTGGTATGAATACTGGAATTGACTGAAAGATGTATGTAAATCTCAGAAGAACCACCATTTTAATAGCGTTTACTCTCCCAACCAGTGACAGTGGGAGGGTCTTCGAAAAATCTATATTCTGTTTCAACTGTTTTATTTTTAATTTCCAATTCTCTTCCAGTAAGAGTTCAGTTTTTTTAGTAACGGTCACTCCTAGGTAAGTAAATCTATCTTTGGTAATTATTTTTTTTTCACCGTTTTTCTTTATTTTCCCTTTTCAACATGAAACAAGACAATACAATAACAATAAACAAGACATCACAGGACAATAACAGTAATTATAATAATAATAGTAATAATAATAATAATAATAATAATAATAATAATAATAATAATAATAATAATAATAATAATAATAATAATAATAATAATAATAATAATAATAATAATAATAATAACGACAATGACAAGACCATCAGTTAAATCAGAATAATGAAAAATAAAATAGTCATGTATAAATTAAATATATAAATTAATTATATATATATATATATATATATATATATATATATATATATATATATATATATATATATATATATATATATATATATATATATATATACATATACACACATACACATATATACATATATACATGCATACATACATATACCCACATGTATGTACCGTAAGGCGAGATTACTTGAGCACCCATCATCTCCAGTATCGACAACCAAGGTCCCCACCCCGTGAGGATCCCAAATCCGGCGCCCCAGCGAGCCAGAGCATCATGCCTCTTTTAACACTCCGATTCACCAAGACCTCGAATCAGGGGCCCCCACCAGTCCGAGACTGCGTCTTGTTTGCTTTTCTCATATTTTTATATTCAGAGTTAATGATATTGTTTACACTGTTCGTTTTTTCTCATACGTATTTTTAAATAAACAATAATAAATAATAACAAAAATGACAACAACAACATTGTTATACAACAGACAGGCCTCTTACGCGTCTGTCTTCCACTAGGGAAACCCACCTCCAAAAAATACACAACCGGGGATAGACATCCCAAGATCCCCGGCCCCCACCCATCCCCCAACCAAACAGCAAAACCACCAATCGACACGGCCAGCGACAGCATGCGGATATATTCACATACCGCCACTAGCCGTATCAATCAACAGCCCCTCTGCTCAATCGAGAAAACAGCGGAGACCAAAGGTCCCGGAACATCCACCCCCGGCCACGCTCCTCCAAGGTCAATCTCTCCAATGGAAGAAGCTGGGATATCTGATCTTGAAACATCTCAAAAGTGGGCGAAGAGTCATTTTTCCAAAACAGGAGAATACATTTCTTGGCAAAGTATGTTATAACAATCAGCAGTCTATATATTTTTGGATCCATCTGGATCTCTGGTAATTCATTTAGTAAATAGGCACATGGAGACAAGTCAAATTCCGTTTCTAATACAGATTTTGTAAATGAATGAATACAATTCCAGAATCGTTTTAGTTTATCACAGTGCCAAAACATGTGTAGAAATGTTCCTTCGTTAGTTTTACATCTAGGACAGTTTATTGAATTATCTCTAGACATTTTATGCATTTTTATTGGAGTTAAATACAATTTATGGATACATTTAAAATTTGCTTCTTTGATTTTGTTACTTGTAAATGGAAAGTGTATTCTATCGCAAATATTTAGCCATGTATTTTCTTCAAATTTCATGGTTAGGTCTGTCTCCCAGATCCTCAACAAAGGCAAAAAAGATGAGTGACATTCTTTGGAGAAGATGTCATAAAATTCACTAATTTTACCTTTAATTGTGGTCGGTGACATTAGTATTTCTTCTATTTCATGTAATTCTAGTCTTAGTTTATTTTCTCTTCTCAGTATGTGTATAATGTTTCTCATTTGTAAATATTTAAAAAAATCAGTATTTGGGATGGCATATTCTGTTCTTAAATCCATAAATGATTTTAACTGCATATTTGTATGAAACAGGTCTTTGAATTGACTTATCCCCAACTGAGCCCATTTGAGTATATTAATTGATCTTAGATGTTTATCTAGATCAGGATTGTGATAGATAGGAGAGTATATGGAGGTACAATTGGTGATACCCAGTTTTTTTTAGCAGTCCTTCCAAGCACATAGTGTGTTAAAAACAGTGAAGCAATTACCTATGTTTTTTATCTTTTTAAATTGTTCTATAAATATGAGAGAGTCCAATGGTAACGGGTCAACAAATTTAGCTTCTAACTGAAACCACTGTGAGTCCCGTCTTCCCAACGACCATGACAGTACATTTCTTAATTGGGCTGACCAAAAATAATGTTGGAGGTTGGGGAGACCGAGACCTCCCATGGATTCTGGTTTCATAAGTGTCAATAACTTTATCCTAGGCATTTTGTTGCACCAAATACATTTTGAGATGGGTCTATTCATAGATTTGAAAAATTCTGTAGATAAGTAACATGGTAACATTTGAAAAAGGAAATTTAGTCTTGGAAGGACGTTCATTCTTATTACATTTATTCTTCCCAGCAGAGATAATGGGAGCGTGGACCATTTACACAAATCAGTTTTTATCTTTTCTATAAGAGGACAATAGTTTTCCCTGTACAAGTTCTCTAGTTGCGGTGTAATGTTTATTCACAAATATTTAAACCCTTCTGGAGACCAATTAAAGATATGTTTTATACATCGTTTCGGTTGGGGTCATATGCAGGAGACAAGCATTTGATTTATTAAAGTTTAACTTATATCCAGAGTATTTTCCAAATTGTTCTATTTCATTATATAAGTGTGATAAGGACTGTTCTGGGTCTTTTATGTATAAAATAATGTCATCTGCGTATAAGGATATTTTATGTTCCTCCCTATTCATTTTCAGTCCTTTAATGTTAATATTGTCTCGTACACATGACGCCAGCAATTCAATCACCATCGCGAAGAGTGAACTCGACAGTGGGCATCCTTGTCTTGTCCCTCTCGTTAGTGCAAAAAAATCAGAGGAAGCTCCATTGGTAATGACAGCTGCTTTAGGATTTTTATAGATTGCTTTAATCCAAGCGATAAAGTTTGGTCCCATATTAAGCTTGTCAAGTATAGAAAAAAGAAAGTTCCATTCAACCCTATCGAAGGCCTTCTCTGCGTCCAGTGATAGGAGCAGAGAAGGGCTCCGACTGGTGTCCAAATGATTTATTACATTTAAAAGTCTCCTTATATTGTCAGCAGAATATCTCCCTTTTATGAAACCTGATTGGTCTGGATTAATCAATTTAATTTGGTTATAATCTTGTAATCATGATCTAAAAGACTAATAGGTCTATATGATGAACAATTTAAAGGATCTTTGCCACTTTTGTGCAATACTGTGATATGTGCTAGGTTCATTGATTGAGGGAGTATTCTGTTGTGACAGAAATTATACATCATTGCCATACAAATGGGATGAAGTTCAGTCCAAAATTCTTTATAAAATTCAGCAGAAAAACCATCTGGTCCTGGGCTTTTATTTATGGGCATTAACTTAATTGTGGCCAGAACCTCTTCTTTTGTAAATGATGAGTTAAGGTATTGCTGGTCTAATTCAGACAATTTTGACAATTTCTTATTTTGTAAGTACTGGTCCAGTTGTTCTTGTGAATGAGAACTTTGAGATTTGTAAAGTGTATTGTAGAATTCAAAGAAAGCTTGATTAATCTCTTTAGGTTGATATGTTATATTATCATTGAGATTAATTGCTTTAATAGTTCTTTCAGTTTGTTCTTTCTTTAATTGATGGGCCAGTAATTTACTTGGTTTATTGCCAAATTCGTAATGCTTTTGTCTAACGTAATTCATTTTTGTTGTAATTTCGTTTGAAATATTAAGGTTTAATTTGGCCCTGGCCACAATTAATTGTCTCCAATTGTCCTCTGTAGACGCTGTCTTATGAAGTGCTTCACATCTTATTACTTCTCTCTCAAGTTCTTGTGCTTGTGCTCTTTTTACTCGCTTTTTAAATGAACCATATGAAATTATTAGTCCTCTTAAAGTGGCTTTTGCAGCCTCCCAGATAATGTTAGGGTCAATGAGGGGGTCATTATTTTCCTTTATGTAGTTTGTAATCCATGTTCGCGTTTTTACTTTAAATTCTTCATCTTGGAGTAATGAATTATCAAATTTCCATTGTTTGGTGAACGAGTTGTTCCTATTAAACTGAATAGTCATGCATATTCTGGCATGATCTGATAAAATGATTGGGCTAATTTCACATTCCTTTATCATGTATATATATTTTGAGTAAATAAAGGCATAGTCTATTCTACTATATGAGTTATGTACATTTGAGAAGAAGCTGTAGTCTTTAATGCCTGGATGTAATTCACGCCAGACATCAATTAGGCCACTTTCTGCACATAACCCTTGAAGAACTTTTGAGGATTTGGAGCTATGGTTAGTTTGACTAGACTTATCCAATGCTGTCATTGTCAGATAAAAATCTCCCGCCATCACTCCAAAACCTTTACAGTTTTCATTGAACAGCAACACCATGTCAGACATAAATGTGGGTTCGTCGGCATTGGGGGCATAAATGTTCAAAAAAGTAATGGATGTTCCCCAAATGCAGCCTGAAACCAAGACAAACCGTCCGTTTGGGTCTGTAATTGTTTTTTCTACTGTAAATGGTATTGTTTTGTTAATCAAAATAGCCGTTCCCCTGCTATGACTTTTATATGATGAGAAATAGACCTGACCTACCCATTCTCTTTTTAACTTTGCATGTTCAGTGTCTGACAAATATGTTTCTTGTAAAAAAGCCACATCTACTTTGTTTTCTTTTAGAAGGGATACAAATTTTTTCCTTTTAATAGGATTTCCCAAGCCTTTAATGTTCCACGAATTTATTATTATATCTGACATGGTAGTTGGTGCAATCTTTGAGGAGTATCTATGACTGTGTACATTTGCCTCGAAAATATTGCCATTGCTTTTATTGATAAACATGACCAAAAAACAAAAACATAGAACACAAAACATACATAGAATACACATACATAGAATAAAAAACATACATGAAATACATCAACCCACCCACCCCAGCCATGGTTTTCTGAACCACGACATTTACCCCCTTACTCCTAGTAGGCCATAGAGAAACAATAATGGAAAAAACAAAATAACTGAAAAAGAATTAAATCTTTCTTATATTGGCCCCTGGAGCTCTTGTCTTCAGTGTAATAACTTCCTTTTATTTATTTGTATTTCTCTTTACACCCCCTCCCCTCTTCACTTCCCCCATGTTGTTAAATATGAGTTGGTCACCTGATGTTACTGAATGGTGAGGGGTAGGCCTGCCGCGATAAGCAATAAATCGATTAATTGCCGCGATAATAAAAATTAATGCAATGATTTTGACGGGCGCGATTAATTGCTATTTGCGCGTTTGTTTTAATGAGGCGGAACCAGTACCCCTCGTCAGTCACTCCGTGTGGGGGGCCGCTGGCCTTACTACAGAGCACAGCACGGGAGCTCCGTGGGGCACTAGCAACGCCACATATAGCTTAACTACATTTCTCAATAGTGTTGCTCCTTTTAACCAAATAGCGTTCTTTGTAGTGTAACGTTAGCTATTTTTAGACCCAAGTAGTTACTCGCTACTGCCCGGAGAAACTGGACTGCTAAATAATGATTAAAGATCTAGTGTTGATGCTCATTCAATGCCAACAACATTAGCTAAATAGCTAACAAACGAAATACAACGTATAGCATAGCTACAACACAGAATAACGTTAATACAATTACATGCATCATTGTTTACAATGAACGGGTGGGACTAGTCAAAGGACTGGACACGGGGACAAGTTAAACATGAATTAATTTATTATAACAGGTAATCGAGTTGCGCTCCCGTGCCTACGCACCACAGGGCTATTCTATTCTATACGGCTTTGACGCTTCCTCCTCATCGTTGATTGCCTGTAGTAGCTGCATCTAACGTTAGTAGCTAACGTTAAAACTAACCTAAAGTTAGTTGCTCACCAACAATCTCAACATTTGTTTTATCATTAGCTCAAAAACACAACCGGACGAGACAAGTTGGCCGCTCATAGATGCTGCTAGGATAATAACAACAATACTTCCGCTCCGGTCGGTGGGCTTCAAAATAAAAGTCTAAAACACCGGAAAAGACAGAGCGGTGGGCTTCAAAATAAAAGTTTTGGGAAATAAATGTCTCAAAAAAAAAATCTCTAACCGGTCGCAATAATATCGCTTATCGCGATATTTTCGGGGGCAATTAATCGCCCAGCAAAATGTGTTATCGTGGCAGGCCTAGTGAGGGGTGTTTCTTATTAGGCAGACTTTTTTTTTCTTCTTTTTTTTTTTTTATTATACTGCTGAGAGTTCTCCTCTCCACATACTTTTTACCATTCAGTCATTGTGACCTTCTAATGTTTGAGAGAAAAATAGTGCAAAACAGATGCATGTTAAATTCGTGCCATTCCTTGTACCCCCCTCCCTTCCTTTAGTCATGGTATCGTCCGTATGACGTCACACGTTGTTGCAGGAAGTACCGCTGCCAGACAGTAAATATACACGTTGAGGAGAAAAGAAAGAAAACAGCCGATCGCGACTGTATTGGCAAATCAATACCCCTTCCTCTGGGGTTTCAAAGTCAAGTGATTTGTCCGTATTATAACAGTCATAATGAGGGGGTGCAAACAAACAAAAAAAAACGTAAATGTCATCTTCTTACCTCCACCATGGGTAACGGTTTACGAGGCAAACCTCAGTCCAGCTCGTCGAATGATTCTGCCTCTTTTGGATCGTCAAACAGGACAATTTTGCTTTTATAGAGGATTCGAAGCCGGTGAGGGTATGCAAATCCTCGAAACATGCCCTTTTCGTTGAATATCTTGGTCATCCGGTCGAATTCTCTGCATCTTCGACGTACCTCAGCGGGCAGGTCCTGGCGAATGGTGAGTTTGGCTTCCCCCTCTCTGATTGTAGATTTCTTTGCTGCTTGTAGGATCAGCTCTTTGTCCCCGATTCGTAAAAAGCGGATTAGGACTGGTCTGGGATATTTCCCAGCGTGTGGTTGTGATTTCTCTGGAAGCCCCAGCAAAACCAGATTTTTCCTCCTCCCTCTGTTTTCTAATTCATCCGTTTTCATCTCCATTGTTTTTAATGTCTTTTCGGCTCGGTGTAACTCTCGCTGGGTTGTTTGCAGGGTGTCTTCTAATGTAGAAATCCTCTCTTCTGCTTCATCCAGGCGCTGCTTGTGTTTGTCGACTGCTTTGTTTGTTTTAGTCAGTCCTTCTTTAATCGCCGATACTTGGTTTGTCACCTTTTCCAGACGAGTATCGATACCGTCTAATCGGCCCAATATTGCAATGCGTTGAGATTTTAACTCTGACATAATTTTGACCAGAGTGTAGAGCCATATGAAATCCGCGATCACGGAATCGCGGACGGAATCGCGGAATTGAGCAATAAAAATGGAATTACCTGTAAAACGTGGAATATTGCAGAATTTGCCATAATTTGGACTGTAATTCCGTTTTCGGGATAACGGTGGAACGTTTGGTGCAAAGCAAACATGACCGGGACGCTAAAGCGTGTTACACCGCGCGCGTCACTTCCACACTGCTTCACAACAACACAGCAATGTCCAAGCGTGTAGCTGCTCCGGTATTAACAGCATCCAAAAAGCTACGAAATACCACACTAAACCCTAAATTCAGAGCAGAGCAGTATCCTAATGACTTTTATGCCTCCGGTGATAAGGTGTTTTGCTAATTCTGTCAACGTTCCGTGGACTGGACCCGCAAAAAAATAAATAGCTATAACGTTAGGTCATGATAGCTTCTAGCTAAATCTAGTGCACCCATCCATTTGTTTAATGCAAACGATTGTCATTATACACTGCCCTTTATAAACTAAATACACTTAAATAGCTATGTAACGTTATAGGACTATAGATGGAAATGATAGCTTCTAGAAGTTCTAGCTAAATCTGGTGCACCCATCAATTTGTTTAATGCAAACGATTGTCATTATACACTGCCCTTTATAATCTAAATAAACTTAAATAGCTATGAAACGTTACAGTACATAGGACTATAGATGGAAATGATAGCTTCTTGCTAAATCTAGTGCACCCATCCATTTGTTTAATGCAAACGATTGTCATTATACACTGTCCTTTATAAACGAAATAAACTAAACTAAAGGTGCCTAAATTATGCATTACTATATTTCATCACAATATAATAGATATAGCTAGGTTACTGACATTGTCATTGTGATAATGTCAGTAGTAGCTAGCTGTATCTATTGTTTACACTTGAAATATGTATTTTTATTTTGTCACAATATTAATTGAAAAATATTGTGTAAAATTGAACTGTATTTCTGAGTTGCAGCACTTAAAAACATTAAATGGACTGTTATATCTTATTCAATTGTGGACATTTATTCATTCCCACTTATTAGACACTATTTCTGATGGTAAAATGAGCATAAAAAGCAAAATACAGAATTCTGAAATATTAAAACGGAAAAAATGGAATTTGGGAAAAAATTAAATGGAATTTGGAAAATAATAAAACGGATTTCATATGGCTCTACCAGAGTGGGGTCATTGTCTGTTTCAATTGTTTGGTCGTCGACATCTGGTTTGTTTCGCTGGGCTTTCCTTGTTGTTGCCATCTTGCAAATCACCACGTTTTATCAAAAGCCTTTACTTAATTTAAGTTGAAACAAAATGATTGAAATTGTCCTTGAGTGGAGGTAAGAATTGCAAATTTAATCACTGAGACAGTTTAGAGCTCTTAGTTCAGGCAGCCATCTTGTTTCCCAGCAGCCCAGCAGACAGAGACCTGTCTAGGGATGGGTATCGTTAGGATTTTATCGATACTACTACTCCTATCGATACTGCTTAACGGTTCGGTACTTTATCGATACTCTTATCGGTTCTTTTTGATAATTTTTTTATGATTTTTATATTTGCAGTTGAGAGCATTGTCATCTCCCTACAGTAAAGATTAGAAATGATTGAATTATTGTAAATTTGTGTGGAGTGGTGGGAATAGCTGCTTCAATAATAACTTATAACAACAACAGACAAGTTAGACAACTATGTATACAAAAAAAACGATATACACTGAATGATTAGTTGTTACCTAAAGTCCTTGGACTCCACTGTAGAGAACGGGTGCAGGCCTTTGACAACAAACTTTGTCACAGCCCTGTGACACTCGTTCACCCTATCCTCTGTCATCTTTCCTCTAGCTGCTAGGGAGAAAGGACTTTGGGTGGTGGAGGTAGAGGGTCGAGGAGGATGTGTGGTGGGCTCACTGGGACACATTGGTGGCTGACCTCAGCTTGACGATCTATAAAACGTTTTTAGATTGTAGTGTAGCTAAACAATTATTTTGTTTATTAGCCTATTTGTAATAATTCGTTATTAGCCTAGGAAACTCCGTATCTTGGCTTACCGGCTGCAGTGGATGCAGATGGACCACTGCGCGCAAGGCAGTCGAATACGGCGCATTTCTGCAAACTAATATAGTGTTTTGCAAACAAATGTTTTGATAGATTGCTCGTATTGCCACCCTTACTGGCAAATGTTTTGTTGCACTTGTGAACGCTTCGCTCTATCCGCCATCAGTCACGACTCAGTCCATGCAGAGCTGTCTGTGTCTGTGTGCAGCGCGCGTCAGCACGGAGACAGCGCTGAGATGCTTCCAGTTGCAGCACATCAGGTGTGCAGGGCTTGTATGTGCGGGGCTTGTAAGCGCTGCGGTCTGACGTGCTGCAGCTGCATACTATTGACAGCGCTTTCATTAAGGAGTACCCGTATGTATGTGTAGCGCGACTCGCGAGGAGTGTGTGTAATAATGACTCGCTGCGACTCGCTTCTCGTGCAGTGACAGAGAGAGGAGAGATCGTTCGCAACTTTTAAATAATAATAATAATAATAATAATTTCTCTAGAGTATCGATAGCAGTACCGAGGACGTCGGAGCTTATAAATACTCCGGTATTTTCTAATATAGTACCGGTTCCCGTTTAAAACCGGGGTCCGGGGGGCATCCCTAGACCTGTCTGAAGCACCTTCACCCACTCAGAGACCTGTCTGAAGCACAACCTTCACCCACCTCTTTGGTAATCTTAAAGGGGATAGAGTTCAATAAGGAGCTATCCTTATTTAATTGTATTGGCATTAATTCACTTTTATCCCAATTAATTTGAAAACCTGAAAGAGAGCCAAAATAATTAAACACTTCCATAATTGGAGGAAGGGACTCCTGTGGGTTAGATACGTATAACAAAATGTCGTCTGCATACATTGATAAATGATGTTTTTGCCCTTTAATGGAGACAGGTGATATTCTAGGATGTTGTCGAATTTTTATAGCTAGTGTTTCTATCAGGGTTAGAAATTAACATTTTTTTTCAAGGGCTTTTTTTGCCCCCCTTAATTGATTTTCGGGTTTTTTTTTTTGTATTTCGGGGCACTGAATTTTTATGATAAACGGTAGGGGTGGGACGGTTCACAAAATGGACGGTTCGGTTCGTATCACGGTTTTCAGTTCGGTTCGATATACGTAAATTTTTATAAAGAAAAATGTAACACTCAAATCTAAACATGCTTCTCATTTATTAAAAAAAAATTAAAAAAGTTTACAGTGTTACAGTGTTTACAGCCTTAAATAATGTTTGGCACACAAAGACCGAACTGACTGAAAAATATAGGCTACATTTGTAGTATTAACTTAGTGCAAACAAACAATATGCTCAGCCAGCACTAGACTTTCCTTTCTTTAATATAAACACAAAAAAACAATGTCAACCATGTTTAAATTCCCTGATTGTCAGTTCTTAATGAAAAGATTCGTGTTCTGCTTGAAATTATTATGTATCTGTCTACATTTATTTAGACTAACATTATTTAAATATTGAGTGCAACTGTGGTGGATTACGTAATTCGGTGAGTTGGAACCATCTATGGGTTGGCGCCGGGTCCCCACGGACATTTGAGTGTCACGCACCTTCAGCTCAGGCAATGTTATTATCAGCTCCGGTAGCTCCGGTAACGTTAGGAGGTGATGGCATGCAGTGGGAAAGCGGCAATAGTCCCGGTTGGAGTTAGTAAAACACAGTTGTATGTTAGCCTTCTTGGATGTTGAATAAACGCCTATCATTGTCTTTAAACACCCCGCCTCTCAGACTCCCATTTCCTCCTCTGCTAGCTAGTAGCTACGGTAACATTTCGTTGACTGTATTACCTCGCGGGCTGATTCTATAGTTAAAACGTGCGTCGTGTTGTACAAACTGCTAACGCTATGGCAAGATGTGTGTATGCCTATGTAATGTTAATGGCTATGTTTTTAAAGTCGTAATGAAGATTGATTTAGATTGTGCTTGCCATTTGTACACAAACTGACTAGCACCTGGCTCAGCTGCAGTGCTGCTGCTGCAGCAGCAGCCAGTGCTCACCTCCGCCAAATACATTTTTTTATTTGCGCGTCATCTGAACCGTACGATACACAGACGCGCCATTACCGGATAAATATATATATATAATTAGTAAACTGTCGGGGGCATTTTGTGCCCCCCTTAACTGATTTTCGAGGGCATTTTGTCCATTTTCAAGGGCATTATGCCCCAAGCCCCCGTTAATTTCGAACCCTGGTTTCTATGACTAAATCAAAAAGATAAGGAGAGCATGGATCTCCTTGCCTTGTCCCACGGTTAGGCCTGCCACGATAACACATTTTGCTGGGCGATTAATTGCCCCCGAAAATATCGCGATAAGCGATATTATTGCAACCGGTTAGAGAATTTTTTTTTTAGAAATTTATTTCCCAAAACTTTTATTTTGAAGCCCACCGCTCCGTCTTTTCCGGTGTTTTAGACTTTTATTTTGAAGCCCACCGACCGGAGCGGAAGTATTGTTGTTATTATCCTAGCAGCATCTATGAGCGGCCAACTTGTCTCGTTCGGTTCTGTGTTTTTGAGCTAATGATAAAACAAATGTTGAGATTGTTGGTGAGCAACTAACTTTAGGTTAGTTTTAACGTTAGCTACTAACGTTAGATGCAGCTACTACAGGCAATCAACGATGAGGAGGAAGCGTCAAAGCCGTATAGAATAGAATAGCCCTGTGGTGCGTAGGCACGGGAGCGCAACTCGATTACCTGTTATAATAAATTCATTCATGTTTAACTTGTCCCCGTGTCCAGTCCTTTGACTAGTCCCACCCGTTCATTGTAAACAATGATGCATGTAATTGTATTAACGTTATTCTGTGTTGTAGCTATGCTATACGTTGTATTTTGTTTGTTAGCTATTTAGCTAATGTTGTTGGCATTGAATGAGCATCAACACTAGATCTTTAATCTTTATTTAGCAGTCCAGTGTCTCCGGGCAGTAGCGAGTAACTACTTGGGTCTAAAAATAGCTAACGTTACACTACAAAGAACGCTATTTGGTTAAAAGGAGCAACACTATTGAGAAATGTAGTTAAGCTATATGTGGCGTTGCTAGTGCCCCACGGAGCTCCCGTGCTGTGCTCTGTAGTAAGGCCAGCGGCCCCCCACACGGAGTGACTGACGAGGGGTACTGGTTCCGCCTCATTAAAACAAACGCGCAAATAGCAATTAATCGCGCCCGTCAAAATCATTGCATTAATTTTAATTATCGCGGCAATTAATCGATTTATTGCTTATCGCGGCAGGCCTATATGTGATGATACTCCCATTTGGCGCTGGTCCGCTAGGAACTGTAGATAGGCGGCCCGGTCCCGCCCGCTGTGCGTAGCCAACCCTGGACCCGCTAACCGTGCGAGCAGAGCGTTCCGTGGAGTCGGGACATCGGACCCTGACACTACCCACGAGGCAATCGCACCCAAGGGGGGACCCCGACAGAAAGGGCTGGTTTGATACGGGGGAAGCTGACATCATACTAGGTGACAAAAGCTCCCCCACTGAACTGGCTGCGCGGTGTGAGGCGGTGTGGGGCCTAGGTCAAATACCGCCCGCGCTCCAGCGGAAAGACCAAAGTCCCTCTGCGGAGAGGGGAGCCCTGAGGAGGGAAAAAAACGTCTCACCCCCTCAAAGGGAGACTAATCCAACCAAGATGTCTGTAAACAAGCGTTGACAGCATCCTAGCCCTCCCTGCGGTTATAGCTTGTGGCTAGGTCAAAGCTAATAACGTCAAAACCTCGGGCGATGTTTCAACGTCGGCTGGCCTTCAAGGCCCCGCCAACCGACACCATTTGACAGAAAAACAGCAAAATTGTTTTTTTTTATATACTTTTTTATTTTCATGTCAACGTTCACACGCACAATATATGCTTACCTAGGATTTGACTTGATTCAACAACAAAGCAGTCGGAGCAATGACTAGCCGAAAACTGTCGAAATTGTAGTTATTTGAAGTTTGGATATTTTTTTTTAAGACTGAGGTAGGTAAATTAAATTTCTTGAGACTAAAGTACCGAAAAAAGGTACCGTTGGGTACCGGTATCGATTCACAGGTACCGGTACCGGTATCGGTTCAAATGTGAAAGGTACCCATACCTAGTCGCTGCGCACTTTACCCCCCACAGTCGGAGGCTATCACGTGCTTCCTCCGACACACGTCTAGCCAATCAACCGCTTCTTTTCACCTGGCAGCGCGGACTCTCACTGAGAGGGTGTAACGTGTATCCGCGCTGAGCAGGCGCCCCGACCGAACTGTAGGAGTCGCTGTTTACAACGACCCGGACCCACCCCGCCAGCTTTCCCACCCTCTAATACAGCCAATTGTATTAGTGTGAACGGCCAGCCAAGCTGGTGACAACGCCGGAGCTGTGAGCTGGATTCGAACAGGCGAATCCAGCGTCTCCGGTGTTGGTGACGAACGCAATCTCCGCTACGCCACCTGACCGCCAATCGCTGCTAATTCTTTTTTTTTTTTTTTTTTAATTTTTTTTATTATTGCAAAACAAAACTTATTAAAAGTCAGTACTCAACACACAATGTATAATGAAACTTTCAGTAAAGGTGGTTAAAATATATGCAAGTACAGAAACAGGATAAAACAAAAATAGTCAATAATAACATTTTAACCGTATACCGTGTATATCCAGCGAAGTTACAATTATATAAATGTTAGTATATAATATACCCCGAATACCTATTTTCTAAAACCCTACACACATATGCTCCAGCTCAAATCCCCCCCTCCCGGACCCCCTCTTGGATAGTACCTCCATTATCCCTCACTCCTAACCAGACATCACCATTATAGGCTAGCTTTTATTCTCTCCACCACTTCTAACCACATTAACATTTTGGATTCATTGAGCCCTAGAATTCTTGCTGTTGATATTTCTTGATATATCACATCAAGATATGTAAGAAACCACACTTTCCGGCACATTTTTTCCGGTTGAAACCAACGTGATGCAATCAGTTTTTTAGCTACTGTGATACCCGATAAAACCAATCTTTTTAGTTGTGGGTTCACTGCAAACTCAAAAACATCATTCAATAGCAATACCGCGGGGTGTACAGGTATATTCCAAAATACGAGTATTGATAATTGTTGGGACACATCTTCCCAGAATGCCTTAACTGGTGGGCAGTCCCAATACATGTGCATAAATGTTCCTTCGTCCCCATTTGTACATTGGGAGCATTTGGAGTCTTGTATAAGCCCCATTTTGCACAGCCTTATAGGAGTCAAGTATGTCCTGTGAATATAGTTCAGATTGATTTGTTGATGATCCGGGTTCCTTGATGTAAGTCGGACATTTGCCCAGGCTCCTTGCCAATCAAAGTCATTTTCCAGGTCTGGTATATCCCTCCTCCAGACATTGTCTAGTTGAAGGGTTTCGTACGAGGACGTTAGTAATTGTGAATAAAAACCTGATACAAAACCTCCCAATGTATCTCTGTCATAGAAAAATTTGTGGTATCTGTGGTGTTCAATTGGTATGTGTAATGGAACACCGTGAGATCTCATACAAAGTCGTAACTGTATGTAAAAAAGCCATGTGGACTCGGTGAGGTTAAACTTTATGCATATTTCGACATAACTACAGAGGCCCTTGTTATTAAAAATATCCCCTAATGAGTGTATGCCTCTTTCTTCCCATACAGGGAATCTTATAGGTCGTTTTCCCATTAAGAGAGCATTGTTATTGAATATGGGAGTGTGATTATGCCATACTTGATTGTTAGGAAATTTCCTTTGAGTTTCCCGCCATGTCCTGATTGCATGGGTTATTATTGGGCCAAATTCTCGCTCACAATGCTTGATTGAAAGTTTAGTGTATGCTATGTCTTTCAATCTCTGTGGGGCTACTATGTTTTCTTCTAATTTTCTCCAAGATACCAAAGCCTCGGGGTCAAACCATATCTTCTTCAATGGTCTTAATGTGAAGGCATTAAAATATTGTAAAAAATCTGGGACTGCCATGCCACCGTCTGCTTTACTTCTCTGTGCGGTGGATCTTTTTATGCGAGGTGGTTTGTTATTCCAAATAAATTTGTATGTGGAGGTTTGTAATCTTTTCCAGTAGCCCTCTGGAGGAGGTAACGGAAGCATTGAGCTGAAGAAATTGATTCTTGGTAATACATCCATCTTAACTATTGATACCCTTGCCTGTACTGAGTTTTTAAGTTTTGCCCACCTGTCCAGGTCGTCCTTGATTTTGTTCTGTATTTTTGTGTAATTGTGCTTCACCGTTTGTCTTATGGTGGGGAATATTTCCACTCCCAAGCATCTGAAATGTTTTACCATCGGTATCGCACCTGGGAGGGTTATATCTTTTTTTGCAGGGGTGTTAAGTGGAAGGAAAGCCGACTTCGGCCAATTTATCTTAAATCCCGATAAATCACCAAAGTTCTCAATCAACTTGAGCAGATGAGGCAATGTGGTGTTGGGGTTTTGCATGAACAATATTACGTCGTCCGCATATAAACTAATTTTTTGTTGTGTGCCCTTGATTACGATTGGTTCTATGGATTGGGATTGTCTTATATATTGTGCTAAAGGCTCTAATGATAAATTGAATAGTCCGGGACTAAGAGGGCAACCCTGTCTGGCAGAGCGTGATACCGGAAAGATTTTGGAGATGATTGTGCCTGTTGTAATCATGGCCGATGGGTCCTTGTATAGTACTTTAATCATATCAATGAAACCTTTTCCTAACCCCATCCTTTCCAATACTGCCCATAGAAACGACCATTCCAACCTGTCAAATGCTTTCATAGCATCCAGGGATAGTATCGCCTTAGGTGTGATGTCCTCTTTGTCTGTATCTAGTACGTGCAGTATTCGCCTTATGTTATCATTGATCAGGCGACCTTTTATGAAGCCTGTTTGGTCCGTATGAACTAAAGACGTCATATGCTTTTGCAATCTGATGGCTAATATCTTAGAGTACAGTTTGACATCGGTTCCGAGGAGGCTTAAAGGACGGTAACTACCGCATTCAGTGGGGTCTTTGTCTTTTTTGTGAAGAACTGAAATGAGTGCGGTATTTTGGTGTTCGATGAAGCTTCCCTCTTTGACTGAGTATAAGATCATATTTAGTAATAAGGGTCCAAATATGTCCCAGCAAGAGATGTACATTTCTGATGGGATACCGTCAATTCCCGGAGCTTTGCCGTTTTTCATTCCGGATATGGCCTTCTTGAGTTCTTCTAATGTGATCGGTACTTCTAACTGTTTAGCGTCTTCATCCGTAAGTTTAGGGAGAGTAATTTGATTAAGATATGTGTCTAATTTGTCTTGATCAAAGGTCGTTTCTGAGTTATATAAATCGGAGTAGAATTCTTTGAATGTATCGTTTATTATTTTTGGTTCTGTTACTAGAGCTTGTTGTTTCCTAATGGCAGTTATATCTGCAAATTTTGCATTAATTCTTAGTCGCATGGCTAATAGGTGACTAGGTTTAGAACCTTGGAAGTACTGCTGTTGTCTAGTGCTGCGTATTTGCAATTCCGATTTTTGTCTGCTAATTCTATACAGTGGCGGTATAGGCTTACCAGCCACCCACCGGGCCGACTCACCTCATGGCGTCGGCCGGGCGGGGCACTGTTCCAACATGCCAGAGGCAAAGGACTGATGCCACCTGCTTCACAAGCACGGAGCACCAGTGGTGGTTGCAACCAGCAACCTCCCCTGTGGTGTGCACCCATGAAGGGGTTAATGAATAAATTAACTAAAACTCCACCAACACACTGCAGAATGGGCTAGCCCATACACACAATGTTAACACTTTGATTGCCTAAGGTTAAATTCATGATATACCATCCGTTGCCAGCTCTATTTAACATGGAGAAGTTCCCCTTCTTTGCAGGGCTATAACTTTTTACATTCTATTGCTAGATTGCCATTATTAGGGCCCATTCAAGGTCCTATATGTATTGTTCATGGTGTAGCAACGTTAAACTTTTTCATTCACATATTCATACTAAAATATGGTATAAGTATGTTTTCATCTCTTTCTGCAGCTTTCTCCTAAATGTGATTTATAGCCCCAAATGCATTATATTGATGATGAAATACAGTTTGGTAGGAATCTGTGCAGGATGAAAAATTTCAATTGGACGTACTTCTAGAATTTCCTACACGTCATCTGATGTTGACCGGATGGGCGAGGGGGCGTTTATAATTCCGTGGGCAACGTTATACCATTCATCTAATGTGGGTCATATGTTCATCATAGCAGTTAGTAAAGAACACGTTAGAATATAACGCTAAAACTCACCCCAGTCTCCTCGGGCCGTTGGGCGATCAGCGTGGAGTAGACAGTTTTCAATTATGGGATGTCGAAATACCGGATCTATTTCCAGGTTGTATAATAGTTTATGTCCAAATCATGTTGTTTTTTCGAGTTATTTCCACCGATCGTTGTTCACTGTGTGAAGACTGAGTCTCTCTAACATTAGCGAGTGCCCGGACCACATATGGAGTGAGTCCTGCCGGGTTAAAGGTTGACATCCGGTTTTTCGATCTGCCGATCGGCCACCAGATGACGCTCTTGAACCGCTAGAGGATTGAGAGGAGATCAGAACTGTGTGTCAAGGCTGCAGAGGGGAAATATGATTCCGATCACAGATTTTTGAAATATTGATATCAAAGACGAGTTCCGGCGTTTTCGGCAGTTAAAGTGTTAAGGGGATGCAGACCAGAGAAACACCAGTCCCGCACACCATTCATAAATTCACAAAAAGCACACCAGCCCTAGGCCTCAGCCCATTCACCCATGAAAAAGGTAAACAAGCCCCCGTCAAAACTCCCAACAATAGATACCGATTGACCGTCAGCATGAATGGTTAAGAGGAGGGAAGACCGGGGGCGGCTAGGTGGTGTAGTGGGCAAGGCGCTCGCCACCAATGCAGGATACGCTGGGTTCGAGCCCAGCTCTCCACATTGCTATCAGCTTGGCTGGTCGTTCATACTAGGGCTGGGCGATATAACGATAACTATTGCGATATATTTTAATAATCGATATCGAAAAGAAAAAAATATCGCAGTTTTAAAACCAGAGACAGTGGACAGACTTGTCTTTCTTGCCTGCAACTTAAAGTAATGGCTTTGCTTGTCCAAATGACAATACTGACCAAATTGAGATTTCTTTTTCTCTTGTCCATTTATTTTGTTTGCTTTCTAATTTAAATTACAGTTTGAAACCGTCTGTACACAGTAGGCTATGTGTGCTAGCAGAGCTAGACTCCAGTCACGAGTTACGGTGCACATGTGCGGTGGTTTGTCCACCAAAAAAGCGCCAAAAGATAGAAAAGAAACTAGCAGAGCCAGAACTGTTCAACTCCCCTGGAGCCACAGCCAGCAGAGAAGCTGGTTTACTTTAGCTTTTAAACCAGCTGCAGCCTGAGAACTGGAGTGTGAGGGGATGTAACACTAAAGATGGCGGCAACGACAAAGAATTGCTGCAAAATAAACATACATCTGTTGTTTAAATTTTTTTTTTACTTATAACAATTTAGATAATTATCGATATCGAGTGATATGCTAACATTATCATATCGTTATCGCGATATGATTTTTTGCCATATCGCCCAGCCCTAGTTCATACTAACACAATTGGCAGTGTTAGGGGTGGGAAAGCTGATGGGTGGGTCCTGGTCGTTGTAAACAGCGACTCCTACAGTTCGGTCGGGGCGCCTGCTCAGCGAGGATAGGATCTAAGGGGGGGGTAGTGTGATCCTTCCACACGTTACACCCTCTCAGTGAAAGTCCGCGCTCAGGGCTGTACACTGCGATGATATCGTCGCGAAGAATTGCCCCTTTAATTGGCCGTTGCGATTGGTAAATATTATCTGGGGGCGGGCTTGCGAGTAGTGCTTTCAAGCCTTGGATTCGCATTTCACTCCTAAATTATCCAAGGCGTGTGATGACGCGATGACGTCACTCACGCGAGCTGAGCAGTGAGCACTCAGCAGGTATGATCAGCGGGAACAATCGACTGAGCACTCACTCTGATAGACTGGCTGACTGTCTGATTTAGCTATGAAGAAAAGTAAAGTTAGTATTGCTTCATATTTTCGACGCGTTCCACCTCCTATAGTGAGCCGAACTGAACTGAACTCAGACACATGGAGAGAGCTGCGGCGTCTGCTCCTCCTCCAGCCCTCTCGCACCCGTGGCTGTTGTAAACACTGGGACCTCGGTGAGCCTGCCAGCCGGCTAGCTACTGATAGCTATCAACAAATGCTCCAGTAAGTCTAGTAGTGCATGATAGCTTGCGTTAGCTTACTGTTCAAAACGAAACGTCCCATTAAACTAAATAGTTCAGATAGCTCCGTCCTGATATCAATGTCTTATAACACTGAGTCGATGCGTATTCGAGCTGAGGGCACGCTGAATATAGTCAATAGGGACCAACTGCAGCGCCGGAGAATCCTGGCCATAGCTGGAGGCTACAGTATAGGGCCCAGCTGCAGCTCCGGAGAATCCTGGCCGTAGCTGGAGGCTACTCAGTACACACAGACAGTGGAGCTGGTTGCATATAGCGAGCATTTAGACTTGTTGCATGGTGGCGATGTCTCGCAGATAATACAACTACAAGTATGATTATATAATATATATATTTTATTTAAAAAAAAATTTTATAAAATAATTTTTTATTTATTTTTTTTAAATCAAAAACAATCGATATAAATAATGGTAAAATTGTTATTTAAAAATTTGCCCCTAAAAAATATTTTTTGCCCCTAAATTTCTCATTTAGGGGCAAGTGTGCCCCTAGTGAAAAAGCTTAGCGTACAGCCCTGGCGCTGCCAGGTGAAAAGAAGCGGTTGATTGGCTACACGTGTCGGAGGAAGCACGTGATAGCCTCCACTCTCCCAGACCGACTGTGGGGGGTAGGTGCGCAGCGACCAGGAAGGGGATTGGGAATTGGCATAACGACGGGATGGGAGAAAAACTGAGGAAAAAGGAGGGGGAAAAATATCAATAAAAAAAAATTATAAAAAGAGGGAAGACCTTTTTAAAAAGACAGCCCTCAGCGGGGAATCAAAAAGAACAGTAACCCAGCATCGTAGCATAGTGTTAGCCGTGCGCTCCAGGATAACAGGGAAAACGACAACGTTTACCCAGATATCCTGCCCCTTGCGCCAATACACAACTTGGTTGTCTCATGGGACAACGAGCAGTATCACTAACACCAGCATTGTTATGCCTAGTGGCGCAGACCCTACCTGGGCGCGACCTAGCCACGACAGCTAGCCGCCGCGCAACGTCCCTCGATCCGCTGTCAGAAGACGAGGAAACCCCAGGATAGGCCCGATGCGCTGTCAGAACGTGCCGAGAAGATTCCAGGGGCTGGCAAATCTCCGGCGAAAACCCAACATTGTTCAATTTCTCTCTGCATTTCATAACAGCTAGTTACATGGAGTGCACTGCAACGTCCATGATGGAAACAAAAAAAAGAGGAGGGCGAGTATGACCATGTCCGGTGTCTACACTGGGGCGGGGCCTGGTCAAGTGCAAGGGTGCATTGTTTTCGTTAATGAAGTACAGTAGGTACTGGAGATAGAGGTATATCTCGGTATGGCGAAGAGCGAGACGCGATTGGCCAGTACGCTCTATAACGGAAATGAACCGATTAAAAAACAATCCGTTTTGACAATGTTGACTGCAAACAAGTCATTGATAAGCGACGGCCATATTATACACATGCATGCAACAGGGTTCCGGGGCACAGGACCCGTGGCACGGAAAGTGTTAAAGGGGAGATGAAGCGTTGAACAATATGATCCTAGTTTGTTTGTTGTGTACCTTGGGTAAGACATGGTCCTATAATCAAATGTGAAATCCTGCTTATTTGTCTGAAAACTCAAATGTAATTTCCCCATTTTTGCCATGGGCGCCGCCATTTTAGATTTAGCTGGATGGTGACGTCACGGTGATGGTTTGGGCTGGGTCCCAGTTTACAGTGCTGGTTAGATAGCTACGTAAATATGGAGTGTCGTGAAAGTCAGTCAGTAAATTGTCAACCAAATGTAACGTTACCTACAGAAAGAATATATATTATATAATTATACTTGTAGTTGTACCCCCCCCCCCCCCCCCCCCCACAGTCTGAGTCAGAGCGATAGTTCAACTTGACTAACAGGGTGAAGTAGGTATCAGTTTCCTTTTTTCCCTCCCTCAATAATATTATGTTATTTATGTACATTATCATTATGTAAACAAATGCACATATGGATTGTTTGCTGCAACGTTTCTGAATGAATTGAAGCATTAATAAATTATAATTAAATTAGATGTCCATAACATTTGAGTTTTTTATTAACATAGCCTAAATAAATATGAATTCACGAAGTTAAATACTGAATTAATGACACATTTATTAACAGGCTGAAAGTTAAAACGAATAAAAAAACAATTAGCCTATTTAAAATATAGGCTAAGCGATGGTAAAAGGCAAATTTGGCTATAGCCTTCTAAAACAGGCTAAACTTCGTTTTGGCTTCTTGAGTTCACATTTCTTTGGTTTGCAGTGGTGCATCTGCGGGCCAATGTTCCGAGACATATTACATTTTATTTGTTAGGCTATTTGAATACACCAGCCCTAAATGGTGGATTCAAATAGCCTAACCATTATACAAAAATATAAATATGTCTCGGAACACTGGCTGTTGCGTTGTTGCAAACTGGGGAGGTGTGAATTAAAGAAGTTAATACTAATAACAGGCTGAAAAAACAATTAGCCTATTTAATAGGCTAAACACAGCACGTAAAATATAGGCTAAACAGTGCGTAAAAGTGCGATGTCTTTTATGCTGCGCTGTGAAAGCACTCCATCGTGGACACTGGACAGCCAGCTGAAGCGCGTGGGCCATACATCCCAAACTTTGTAATCCTGTGGCTTTCATGCATTTGACCACGTTTCGGGCATTATCTCGGAGTATGACCTAAAGTAATGATGATTGAAAAAACACCAGGAACCGTTTGTAAAATACAGGTGGATCGAGAAAAACTTGAACAAGTGAAGGAGTACATGTTCCTTGGAAGCTGGATCAGTGAAGGTGGAAGAGCTAACATGGACATTAAGAGAAGAACCGGAATTGCAAAGGGCGCATTCTGGAACCATAAAGAATTATTGAGAAGAAACATAAGTTGGAAAACGAAGACCAGGATTTTGGAAACATATGTTATGTCAGTCTTTTCATACGGAGCAGAAGCATGAACACTGAATGAGGAGGCAAAGAGGATGATAGACTCTTTTGAAATGTGGACGCTGAGGAAGATGCTGAAGATAACATGGAAGGATAAGATCAAGAATGAGGAGGTAGGGGTGGGCGATATATCGAGTATACTCGATGTATCGCGGATTGTTATACCCGAGATGTAGTACTGTACTATATCGCGAACATCGAGTATTTAGTTTATATGGCGCCGCCCGCGGCCGAGAGACTTTGCCCGTGCTTTCCTCGAGAAGGGACGGCGGAGCTATAGGCTAACATTAGTGTAGTCAGGGCTGTACAGTGCGATATAATGTTGCGGTTGTAATTTCATTAGACAGACCAGCGCGGACCTTTAATAACATGTAATTTAATTGACACGAGCAATGAGCTAACGGTAGCTGCTAACCAAGGTATCCATTAGGATTATGCTAAGCTAACTAGCGATAGCTGCTAACCCTGGTAAACGGTCAAAGCGGACTCCACAAGACTAGTTCCATTCGTGAGGAAAGGGGGTGGGTTATATTGACAACGCTTGACAACAGCAGTTTAAACATAACTTCATATTTATTAGTTATTCGTTTCTGTATATCATTCAATTTCCATCTCTGTGTGTCTCCATCTCCATCTCTTCCTGTTTACATTCGAGTGTGACGTTATCACCTACGGCAGCTTAGACGATCAAAACGCGAACCTAGAACAAACCCTGAGGGGGGGGGGGCTGGCTCTCTTGTTCATTCTCGCCCCCTCTCTCTCTCTCTCTCTCTCGCTCTCTCTCTACATTCAATGATTTAAAGTAGCCAAACGTTACAGACAGTATAAATACTAACTGGATAGTTGATGATATAAACATTTAATTTCATTATCTGAAATATTCTAAAATCATTAAGTCTGCTATAAGCCATTATACCTTTGTGTGTGATTATTATTTTCTCACAGTAGGGTGTGTATATATATACATATATATGTGTGTGTGTGTGTTTGGCTAAAGTGGATAGAAAACACAGTACTGTGTAAAAGTCTTAGGCACCCAAGAGTTTTTATATAAATTGTCTTAGATGTAAATAATTTTTTTTATTAGTGTGTCAGTAGACTACTCTTAGTACATTTTCATTAAATTATTTTTTAAAGCATCTTCATGGTTTAATAATGCAAACATATGTTGTAGGGACTTATTATAATCATCATATTGGCGTGACTGTATGCATCAAAGGGTTAAATCAAGCATTTTTAAGTGATTTAGAGGAAATGTAAAAATATCGCGATATATATCGTGTATCGCGATATAGCCAAAATATATCGCGATATCATTTTTGGCCATATCGCCCAGCCCTATGAGGAGGCACTGAGAAGAAGGAGGACAGCTGCTGGAGAGGTTGAAAAAGAGAAAGATGGAGTTGTGCTGGCATGTTCTGAGAGGATCCAGCGGGGAGATGTTCAAGAAGGTGGTGATGGGGAAGGTGGATGGAAAGAGAGGAAGTGGAAGACCAAGAAGAGGCTGAGTAGACGACGTCTGTGATTGGAGCGGAGTGAGAGGCAGAGTCACGGAGTTGGAGAGAAGAAGTGGGGACAGAATGGGTTGGAGAGTGATAGGCAACCTTCGGATCGAAGAAGCCACCTAATGATGATGATGACATGAATATTTTCTTTCGGAATATGCCACACGTCTGGAACATATTCTCGAATGCTGTTGCCAGCGCTGCAGCCTGCAGCAGTATGGGAGCCGGAGAACTCTTGGGAATGCAGGACCGTTTTACGGAGTTGGAAGTCTGCGTCAATCCACTGAGCTGTCAAACTCAGCATTGACATGGGGCTGACATCAGAGCTCCAAATATCACTGGTAAAGCTAATTGAAGAAACGTCTTATTTCAGAAGGCTATCAATGTGCGAATACACTGCCTGGTAGAGCTCGGGTACAGGGCAATGTCTGAAAAATACGTGCAACCTGGGAGAGTGTAACGTGGTCGTCGAGCCCTATGAATTAGGGCTGGGCGATATGGCCTAAATATGATATCACGATATTTCGGCGATACATATCACAATGTTTTTCCTTTTTTCCCCAAACAATTCATTATGAGGCTTACCAAGACAGTATTTGAGTTTGCAAGCTAACATTAAAGACAAAAGACTCATGCATTTAGCATTTTTATATTATATATGAGATTTAGATTATTGGATTCTTAGATTATATATTTAGCATTTTAGTCTTTCGTTTTTTTAGATTATATATTAGATTAGATTTAGATTACATATTGTAACTATTTATTTATTTATGTATACATTTATTATTTGAACGGTTTAAGGCTATATCTGTACTTGATGTTTGTTTGTTGTGTTGCATACTTGAAATAAACTTCAATCAAATGAAATCAAACCCCCCCTCTTAAAAACAAAAACCTGTGTTTAACCTAGCCATCTATAAAACATCATGCTAAAACTGTGAAACAAATGTCCTACTCCCCTAAGGAAATAAATACATAGCAAACATGACTCAGTTATCCAATAGTGCTGCTGCTTTTTATTTTGTTAAAATATTTTAGTTAATAAGACTAAAAGACTACAATATGACTACAACGATTTCATGACGGCTTCCTGTCCTCGCATTCCATTTCCGGTTTACGTTACAACAGATTGCTGCTAATTAACCCTTTAATAGCCAGGGACGAGTTAACACGTCATTCTCCGCCATGCGTAATCTGTCAATGACGCCGTAACACGTCATTGAGATCAATATTTCAAAAATCTGTGATGGCAATCATATTTCACCCGCGGAGACTTGAGATCTCCTGTTGATCTCCTCTCAACTCTCCAACGGTTCAAGAGCTCCATCTGGTGGCCGATCGGCGGATCGCCCAAACAGCAAACCGGAAACAGAAAGTGGTGCTCATCCAAATTCGGTCCGGCCACTCGCTATAGCTCCCGGGGCTCCATCTCGACACACTGGATAATCAATCGCTCGCCCTAACTCAATAAACAACGTTATTTGGACGTATATAGTATTATACAACCTGGAAATGGTTCATCTAGATCAACAT
Source organism: Notolepis coatsorum (assembly GCF_963971535.1). Classification (NCBI taxonomy): domain Eukaryota; kingdom Metazoa; phylum Chordata; class Actinopteri; order Aulopiformes; family Paralepididae; genus Notolepis; species Notolepis coatsorum. The sequence goes on from NC_140165.1 coordinate 71,209,522, forward strand.
CCCATAATAGCAAACCTTCTACTCCAAGCTGATCGCCCAACGGCCCGAGGAGACTGGGGTAAGTTTCAGCGTTTATTATTACCAAGTTCGATACAAACTGCTCTGATGATCATATCACCCACACTACATGAATCATCTAACGTTGGCCACGGAATTATAAACGACCCCCCCCCCCCATCCAGTCAACATCAGATGATGAGTAGTAACTTCTAGAAGCACGTACATTTGAATTTTTTTTATCTGCCGCCGATCGCTATCAAACTGTATTTGATCATCAATATAATGCATTTATGGCTATAAATCACGTTCTGCAGAATGCTGCAGAAAACGATAAAAACATATTTATACTTTAGACCATATTTTAGTATGAATATGTGAATGAAAAAGTAGAATGTTGCAACATCCTAAACGATAGATACTTGACGTTGAATGGGCCATAGTAATGTCAATTTAGCAATACAATTTAAGAAGTTATAGCCCTGCGCGTCTGCACTCAGAAGATGGCGCGACAATATTGCTCTGATTCGCTGCCGCGGGGGCGTGCCATGCGTGTCACATGGCCGTCGCGGCCAATCAGGCGAACCCGGAAACCGAATTCATTTTCCGACTAAATCCGTTGCGGAAGTGATACACGCGTCCCGAGCCTTCAGATGCTCGCAAAGGGCCGTGAAACTGAAACTAAAACTGAAAAACAATGAAACCCCGGACAAACTCCGGGCAAAAGAGGACGTTTGGTCACTCTGCATAGCAGCTTAGCTTGGTAGCTGCTCCAGCTAACTTACCTCTGGTCAAGGCCCAGTCTGGTGGAAAAGTGGCAGAAACGCCAACAGATCAGATGTGCGGTCAGTAGATGAATACAAGCAGATGTTATTGTAACTAAACGGAGAGGTCGACATGAACCGAATGTACCTTTGTTTACCTGAACGACGAGGCTCCAGAAACTACGTGTTTTAGTCTTCTTCTTCTTCTTCTTCTTCTTCTTTGGAATTAATGGCGGGTCGCAACCACAGAAAAGCGCATACCGCCACCTACTGTACAACCCAGCAACTGGAGCGGATAAGGCAAGAACCTGCAAAGAAAAGAAAACAATAAAGAAAAACAACAAACCCAGAACAAACCAAACTAAATACCCACCGTAACATCACCACCCTATACAAACCTAATACAAATAAAAATTAAAATAAAACCTAAACACAAACAAGAGAAATTAAATAAAATTCAAATCCTACCCCCCAAACCAATTGAAAACACAAACCCCAAAACCAAATCCTGCACCCCTTTACTGCCCACCACATCCCTCAACAATCCACCCAACGTAAAATATGCACCCCCCCTCTCTCCCAACCCCACAAGACCCCCCTCTCCCTCTCATACCAAGCACAATGAAGCAGCACATGTTCAACTGTTTCCAGCTCCCCACAAAAAGGACAACCCCCGGTCTCATGCCTCCCCACCCTAAATAGTGCCCTCTTCAATAGGGTATATCTGCAGAGCCGCAGAGCCCCATGTCTCGGGGTCTGAGCTCGGATGGGAGGGGCTTCGGGGGTCTGAGCTCGGATGGGAGGGGCTTCAGGGGTCTGAGCTCGGATGAGAGGGGCTTGAGGCTTGCTAAGCACTACTGCGCATGCGTCTCTCTCTCTCTCTCTGGCTACGTGTTACTGGTGCGACATTAGCGGACAGACGTTAACAGACACGTGTTACTGGCGCGACATTAGCCGACAGATAATGGAGTAAAATTAAATGAAATATGAGCTAAGTTAAGCACAATAGGACAATAACACTACCTTATGCATACTGCACCTTATGTGAATACTGTATATTTCAGTTAGTTAGTTAATTATATTGATTTGTTATATTGTTTACCTAATTATCCTAATTATCCAACCTAATAAACCACTACCAAATCCAGCCTAATAAACCACTACCAAATCCAACCTAATAAACCATACCAGATCCAACCTAATAAACCACTACCAGATCCAACCTAATAAACCACTACCAAATGCAGCCTAATAAACCACTACCAAATACAGCCTAATAAACCATACCAGATCCAACCTAATAAACCACTACCAAATCCAGCCTAATAAACCACTACCAAATGCAGCCTAATAAACCACTACCAAATCCAGCCTAATAAACCACTACCAAATGCAGCCTAATAAACCACTACCAAATGCAGCCTAATAAACCATACCAGATCACACAAGAAGCATCAGTGAAGAGTGCATTAGGCCCTGCTTGGACAAAATGCTGTCCAGGGAATTATGAGGCTGCGACTCTCATATGAATTCAGTCAATATAGGCCCTGTTCTGTCCCTGTCCCCCTGCAATGCAGTAGTGGCAATACAGTCAACAGTAGCAGTATTAACTCCTTAATGGCAAGCCTGCAATGTTATCAAAAATATTTTGATAGTCGCCACCTTGATCACGAGTGAGGCTTTTAACTATGAATTCCTCATAATCAGTGACCTTGTGTAAAACACATTGAGATGCCATCGTATGTCAGCTTCTTTTAAAATAGATTGTCTGTTGCCTCTCAGGAGCAGGACGGTGCAGCAAGACAAAGAAAGGATCACTGAAGTTTGTTACATAGATGTGAGACTAATGAACTGGTTAGAGTTACATAGATGAGATTAATGAACTGGTTAGAGTAACATAGATGAGAGACTAATTAACTGGTTAGAGTTACATAGATGAGAGATGAATGAACTGGTTAGAGTTACATAGATGAGAGATTAATGAACTGGTTAGAATTACATAGATGAGACTAATGAACTGGTTAGAGTTACATAGATGAGAGATTAATGAACTGGTTAGAGTTACATACTGTAGATGAGACTAATGAACTGGTTAGAGTTACATAGATGAGAGACTAATGAACTGGTTAGAGTTACATAGATGAGAGACTAATGAACTGGTTAGAGTTACATAGATGAGACTAATGAACTGATTAGAGTTACATGTGTAGAAGGGTGGATTATCCCTACTTTATGAGAGTAGATATGAACTGGCACCAGGTAGTGGGAACACAGCAGATCTGGGTCCGGCTGAGTCCCCGACTGTAGTGTAGGAGTATTAGAATTGGGATTTAGCAGAGGGATGGATGGGGCCTAGGGTTTACTAACCTAGGGGTTCTACGCTGGTCCTTCTTGCCCTCCCGGGCGACCGTAGTATTTCCTCAAACACCTGCACTTCCCTTAATACGGCCCACACCCTCTCACACCCGGTGGCAGTGATGGTTTAGGTTTAGGTTTACTTTATTTGTTCAAGGGGGACAGTGTACATTAATAAAACATTTTACAAATGTAAATGCACCCAATTTTAGCCAAAAGGCTCATTTCCATTGGTAGTCCCCCTGCCAGAAGGTACAGGCTAAAATCCTGTGTAAAAAAAGGGTTAGCAATAAAAACAGAATAAAATCAAGATAAATACATTAGAATAAAAACACAACAAAAGCACATAGACATAGTAGGGATACAGGTCACAATACAGTCATGGACACAAGGACAGAGCACATCATGACATATTAAGAGACCCAGACATAAACAGACGCACCATATCCATATCCACACACACATATACACATACAGACACCTCAGTGTTGACAGTTCTGGTTATCAATGAGCCATTCCCTAACCCTGCACTTGAATGAATGGTATGATGTGGACACTCTAATTGTTTGAGGAATTGAGTTCCATTGGTGGGATGCTCTGTATGAGAAGACGGCCTGGCCAAATATTGTACAGTCCCCCCTTGCCGCACCTCTAGTGTTCCTGGTTGAGGCAGACTTGAGGTTGATGAAACCGGACAAAGGAGGAGGAGCCAATCCACACTTTATTTTAAAAACTAGACAGACGTTTTGATATAGGGTCAGGTTTTCCCAACTGAGTAGATTATATTTTTTTAGAATGTGACAATGATGGTACCTGAATGGTTTCTTGTCTAGAATTTTTATTGCTTGTTTGTAAAGTGATTGAAGTGGTTTCAGAATGGTGGAATGTGAATTGGACCAGGTTATCAAACAGTATGTGATGTGGGAAAGAACCATTGAATGAAAATATAGCTTTGCTGCCTCTGTTGAAAGGAAGTTTCTTATGTACCTGAAGTTTGATAGGCTGAACTTTACCTTATTGCAGACTTTTTTTATGTGATTTTTGAAGCTAAGGTTTGGGTCTATGTGTAATCCTAAATACTTATATTCTGATACTACCTGTAATTTCTGACCGGAGATGAAGATATCCTGCTCTGCAACTTCTCTGTGGCCCTTGGAGAAGAACATACAGACAGTCTTAGAGACATTCAATTGTAAACAGCTGTTCTTAAGCCAGGATGTGACATTCACCATGACATTATGGTAAATAATATAATTTCTCCCCAAAGCAGTACCTTTCCTTGTTGACTGGTGAAGACCTGTACAGAGCACCTGCCCCAATTGCACATAGACCGTAGGGAAGAAGGGGTTAAACGATAATGCACATTTATTGGGAAAAAAGGTTTAAACAATAATGCACAGTAATTCACTCACACACAGTGGTCCCGTTTATACGCCTCTCCTTTTACTGGGAATATACTGCACCAATCAGAACAAACAGATCACAGATAATACTATACCCCTAAGGGTTAACGTTGGCACAAAATCTCTTTAAGGGTTAACCCTCACTCCGCACACTTCCCACCATTATGCGCTCTGCAGTACCTAATCTGTTGAGATTAGCACCAAACTCAAACGAGCTACCTAGATGAAACACCTGTCGCCTATAGGTGCTGCAACACAATACACAACACATGTAACCAGAAAATTAAGTGGGCCCACAGTTGAAACAAAAAGCCTATCTAAGCCGGCATTACCCAAAACAACAAACGTTGGGGCGCCCCTAGTCACTGGTGCACGTGTCCCAGTCCCGGCGCCATGGGCGGGCATTAGGGGGCCGGGCCCGCCCACTGAGTCAGCTGTGCCCACCCTGGTAAAAAAAACTTCTTTTTTTTTCAATCAAAGTCAACTATCCAAATCCTTAGTCGGGGACAGCCCTAGTGGGCACTGATGTCAACAACAACACTACTGAAGCTAGCACAGCACTCTGTGATAATTCGTTTTCTACCCTCAAGAACGTCTTTACAGGGGGAGCTCCCGTAGCTCACCGCATATCTCGGCGCTATTTCTGCGTCGGGGAAAACCGTGCTCGTCACGGATCTGGGGGACACGAGTTCGATTCCCGGACCCGCCGTCATTTCTCAGAATGTCTTCCCCTGCTCTACATCCCATTGACCAGAAAAGCGATAAACGCTAAAAAATTAAGTTAAAAAAAAAAGAACGTCTTTACAGAACATCGCCTTAGTATATGCTTCATCGACGCAACTAAGGCCAATTTAATTCAGTTGGCATTTGAGAAGGACTTAACAAAAAAGTTCAGGAACGAGTGGAGGGGCAGTGTTTTAAGAAGATTTCACTCTGTCCCCAAATTCCGCTTGCCGCTCTACTAATGATGGTGAGTAGCCTGTGGAGGAATTTTGTTTGCTTTTTTATGCACCTTATTTTTGTCAGTTCAGTTTGTCAGTGAATTCAGAAACGTTGAATAAATGGAGACGTTTCAAAGATATATAATAGAATAGAATAGAAATGTATTATCCTGAGGGAAATTTGACACTGCAAATCACTCAACATTAAACATTTAGAGAGAACAAGTCACGAATAAGAATAACAAAACAAATGGCCTAAGAATAGAATAAAATGAAATAGAATAAAAATTGAATAAAAGATACAGTAAATAAATACAGTAAAAATATACTGAAGTCTACAGTAGGTGTAATAATGCACAGTGCTGTTTAAAAAGTAAGAGTCCAGGAAGATGGTAATTGTCACTCTGTGCTCAGTGATGCAGTGAGGCACAGTGATGCATTGTATAGTCTGATGGCTGTCGGAATGAAGGACATCCTGTGCCGTTCAGTGCTGCATTTAGGTAGTGTGAGCATATAACATGCTCCTCCTGTCAGCCAAGTCTGTGTATAGTGGGTGGGAGGGGTTTTCCCTGATGGCCTGGAGCTTAGCAAGGTTCCTCCTCTCCGCCTTCTCGCTAGAGTCCAGCTCCACCCCAACCATGCTACTGCCCTTCTTGACCATCTTATCCAGCCTGTTTGTGTCCCCTGCTCTCAGTCCGCTGCCCCAGCAGGTCTGTTATATATATATCCGTTCAGTTTGTTTTTGTATTGAAGTGTAGTGAAAGTTCTTAAGATAGAGAGAAATTAGATTTTTCAATTGCCTCTCTGCTGTTTAGTTCAGCACTGTGGGCAGCGCCAAGCAAGCCACAGCACCGCTGTCCCAGCTGAAACGTATAAAAGGGAACCTGTGTTGAAAAACCATTGTGCCCCCCCGAGAACATTTTATGCCCCCCCACTAATTTGTTTCTGCAGCCTGATCTGACGTGTCCGCTCAAAGTATTTATTCTCTTCGCCCTTAGAGGGCATGCTCTCGAAAAGGAGAATGTTCGCTGTGTATATTCCAGAGCGCTCGGAGCACTAACCGAGTGCTGTTCCGTCCCCACAACGAATGTTTGGGGCGTGGGTTGGCCGTCAAACGGCCCCGCGTGATACACAGGAGAGCTGGCTGGGCTGGTGGTAAACAGGTGCAGGCTGCAGGCGAGTAGATCCCCGTGTCGTCGGGCGGCGGCATCTGCTTCGAGGGCTGGAAACAGCGTGGCGACGCGTGGAGCTAACCAGGTTACTAGTCCTATACTTGAAGCTAAGCTGTGGTCAGTGCGACCCCCTAGTCTTTCGCCTATACATTCCTAAACGCAGCACGTGGCATATCGACAGTACAGTCCGGCAGTCAATCGTCTTCTTCTTGGTTCAAACGTACCCTAAGCACTATACTGGGAAGCTAAACTTTCGCATACGACATTACTACCCACACCGTGGCAGGAGTCGTATTCCGCGTGTCTTTAGTATCAGGAGCTCTCGGTCCACACGTCTGCTTCCTTCAGTGGAAAACGATGAAGAGAGAGTCCCGTGTATCCAGCCCCTTCTTCCTACCAACCTCTTCTTCACCTGTCGTGACCAGCCCAACGTCGCACCAGCTCCCCCTGGCGACAGTCCAGTGCTATGTCCCCCTACTGAATGTCAATATTAAATAAAAAACGGGTCATTTAGTTACACAACGTTATCATGAAAACAGTTAGAGCACAATGAATACAGTTAGACATATTGAATTACGGTTGGACATATTCACGTATCTACATATCCCCCTACTTTAAACTTGCCAAGTCCCAATGCAAGTTACACAACCCCCCCATTTAGTGCAGTTACTCAATTAGACGTTGCATACATTCACACAGTCCTTAGACCAACAATTTCGCACAACTTTTCACAATTAGCAAACACTGTTCACAGAACACACTCTGGAGCACATAGTCGTGACGATACCTGGCAGGTAACCAACCTCTAGTACTCCTCTGGGGTCAGAGTGGTCCGACCCCCCCCTTTTCAGACCCCATGTCTGAATCGTCCGTTCCCACCGACAGGTTGTCGGCAGCGGCCTCGTCCTCCTGGACTACAAGCCGGTCGCCTGAATCGGCCTCCTCGCCTCCATCTACGCCGTCCTCCCCTGACAAGTCCGACTCCACCCCTTCCCCATCGTCGGGCATGATCCCCGGGACAACACGAGGGGACTTGGGTGAGTTACATACTCTGGGACACGGTTCCCGAGGGCGATAAATGGTGGGCTCCTCGTCTGACTCGGAAGAGCTCTGCGAATGTGTAGGAGTCCTCCGGGGGACCCGCGCGCGCTTCCTCCCGCCTCGGGCAGTCCCGTTGGTGCATGTCCTGGGGCCCTGAATCTTCGGGAACACGTCTCGAGCTGGGGCACACAGTTTACACTGTCGCATCCAGCCATTCACCTCGGCCGCCATCCCTGTCCATTAATAGCCCCGCCCCATTAACCCTAGTGTCACACGTTTGCCAAAATGTCCTGCATGGTCATGTTGAGTCTCGTAGATGTGTCGCCACATCGTCTCCGGCACCACCAACTGTAGTATCTCCTCTCCATCTCGAGGGTTACTAACTCGCCTGAATAGCACTTCATTCTGCAGACGGAACCGTTCCCACTGCCGGTAGGACTTACACAGGAGGGCTCGCCTCTTGCAGTTGCACTCTGGTGGGGCAGATCCCCTTCATCACCGCCTCTCGTACGGGCCCCACCTCTGGGTCTTCCACTTGGAGTTGCCGTAACTCGTCCCAGCTATATCCGCTGTTTCCCTTCTGGGCCACTATTTGCCTTGCGACGACCAATGGAACCCCCGACGGATCGGTCCGCTCCTCTGGGCTCAGGCGAGCATGGACAGAGGCCGGCAGACCACGCGCAGCCCAGCTCGGGCGAGCATGAACTTCTTCCGCCGGGATCACTAGGAAGCCCTCTTTTTCCGTGTGCACAACCTCTGGTCCTGGCCGCATCGGGATGCGCGACAGGGCACCAGTGCTTCCGTCGGGCCGGCCGCATTTGTAGCGAATCATACGGCACGCTCTCCCACTTCCATCTTCAGCCCTTCGGCCGGTGGTCACCGGGTCGGACGACCCAACGGCTGCTGTGTGGATGGCGCTCTGTATTTGCGTGAGAGAAACTTTGGAGCCCTGTGCTTCCCTCGGGCGTGATTCTCCCATCGCTGATTGTGCCCGGGCTGCTGACAAGTGTAGCAGACCAGCCTCCCATCGTCGCTCCTACGGGGTAATCTGCATGTATCGCGGGGCGGGCCTCCATGCCGCACCCTAGCGAATCGGTCGGACCCCTCACCACCAGGCTCTCTCTGTTGCAGGGCCCGGAATAGCTGTTCCTGCAGTGCCGTTAACTGTCGAATGGACTCCAGCAGCGCTTGTATGATCGGTGGAGGGATGTTATCTCCTGCAGCAGCAGCATTCACTACCCTCTGGTCGAATCACTGGGGAGAGGGAGTGGATAGGACCTCCTCTTCTTCTGACCAGTCGATCGCCGCTAACATCAATTCGAGGAACATCAGCGTCCCTTTCTCCCATGAATATCTTTTCATCTCTCATCGCAGCACGCCGTCTCTCAGGCCTAGGACAAACTGCTCCTGTAGTAAGGTGACGGTGTCTGGGACCTTTGTGGGCGCCTGCCTCTGTAGACGCCGAAACATCTCTTGTAGATCGTACGCAAATTGCCTCACGGTCTCCCCCACGGCTTGCTTGCGCTCATAAAACTCCCCCAGACGGACACCAACAGGGGCTTTGTCCCCATAGGTCGCTTCTAGCACCTCGAACAGGGCGTCCGGGTCCGGGGAGACCTCTCCCATCATGAATCTCACCGTCTGCTTAGCCTCGCCTTTCAGATGTAGTTGTAATACCTCCACCTGGTCGTCGGCCGGCACTTTGCTAGCCCGGAAGTGGGACTTCATCTCACGGATCCAATCCTCGACCGACAGCTCTCCCCTCTCTTTCCCCCACCCGAACTTGCTGCACTTTCGGTCCCGTTGGACATACACAGTCGAGGGGGTCGCTTGAGGGGAGTGGGTGCTTCTCTCGAGGACGGCCTTGACCAAGGAGAGGGCTTCCCTCTGGTCACTCCGGGCCTGCTCCATGAGCACTGTCAGTCAGTCCAGGTGGCCTGCCTGGTCGTGGTATCTGGCCTTCAGAGCCTGCACCTGTTCGGTCAAGTATCTCATCGCTTCTGTTTCTTCTTCTTTTACCTCGGGGGAGGCGTGCTGGGCCCTTTGTTGCTCCAGTAGCGCCGCCTGGGCCTCGCACTCCTTCTGAAGCGCCTCATATTTCGCCACCATTTCCTGCGCAGCGTGGGTCTGTTCCCAGGGCCGCCTGGGAGAAATGCGAGGCCCTGTGCGAGATTTAAACGCGAGCCCCCCCCCCCGTTAACTGTCGAATGGACTCCAGCAGCGCTTGTATGATCGGTGGAGGGATGTTGTCTCCTGCAGCAGCAGCATTCACTACCCTCTGGTCGAATCACTGGGGAGAGGGAGTGGATAGGACCTCCTCTTCTTCTGACCAGTCGATCGCCGCTAACATCAATTCGAGGAACATCAGCGTCCCTTTCTCCCATGAATATCTTTTCATCTCTCATCGCAGCACACCGTCTCTCAGGCCTAGGACAAACTGCTCCTGTAGTAAGGTGACTGTGTCTGGGACCTGTGTGGGCGCCTGCCTCTGTAGACGCCGAAACATCTCTTGTAGATCGTACGCAAATTGCCTCACGGTCTCCCCCACGGCTTGCTTGCGCTCATAAAACTCCCCCAGACGGACACCAACAGGGGCTTTGTCCCCATAGGTCGCTTCTAGCACCTCAAACAGGGCGTCCGGGTCCGGGGAGACCTCTCCCATCATGAATCTCACCGTCTGCTTAGCCTTGCCTTTCAGATGTAGTTGTAATACCTCCACCTGGTTGTCGGCCGGCACTTTGCTAGCCCGGAAGTGGGACTTCATCTCACGGATCCAATCCTCGACCGACAGCTCTCCCCTCTCTTTTCCCCCCCCGAACTTGCTGCACTTTCGGTCCCGTTGGACATACACAGTCGAGGGGGTCGCTTGAGGGGAGTGGGTGCTTCTCTCGAGGACGGCCTTGACCAAGGAGAGGGCTTCCCTCTGGTCACTCCGGGCCTGCTCCATGAGCACTGTCAGTCGGTCCAGGTGGCCTGCCTGGTCGTGGTATCTGGCCTTCAGAGCCTGCACCTGTTCGGTCAAGTATCTCATCGCTTCTGTTTCTTCTTCTTTTACCTCGGGGGAGGCGTGCTGGGCCCTTTGTTGCTCCAGTAGCGCCGCCTGGGCCTCGCACTCCTTCTGAAGCGCCTCATACTTCGCCATCATTTCCTGCGCAGCGCGGGTCTGTTCCCAGGGCCGCCTGGGAGAAATGCGAGGCCCTGTGCGAGATTTAAACGCGAGCCCCCCCCCCCCCTTCTTTTCTTTTTATCTTTTTTTTTTTCATACAGTCAACATATTTTCAAATAATAGCGCTGCCCGAGGCTGGGCATGATACAGTCAACATATAGCAAGAGAGAGAGCGAGAGAGAGCGAGAGAGAGCTCCCGTTCTACAGTCAATATACAGTGTTATCGCTGCACAGTTGTGTGTGTTAGAAAGAGAGAGATAGAGAGAGAGCATGTCTGTTTGTGTGTGTGTGTGTTAGAGAGAGAGCATGTATATGTGTGTTAGAAAGAGAGAGAGAGAGAGAGAGAGCATGTGTGTTTGTGTGTTAGAGAGAGAGAGCATGTCTGTGTGTCTGTGTGTTAGAGAGAGAGCATGTATGAGAGAGATAAGCAAAGATGAGCCCATAAAGGATATTCAACTTTTAATGGAAGAACAAAACAGAAGGAAAAGATAACTTCACAAAGGCAACATGAATATACATAGATCCAAAAGGACAAAGATCAACACTTAAATCCAAAGAGAAGAGGGTCTATACCAGAGAAAACAAAGTAGCAAGGAGCAAATGGCCGACATCAGCTAAATAGGCTAACTGCAAATAGAGTAGCCAGGTACTGACACCAGGCCACACACAGGAGAGGGCTTCCCTCTGGTCACTCCGGGCCTGCTCCATGAGCACTGTCAGTCAGTCCAGGTGGCCTGCCTGGTCGTGGTATCTGGCCTTCAGAGCCTGCACCTGTTCGGTCAAGTATCTCATCGCTTCTGTTTCTTCTTCTTTTACCTCTGGGGAGGCGTGCTGGGCCCTTTGTTGCTCCAGTAGCGCCGCCTGGGCCTCGCACTCCTTCTGAAGCACCTCATATTTCGCCACCATTTCCTGCGCAGCGTGGGTCTGTTCCCAGGGCCGCCTGGGAGAAATGCGAGGCCCTGTGCGAGATTTAAACGCGAGCCCCCCCCCCGTTAACTGTCGAATGGACTCCAGCAGCGCTTGTATGATCGGTGGAGGGATGTTGTCTCCTGCAGCAGCAGCATTCACTACCCTCTGGTCGAATCACTGGGGAGAGGGAGTGGATAGGACCTCCTCTTCTTCTGACCAGTCGATCGCCGCTAACATCAATTCGAGGAACATCAGCGTCCCTTTCTCCCATGAATATCTTTTCATCTCTCATCGCAGCACGCCGTCTCTCAGGCCTAGGACAAACTGCTCCTGTAGTAAGGTGACTGTGTCTGGGACCTGTGTGGGCGCCTGCCTCTGTAGACGCCGAAACATCTCTTGTAGATCGTACGCAAATTGCCTCACGGTCTCCCCCACGGCTTGCTTGCGCTCATAAAACTCCCCCAGACGGACACCAACAGGGGCTTTGTCCCCATAGGTCGCTTCTAGCACCTCAAACAGGGCGTCCGGGTCTGGGGAGACCTCTCCCATCATGAATCTCACCGTCTGCTTAGCCTCGCCTTTCAGATGTAGTTGTAATACCTCCACCTGGTTGTCGGCCGGCACTTTGCTAGCCCGGAAGTGGGACTTCATCTCACGGATCCAATCCTCGACCGACAGCTCTCCCCTCTCTTTTCCCCCCCCGAACTTGCTGCACTTTCGGTCCCGTTGGACATACACAGTCGAGGGGGTCGCTTGAGGGGAGTGGGTGCTTCTCTCGAGGACGGCCTTGACCAAGGAGAGGGCTTCCCTCTGGTCACTCCGGGCCTGCTCCATGAGCACTGTCAGTCGGTCCAGGTGGCCTGCCTGGTCGTGGTATCTGGCCTTCAGAGCCTGCACCTGTTCGGTCAAGTATCTCATCGCTTCTGTTTCTTCTTCTTTTACCTCGGGGGAGGCGTGCTGGGCCCTTTGTTGCTCCAGTAGCGCCGCCTGGGCCTCGCACTCCTTCTGAAGCGCCTCATACTTCGCCACCATTTCCTGCGCAGCGCGGGTCTGTTCCCAGGGCCGCCTGGGAGAAATGCAAGGCCCTGTGCGAGATTTAAACGCGAGCCCCCCCCCCCCCCCCCCTTTCTTTTCTTTTTATCTTTTTTTTTCATACAGTCAACATATTTTTAAATAATAGCGCTGCCCGAGGCTGGGCATGATACAGTCAACATATAGCAAGAGAGAGAGCGAGAGAGAGCGAGAGAGAGCTCCCGTTCTACAGTCAATATACAGTGTTATCGCTGCACAGTTGTGTGAGTTAGAAAGAGAGAGATAGAGAGAGAGCATGTCTGTTTGTGTGTGTGTGTGTTAGAGAGAGAGCATGTATATGTGTGTTAGAAAGAGAGAGAGAGAGAGAGAGAGAGCATGTGTGTTTGTGTGTTAGAGAGAGAGAGCATGTCTGTGTGTCTGTGTGTTAGAGAGAGAGCATGTATGAGAGAGATAAGCAAAGATGAGCCCATAAAGGATATTCAACTTTTAATGGAAGAACAAAACAGAAGGAAAAGATAACTTCACAAAGGCAACATGAATATACATAGATCCAAAAGGACAAAGATCAACACTTAAATCCAAAGAGAAGAGGGTCTATACCAGAGAAAACAAAGTAGCAAGGAGCCAATGGCCGACATCAGCTAAATAGGCTAACTGCAAATAGAGTAGCCAGGTACTGACACCAGGCCACACACAGCTTTGGCCAATGCTACCCAAGCTACACAAACGACCAAGACAATTCACACACAGCACATGTCGTATCTCCAAATGTTGTGAAGTAACATATGTCTTGCCTGTAAAAAAACATTGTTATTAACAAAACATTCGGGAGGGGAAGGAAGGAAGAGTGGGGTAATGTCCAATGGACATCTTACCTGCACCAAGGAACGCAGGGCGAAAGGCCGCAACACAGGTCTCCACATTGACGAAAGGCCTCTCGCTGGCGGGACAAAAAGAAGCTATGGCTGGAGCCTTGTCATGGTGCAGGCCCGACTACATCTTCTGTCAAAGATGATGTCGTAGTCAGAGTGCCAGGGCCTGCTATTCTCACGGCTAATGTCAATGGTCGTAGCACAAGCTAACAGCTAACTCTAGGCTAACTGATAGCATCAAGCTAACGTTCCCAGCCGAGCGAAAACGAGCAGCTAACGTCGTAGCTAAACAGCTAACTGGCTAACAGTTAGCTCAACCCGGCTATCGCTAACCATTAGCTAACGCAGAAGCAAGCTATGCGGCTACCACTGAAAAACTGTACAACGTGAGAAAAGCAATACAGGCCAACACTTCAGACAGCCGCTGTGTTTTTTTTTTATTTTTTTTGTGCAAGGCCCCCCTTCCCGCGAGGCCTTGTGCGACCGCACTGCTCGCACACCCCCTGAGGCGGCCCTGTCTGTTCCTCTGACATCTTTGGGTCTCCCTACCGGTCAAGTCAAGGAAGTGGGTTAGGATGTTGATCCTGTTCATGATGCCAAATATAGAAGGGTGGATTATCCCTACTTTATGAGAGTAGATATGAACTGGCACCAGGTAGTGGGAACACAGCAGATCTGGGTCCGGCTGAGTCCCCGACTGTAGTGTAGGAGTATTAGAATTGGGATTTAGCAGAGGGATGGATGGGGCCTAGGGTTTACTAACCTAGGGGTTCTACGCTGGTCCTTCTTGACCTCCCGGGCGACCGTAGTATTTCCTCAAACACCCGCACTCCCCTTAATACGTCCCACACCCTCTCACACCCGGTGGCAGTGATGGTAAATAATATAATTTCTCCCCAAAGCAGTACCTTTCCTTGCTGACTGGTGAAGACCTGTACAGAGCACCTGCCCCAATTGCACATAGACCGTAGGGAAGAAGGGGTTAAACGATAATGCACATTTATTGGGAAAAAAGGTTTAAACAATAATGCACAGTAATTCACTCACACACAGTGGTCCCATTTATACGCCTCTCCTTTTACTGGGAATATACTGCACCAATCAGAACAAACAGATCACAGATAATACTATACCCCTAAGGGTTAACGTTGGCACAAAATCCCTTTAAGGGTTAACCCTCACTCCGCACACTTCCCACCATTATGCGCTCTGCAGTACCTAATCTGTTGAGATTAGCACCAAGCTCAAACGAGCTACCTAGATGAAACACCTGTCGCCTATAGGTGCTGCAACACAATACACAACACATGTAACCAGAAAATTAAGTGGGCCCACAGTTGAAACAAAAAGCCTATCTAAGCCGGCATTACCCAAAACAACAAACGTTGGGGCGCCCCTAGTCACTGGTGCACGTGTCCGCTCAAAGTATTTATTCTCTTCGCCCTTAGAGGGCATGCTCTCGAAAAGGAGAATGTTTGCCGTGTATATTCCAGAGCGCTCGGAGCGCTAACAGTACCTGATGTGAGTGTACCAACCGAGTGCTGTTCTGTCCCCACAACGAATGTTTGGGCCGTGGGTTGGCCGTCAAACGGCCCCGCGTGATACACAGGAGAGCTGGCTGGACTGGTGGAAAACAGGTGCAGGCTGCAGACGAGTCCCCTCCGATACTCGAGGTAACAGCAGTCGCATCTTTTCACCTGCACAGCGCGATCTTTCAGCGTCAGGGGTCTGCGCTTTGGAGGGGCGCCGCCCCCATCGCTTCCTGATTCTACTGCGCAGGCTCACCAACCGACCTGTAGGAGTCGCTGTCCACAACGCCCGATCCCCACCCATCAGTTTCCCACCCCCTAATACTGCCAATGTGTATTAGTATGGACGACCAGCTAAACTGAAAGCAATGTGGAGCGCTGGGCTCGAACAGGCGAACCCAGCGTCTCCAGTATTCGTGGTGAGCGCCTTATCCACTGCACCACGTAGCCGCCCCTTCGCTTATACATTCCTAAACTCAGCGCGTGGCATATCGACAGTACAGTCCGGCAGTCGAACGTCGTCTTCTTGGTTCAAACATACCCTAAGCACTATACTGGGAAGCTAAACTTTTGCATACGACATTACTACCCACACCGTGGCAGGAGTCGTATTCCGCGTGTCTTTAGTATCAGGAGCTCTCGGTCCACACATCTGCTTCCTTCAGTGGAAAACGATGAAGAGAGAGTCCCGTGTATCCAGCCCCTCCTTCCTACCAACCTCTTCTTCACCTGTCGTGACCAGCCCAACGTCGCACCAGCTCCCCCTGGCGACAGTCCAGTGCCATGTCCCCCTACTGAATGTCGATATTAAATCAAAAACAGGTCATTCAGTTACACAACGTTATCATGAAAACAGTTAGAGCACAATGAATACAGTTAGACACATTGAATTACGGTTGGACATATTCACGTGTCTACACATGGATGAGAGATTAATGAACTGGTTAGAGTTACATAGAGGAGAGATTAATGAACTGGTTAGAGTTACATAGATGAGAGATTAATGAACTGGTTAGAGTTACATAGATGAGAGATTAATGAACTGGTTAGAGTTACATAGATGAGAGATTAATGAACTGGTTAGAGTTACATAGATGGAGAGACTAATTAATGAACTGGTTAGAGTTACATCAGAATCAGTAAATAGGAGGTTGAATAAAATTATATGGGATATAAACTAAATTAAATATAGCACAATAGAATATAGTACGATTATAATTAAAAAATGTAATAGGAATGGGCCAGGGCTGTACAACTGGGCAGATGTGGTCAATTATATACACTAATTAGGATGAGTAACAATGCGGTGGGCAAGTATATAGTCCAGTAGGGTGTGTTAATGTATGTAACACAGTGGGGGGGTGTCAGTGAGGGTCCCGAGCCTTGTTGATGAGGCTCACTGCAGAGGGGAAGAAACTGTTCTTGTGGCGTGAGGTTTTGGCCCTGATGGACCACAGCCTGCTGCCAGAGGGGAGTGACTCAAACAGGTTGTGACCGGGGTGGTAGGGGTCCGGAGAGGCGTACAGGTCCTGGAGAGATGGCAGATTGCAGCCGATCACCTTCTCAGCAGAGTGGATGACACGCTGCAGACTGCCTTTGTCCTTGGCCGTGGCTGCAGCGTACCATACTGTGATGGAGGAGGTGAGGATGGACTCAATGATGGCTGTGTAAAAGTGCACCATCATCGTCTTTGGCAGGTTGAACTTCTTCAGCTGCCGCAGGAAGTACATCCTCTGCTGTGCTTTGATGTTCAGCTCCCACTTGAGGTCATGGGAGATGATTGGGCCTCATTCATGAAGCATCTCTATCGTTCGTAACACGTTGGAGTCGTGCTAGCATACTTTCCATGGTACCTACGACACTATCGTGAAATATTTGGAAATCTGGTACTGTATTCATGGGGTGAAAATTGAAGTACTCCCTTATCTCGGTATTATTAAAAAGCTCTCTGTGATACACCTGTGGCATACCACGGCCAATATGTACAGGACTCTGTGGTGATGGAGGGCTGTTAAAATCAGAAGAGGAAGGAGAGGTGGGGGTTGCCATAGGAGGGGAACCTGTTGTTAAAGGTGTCGGAGGAGGAGGGGTTGGTGGGGGTGTAAGCTCTGGTGGGGGCTGATTGGGCATGGGTTGAGGGGTAGTATCTGCTGATGGATCTGGTGAGGGTGGGGTAAAGGGGTCTACATAATCCCACAAGTGGGGGTATGCATGTTCTAACTCGTCAAATAGATCCTCTAATTCTGCAGTGTTCTGGCGGGATACTATCCAGGCTATTCATCAAATCGCTTAGATTTGCAAGATTAAGCTCTGCCTCTTCTATAGCATTGGCAACTAATGGGGGTTGTATTATATCCTCGTTGTCAAGAACTGGGGGCGATCGTACCCTTGCTAATTCCTGCTCTAAGATTTCCTCTATAGGGGTGCTTTCTATACAGTTATTCAGCAGGGTAATTGCATCACTCATCTTTGTCGAGAAAAGATATTCCTCAAAGTCTACAGGGTTATCTACGGGGCTATTCATGATAGCTTCAATCACGTCATGCGGATTATCTAAAGAGATGTTCAAGACAGTTTCAATAGCGTCATTGGATACTAAATACTCTTCAAATTCTATAGGATTATTTAAAGAGTTACTCATGAGATTGAGGACATCACGCAGCTCTGCAGCGGTCAGATAATCCTCAAGAATCATATCTTCATCCATATTTAGTTACAGGTATTAAACAAAAATAAAAAAAGGCCCTCCCCTCAAGTTATGTACCTACATTCTCAGATGTCTGCATATTTGCTTATCATTTTCAATGTAAAGCGGTAAAGCACCGTGGAGTCTTGCAAGAGGTGATATTACTGTCCTGTCTCTGACTGTCAAGCGTCCGTGGTTCCTCTTAGCGTGCAAATGTTGAGGGACCCCCGTGGGCTTCAGGTGAATATCCACGATCAGTTGTTCTCTAGCGTGATTTTCGATGGCAGCGATTTCCTTTAACGTCCCTGCATCCCACTCGTCCTCAAAACAGGTGTCTATAGCACGAGCTGTGTAGAAAAGAAGAAAAAGAATAAAGATATAATTAGCATTTTTATGAATTAACACATAACTATTTATGATCTAACACGAGGCTCGTTTGTACATACCATGGTTATCAAACTCTGCAAGCTGCGTCAGGATATCACCGTCCCATTTGTCTGCAAAAGCGGGCTCTGCATTTCCACCTGAGAAGAGTTTAAAAATAATAGTTATATTAACATAAACCATGACATGGTAGGGTAGGATATGAGCACTGGAGAGAAGGACGTGTGTTATAGACAGATCCCTTACATTTTGTAACGTTCATACCACTGTTAAATCTAGGGACATCTTGTAATATTAATGCACAAATTTACATTATCATATTCTCTACCCTTGTGTATAATCTCACCTTGTGAAACGGTTTCCAACCACTGCAACGCTTGACGGCCTTGAAGCAAGGTCTCGGGTGTTTTTTTTTTTTTTTTTTTTAATGATGAAAAAAATACATTTAAAATAGAATCATACAGAATTAAGTATTAATTAAGCATTACATCACGCGCAGGAGTGGTTTGTGACCAATAAACCATGCCTAGGGGTGGTCGTTAGGCCCGAGGCGCAGCCGAGGGTCGTTAGACCCCCCTAGGCATGGTTTATTGGTCACAAATCACGACTGCAAGTGGTGTAAAGCTTTTATACAACTGCCAGATTCATCCAACCTTATTTCTATACAATAAACACACATTAATCGAAGATTTATTGAAAAAACCATCCGCCAGAAAAAGTAGTTCCCACAACTACAAAAAAGACAAGTTGCCTCCATGTGGAAGCAGCTTGAAGTGCATCCAACCAAACTAACACATCCAACTGTGTATTATTGGAATGATTGAGAGAAGTTGCCTCATGTGGAAGCAGCTTGAAGTGCATCCAACCAACTAACACATCCAACTGTGTATTATTGGAATGATTGATTGAAAATTTTATTACCAGATGCAGAATGGGTACAATACAGTACGGCTCAATACACACAATTGTTAAGGGAATGCAGACCTACTTTCCATAGAACTTCATTCTTAGATGCTTCTATATAAAGTAGGTAAAACAAATTAAAAGGTTTTCTTTGCCCTATAGGAAAAAAAACGTTTTCTTCGCCCTATTTTTTTATTTATTTCTTTTAGCCTAAACTTAACCAGTTGGAAACCAGGGGTACAGTAATAAAATTAGCAATCAACCAATCAATCAATTCAATAGACCATGCTCACTTAAAACAGCGCTGCTTCTCTCTCTGACTCCCCCGCTGTTGCAGACAGGAGTGTCTGTGTGTGTGTGTGCGCGTGTGTGTGTGTGTGTGTGTGTGTGTGTGTGTTTGTGGGTACGCCAGCGTCGGACAGTGTGAGAGTGAACGCTGCAGTCAGTGGGAAGGAAGTAGAAATTTAAATCAATCAATTAATCTATCAATCAATCCGCGATTTTTCTTTTGTTCTAGATTGACTCAAGACCCATCAATTACATCATCCAACATTGTTTAAAGGACTAACACATTCCCCTTGACAGAATCGCTTCATATTTAGTCGTTATGGGCTTATGGCGCTATCAACATTCTGGCGCTATCAACATTCTCCCGGAGTGAGCCGGCGGAGTGATTATGTGATTCGGTTGTGGGCGGGTCCTGAGCCCAGGACCGTGGATTGTTGCCAATAAAGACGTGTAAATGGCCAATCAGAATCGAGAAATTTGCATGCCGTTGTATAATTATAATTAAATTAGACATGTATTTGTTAATTTTGTAGATCTCTTGTACTCACCAATAGGGAGAATCAAATGGTCCCAGAACGTAAGGTTAAAATCTAGAACGAGAAAAGAATAAATGCTATAACCCCTTACTACCCTTAGTATAGAAGAGTTGGTCTTTATAAACTGTATTGATTTAAAACACAATCTGCATGTATACCGTTTTCGTTAGCCATAGTTGATTCTTGGTTGTATTCTCTACAGACAATGTGCAGTAGTGTATGTGTGTAATTTATACCTGTAAGGGACCAAGCAGCCAGACAAGGTGGACACAGTGGTTTTGGCAAAAAGTAAGGGTTTTATTTTACCCATTTCAAAAACATAATTTAAATATAACATAAATGGTCCAAATAATATAGCAGGACAAAAACAGACCTGAACAGAACGGAAGACCATGACAACTAAGAACTCAAAACTATATATAGGCCCTGGCCAGATACATTAATCTAAGTGGGCTAATTGATAATTAATATTTTACTAAATAATATCTTACACTTCTAATTAATCTAATAAACAATAAACACACAACACACAACACAACTACCAAACTGCACAACTAATAATATTAATTAATAAGGAAATACATATAAGGAAACTAAATTAGAATACAATAAACCCCCCCCCGACATCTCCCGCGACATGGTTTGGTCCACCACCCCCATCCGGCCATTTAGGACCGATCAGTCGCAGCTGCTCTGTTTGCCCAGAGTGGGGATGGCTGGCTGCAGAGTTGGAGAAAACAAACAAGGAACAACATGCATGCACTTAACCATGTAAGTCAAATAATAAAGAATGGATATGATATCAGTACGCAAGTCTATGTGTCGTGTGTCATTATGTGAAATAGAAATTGTGTATGTGTATCATGAATGTAAACGTGTACAAACATTAACTAACTAAACAAACAATACGGTTAACATGTGCGGGTGCGGTGCACAGACGTATCCGTCACAATACCTCTGGTCTTTTTAACAACATCTGTCAGGCTCGTCGTCAGAGTGATGTGTTCACACCTCAGCCCTTCAAAAAGGGTCGTTGATCGAAACCCCTGTCACTGTTAAAAACCATAAGATCACAACCTTTTAACGTGGGCACAGAGTTCCACATTTAAAACTTTGACAGTAACAGTCGTTTCTGACACATCTCCACACCGTTATCTGAGCGCAACAGAAACAACACCTTCCAGAGGCTTGACACACCTCCCCCACGGCTCCCCCTCCTGCACTCAACAGACAAACCAATGATCACTTGGGGCTGTATGAACGCCTACACTCGTCGAACACAAGAGGGGGCTCACCTTCTGCAGAAACAGTTTGGACTTCAGTCTGACAGCCAGCAACCAGAGATGGTTCATTTTGACAACCTTCAGAGGGAAACACAGGTCTCTATGGAATCATACAATTGTATTTTTCTTAAAAAAGCAATCCATCACACACACACACACACACACACACAGACACACAGACACACACACACACAGACACACAGGTCGTAAATCAATCAAACCCTATACGGTATTGACAGAAGTTTTCTGATTTCCTTAGAAAAAGGATGTTACCGCCTCCTGATGTCCCGCCTCCGGATTTCCCGCCTCCTAAAGCCCCGCCCCCTCCTAAACCGGAAGTCCCACCTCCTAAACCGGATGGCCCGCCTCCTCGAAACGGGGGCGGAGCTTAGGGTCATAAATCATCTCAAAGGGGGCGGGGCTTCAATCAATCAAACTTTTATGCATAATGTGACAGCTCCCGTATCCTATTACTTTATCTGATATCAGTTACATCTCTGTGTGTCTAGTAGCCCAAGAGAGAGGTACGGGTGCATGCTAGCCTAGCTTAGCACAATGACTGGAAGCAGTAGGGAGCAGCTAGCCTAGCTCAATCAAAAGTGAAGAAATACAACTTCCAACAACTCAAACTGACAAAGAGATGAAATCCATATATTCTTGTCTGACTCTGAGGAAGATGGCAAATAAGTGTATTTCCCAAAATATTGAAGTGTTCCTTTAAATACGATTTTCACCCTGATCTTCAAATGTATTGTAGGATGACTCTTATCAACATCTCGTGCCGTGCCTACATCCTTATTTGATGGTCCTCATTTGTCAAATGGTGGTAGAGTGAAGGTTAGGCTTCTTTACTTTACTGGTTTTAACTTGCTGAAGATGGAGTGATAAATTGTTCTCTTCTCTTTCAGATTAACTCTCTTCTGTCTCCACATCAGTCCAAGTCAAGTCAAGTCAAGAGTTTTATTTGTCACAGCATACAAGTATACAATGAAATGCGGGGGGGTCTTGCCCGCAACGATTGTGCATAATACAATTAAATTTAGCAGGGCAGCACAGACCACAGATCAGATCAATCACCATGGTAAATTAACAGACGAAGAAAGTGCCAACACAGCCAATAATCCCAATGCCTGATGCTGCACGGCGGCAGTTTTAAACAACAACATTATATATTGTCCCTTACCTTAGATGCGCCGCGCTGCATGCATGCATCCGATCCCACAACTTCATCTCCAACTCCAAATGTGGCCTTTCTCTCCGGGTTGGCGCTGATGAAGGTCTTATTAGGGCATTGCATCAATGTCCAGGCGGTGGCGGTCACATAATCTTATTTTACAGAATGACCTCCTAGACCCTAATCAGTCAGGCTTCAGGACTGGTCACTCCACAGAGACAGCCCTCATTGCGGTCACAGAGGCACTTCACTTAGCAAAAGCGAAAGGCCTCTCCTCTGTCCTGATTCTCCTAGATCTATCTGCAGCCTTCGACACAGTCAACCACCAGATCCTCCTTGCGGCCCTCGCAGGAATGGGAGTGGCTGGCTCTGCGCTGACATGGCTGTCATCATACCTCAATGACCGCTCCTACCAAGTGTCATGGAGAGGGACCCTGTCGGCCACCCGCCCCCTGCGGACGGGTGTCCCCCAGGGCTCGGTTTTAGGACCCCTTCTCTTCTCCCTCTACACTAAATCACTGGGTAACATTATCACGTCTCATGGCTTCTCCTACCATTGTTATGCCGACGATACTCAACTCTTCCTCTCCTTCCCTCCCTCAGATATCCACGTCTCTGTGCGGATCTCGGCCTGTCTGTCCGACATCTCAGCCTGGATGACGTCCAACCACCTCAAACTGAACCTAAGCAAAACAGAATTGCTCCACCTGCCGGCCAAATCCTCCCCCCTAACCGACCTTTCAATCACAGTCGAGAATGCAGCTGTGACTGCGTCCCCGACCGCCAAGAACCTTGGTGTTGTCCTCGACGACCAGTTGAACTTCTCTGCTCACATCGCAGCGACGACCAGAACCTGCCGATTCCTCCTGAGCAACGTCAGAAGGATACGCCCCTTCCTGACAAAAGAAGCCACCCAACTCCTCGTCCAATCAACAGTCATCTCCCGCCTCGACTACTGCAATGCACTGCTCGCTGGCCTCCCGGCCACTGCCACTAAGCCTCTTCAACTCATTCAGAACGCAGCGGCCCGCCTGATCTCAAACCTACCGAAGTCGGCCCATGTCACCCCACTTCTTAGGGACCTGCACTGGCTCCCCATTGCTGCACGAATCCGCTTCAAGGCCCTAGACCTAGCATACCGTGCGGCAAAGGGAACCGCTCCCGCCTACCTCCGGTCAATGGTCTCTAACTACACACCCTCAAGACCCCTACGCTCTGCATCTTCTGGCCGCCTCAGACCTACTCCTATCCAAGCTCCGGGAGGGTCATCAAAGAGAAGTCGCCTATTCTCAGTCCTTGCCCCACAATGGTGGAATGAACTACCCACCCCAGTTAGGACAGCCGAATCACGTCCAATCTTTCGCCGTCGACTAAAGACGCACTTCTTCAACCATTATCTGAATTAAAAAAAAAAAAAAAAAAAAAATCTAACCCTAACTAACCGTACTGTCATGCACTTGTCCTAATAAACTAACCTACACTGTAGCACTCAACACTTTGATGAACATTGTTGCTCAGCTGATAGAGTTGTGCCCTTCCTGATGGCTTGTCGTACAGAACTTGTAAGTCGCTTTGGATAAAAGCGTCAGCTAAATGACTAAATGTAAATGTAAAAAATGTATTTTGTTGAGGCTTCCCAAAAAAGTCTGACATTCATTTTTGCCTTATTGGGAGAGGTGGTCTTTGTGTGAAATGTCTCTAGTCTAGCTTAAGTTGTAGCTACAGAGCCGCCGTGTGTTACGACGACAAAGAACACGTTAAATCAACAGATACAGGTGATTAGTTCCTACCTGACGTAGTGACCTTACAATGTTTACAATACATGTTGCTGTTTTATTTTAAATGTTTATCTTTTTATTTGTGTCTCAATTGAAATAAACGAATTAATGAATTAAATAAATTTGTTTTTGGATAACTTTATTTATTCTTGGGTAGGAATGCTAATATGATTACGTTACATGTTACCTATTTGTTCACTATAATAGAATTCAACATTGCCTACATAACTGCAAGTATAACAGGGTAAAAGTAAAAACAAAAACAAAACATGCAACTGTAGAAAAGCTTCAAATCAGCTTCATATTAGTGTGTGAACTCTGTGGAAAGGTGATGGCCATGAGGATTCTCTAGCGACAGTGTTGGGAAAGTTCACTTTCTACATGAACTAGTTCAGTTCACAGTTCACAATTTTTAAAATGAACTAGTTCAGTTCATAGTTCATAATTCAAAAATTTGAACTAAAGTTCATGGTTTCAAAAAATAACTAATTTATAGTTTATAGTTATTTTTATTTTATTTTTATAGTTATTTTTTCAATACGTTGCTGGCTGCAAGCTATTAAAAATTATTGAACCACAGACAGCAATCGGAATACTGGCATTTGCATTTTTCATTTGTCATATATGTCCTGATGAATTGAAAATGGGGGACCCTGATGTAAACAAGACGAAAGTCTTTCTCTGGTCTGCATCCTCTTAACAATTGTGTGTATTGAGCTGTACTGTATATTGTACCCATTCTGCAATCTGTTAATAAAGTTTTCATCAATCAATCAATCAATCAATCAATCAATCAATCAATCAATGCATTTCCATAACGCTTTGCTGTCGCCCATTCAGTCCACACTAGTAGCAGCTGCAGCTTTAATCTCTACAGTATATTTTCAAAAACATGACTTTGCTTGAATTGTCTTTATTATGAAAACAAAAACAGGACGTTTGCTTATTCTCAATGTGCCGTTTAAACTTTAAGGTTTGCTGTCGACGTCGTCGATGTGCGGACTTGCTTTTTCAAACCGGGTGGACAAACGTAAAAAAAAAATTCGTCCGAGTCAGTACTGACTTTAACGTTAAAGTGGAAATGAAGCAGTGCGATAAATACATATTCATAGCATCACATTAGTATTTAGATAAGCCACAGAAGAAGTCACGTTATAAAAATAAGCAGTTTCTAAGAAAAAACGATTTGTTGTGTACATTTCTGAAGCATTTAGCATTATGGGCGCGGCCATTTTGTTGCTGACGTCATACCGGGGGTTGGGTGTATACACTCTGGTTAGCTGCCTATATTGAATGGGTCAGTCAGCAAATAAAATGTTGCCTACAAAACAACGGGACCGCGGTGGTTCTGTTTGTATTGCTCCTGGCTGTTCAAACTAATTTTACCATGTGAGAGAGAGGAAAGTTGGTTAATTTCCACAAACTACCAGTGAAAAAAACAGTGTTGTCGACATGTTGGCTCGGGCTGGCTGCACTCAGGCGGCGCGACCAGCCTGTTGGACAGGGAAGGAGGATCTGCAGCGAACACTTCATTGCCTCGGATTATGTTGTTGGGGTGGGATGTTTGTCCAGAAGACCACTAATCAGCTGAAGCCGGACGCGGTTCCCTCGGTCTTCGACAGACAGACCGGCGTTAGCTCTCGGGGCCCGGCGTTAGCTCTCGCTAGCTAGCGTTAGCAACCGGAGCGTCGCGGAGCATTCAGCCTGCTAGCTTGTGTAGCCAGCAGGCTGAATGCTCCGCGACGCTGGTTGAAGTGGGTCTAGGTAGCCAGCAGGCTGAATGCTCCGCGACGCTGGTTGAAGTGGGTCTAGGTAGCCAGCAGGCTGAATGCTCCGCGACGCTGGTTGAAGTGGGTCTAGGTAGCCAGCAGGCTGAATGCTCCGCGACGCTCCGGTTGCTAACGCTAGCTAGCGAGAGCTAATGCCGGGCCCCGGCTGGTGCCAACTAGCTAGCGATCGCTCCCGAGAGCTAACGCCGGTCTGTCTGTCGAAGACCGAGGGAACCGCGTCCGGCTTCAGCTGATTAGTGGTCTTCTGGACAAACATCCCACCCCAACAACATAATCCGAGGCAATGAAGTGTTCGCTGCAGATCCTCCTTCCCTGTCCAACAGGCTGGTCGCGCCGCATGAGTGCAGCCAGCCCGAGCCAACATGTCGACAACACTGTTTTTTTCACTGGTAGTTTGTGGAAATTAACCAACTTTCCTCTCTCTCACATGGTAAAATTAGTTTGAACAGCCAGGAGCAATACAAACAGAACCACCGCGGTCCCGTTGTTTTGTAGGCAACATTTTATTTGCTGACTGACCCATTCAATATAGGCAGCTAACCAGAGTGTATACACCCAACCCCCGGCATGACGTCAGCCATGACGTCAGCAACAAAATGGCGGCGCCCATGTTGAAAACAGGGATATTATATTATATTTTTCAGACAAATAAGATAGATTTCACATTTGATTATAGAACCCTGTCTTACACAAGGTACACAACAAACAAACTAGGATCACATTGCTCACTGCTTCATCTCCACTTTAAACTCTTTTAAATGCTCATATGCCGACGTCGTAGAGGTAGGGTCTGACTCTGAGCGAGTGCTGCTCTCGACCTGCTGCTGGAGCTCTCGGCTTCTGCTCGCAGATTCCGCTGTTCCGGTCTGGTCTGTTTGTTGTGATGAGTCTGATGACGTAGCCGGGGGGTGACAGGCGCGTTGCCAGATCGGGTGGTTTTCCGCATACTTTTGTAGCCTGTTTACGGTATGTTTTAACTGGGTTTTCGGCTGAAAGGCATATGAAATCTGGCACACCTTTGAACCAGTGGCATCGTTAGCCCTGGGCTTCCGGGGCTTTAGCCCCGGATGTTTTTATCCTAGCCCCGGACATTAAAAAAAAAAAAAAAATTGTTTAAATTTTTTTTTTTTTTTACTTTTTTTTTTTATGTCAGCATCCCCATTGTCTGTGCTGAATGTTTATTAGTGTTTGGTATTTTTTGTTGGTTTTTAGTACTTTTAAACATCCATTTTTAGTAAGTAGTTTTCATTTAATCCTATAATTTTTTCATTCACCGATTTGTGGACTTTTTTTTTAGTGTCCTGAAAGGCACCTTATAAATCAAATGCATTATTATTATTATTATTATTATTATTATTATTATTATTATTATTATTATTATTATTATTATTATTATTATTATTATTATTATTATTATTATTATTATTATTATTATTATTATTATTATTACCATCCAGGAGGGAAAAGACACTTAGTAGGATAGTAGGGACTGCATCTCTGCCTGTCCTGACCAGGAAACACTTTGCAACTGTGATCTCCTCTGGCAATAGTTGGATATTGTAATGTGTGGCGAGGGGTTGCAGCAATTCCACTGAGAGAAACTGGTCTGAGGCTGGATAACATGCCTGTATGCCTCTCATAAGTTATTCTCCAACTCATGAGAACCTGTTCTCAAGCTCTTGCAGCATTCTGTCGACGACTGGATAGAACAGTTTCTGTCTCAGCTGATCTCCTGAGCTGAGGTCTGAGCTTGTGCCACAAGATGACTCAACTACATACTCATCCATCCTTTTCTGCTTCCTCCTTTGGCTGGTAGTATGTTCCTCAATCCAAAGGCCATTACATAATTATGTATATAATGAAACACACAATACAGTTTTTTTTTCGATTGCTTAAGCATGATTTTGAAAACTGGGCCCGGTGTTTCAAAACACACAATTAGCACAACCACACACAATTATCAGAACACCTCAGATCCTTTGCTAAATTAAACACTTGTCAAAACCATACACTAATTTATAAAAACTACATTTTGTTACCATATGAAACACACGTTTCATATGACTTAATTCTGTTTGAACCAGTTACACACACTGCTGTGCTTAACCTAAAACACATTTAGCAATTCTACTTCTCAGTGATTAGAGTACTGTAAGTGAAGTACGCAGAGAATGTGCAAATATACAATAAATTCACCAAACACTACACAAGACCAATGCTGTAGAGACTGATGAAAATATGCAAAAAGTGTGAGGCTGACATTGTGCTTATAGGGGTGCAAATCTGGGCCTATGTTTTGCTCCTTGAGTGTAAGGTTTTGATAATTGTGTAATACTTTTGATGAACGCACGTTTGAACACCGTTATACAGCGCTGATAATGAACGCATTCTCAATAACGTTCATTTAGCGGATAATCAGTACGTTCAGTTCACGTTCGCCCAAAATACTGTAATACTAATACGATAATAAACATCCCCATTTGACATGCCTGCGCACTGCGCATGCGCATTGCGCATGCGCGCTGCCTCGGGCTAGTTGTGAATTTGTGAGAACTGATAAATTAACTCATTCCTGCCGAACAAATGTATATAGAGAGCACATCTCCGCGCAACTAGAAACACTTATACTGATCGTGGCCTGCTTCAGAGTTCAGTGGCCTGACTGCGGGGCAACAAAATAATATAATATACAAATAAACAAAATAAAAAAACATTGCCAGTCTGATAACTCCCGGTGCGCCCGTTGGCCAGTCCGCTGGTGATGCGAACAACATTTGTGCAATAATACAAGTAGTCAAAGTAGGGCATATCGGTATATGTACATGAGTTTCTACAAGGGCATGGTAAGACATGCTAGGTCCTGTGATAGTGCAATACACTGTTAGCTACGGATGAGGCACTGGGTCTTTATGTACACTGCTATACAATGCTATATTATACAATCTCAAATTATACTATACTATTTTTTAAAGTGACCTTTCATTTTGTAAAGTGACCATACGTAAGTGTGAGCGTGTGCAGCATGAGTATGTGTGTTCATGTTAAAGTGGCTGCTAGTGTGTGAGCGTGTACAGTGTATGTGTTGTGTGTGTGCTCATGTGTGCTTGTGTGTGGAGAGTTCAGTGTTCAAGGCTCTGATGGCCTGGTGGAAGAAGCTGAGCCGAAGTCTCTCTGTCCTAGTTGCTGGTGTTCGCAGGCGTTTGCCTGACCGCAACATCTTGAACAGGCTGTTGTTGGGGTGGTGAGGGTCTTTCATTATTCTGCAGGCTCTGGATTTGCACCTCTTGTTATATAGGATAGTAGGGGTGGTAGTGCAGGGGTGGTAGTGCAATACCCGTAGTACGCTCGGCTGAGCGTACCATTCTCTGTAGGGCTTTCTTGTCCTGTGCCGTGCTGTTTCCATACCAGGCAGTGATGTTTCCAGTCAGGATGCTCTCTACAGCTCCGGAGTAGAAGGACTGGAGTATCTTCCCAGATACTCTGAACTTCCTTAACTGTCTCACGTGGTAGAGGCGCTGCTTCGCCTTTTTTACAACTGAGTCTATGTGTGTTGTCCATGTCAGATCCTCTGAGATGTGGACCCCCAGGTACTTGAAGCTGCTCACCCTGTCCATGGTAGCCCCGTTTATCCTCAGTGGTGTGTGTGTCCCCTGCTGTTTTCTTCTAAAATCCACGATCAGCTCCTTGGTTTTACCAATGTTCAGGAGCAGGCTGTTGTCCTGGCACCAGCGTTCCAGTACCTCAACCTCCTCCCGGTAGGCCTTCTCATCGTTATCAGAGATCAGCCCCACCACCACTGTGTCGTCCGCAAACTTCACTATGGAGTTGGAGCTGAACTTGGCCACACAGTCATGTGTGTATAGTGAATACAGCAGGGGGCTCAGAACACAGCCCTGGGGGGACCCGATACTCAGGGTGATGGTGTTGGAGGTCTGACCCCCCACCCTGACCGCCTGGGGCCTTTCACTCAGAAAGTCCAGTATCCAGGCGCTCAGAGCGGAGCTCAGACCCAGCTCGATCAGCTTGTCCACCAGTCTGGTGGGGACTATGGTGTTGAACGCTGAGCTGTAGTCAATGAACAACAGTCTCACATAGCCCCCCTTCTGGCGGTCTAGGTGAGAGAGGGTGCTGTGCAGTACTTGGGAGGCCGCATCATCAGTGGACCTGTTTGGCCTGTATGCAAATTGCATAGGGTCCATATCACTGGGGAGGGAGGCACAAATGTGATCCTTAACCAGCCTCTCAAAACATTTCATGGCCACAGAGGTGAGTGCCACCGGTCTGTAGTCATTAAGACCTGTTGGGGAGGATTTCTTTGGTACCGGGATAATAGTGGACACCTTGAAGCAGGCAGGTACCACGGATTCAGCCAGGGATAGATTAAATATGGTGGTGAACACAGGGGCTAGCTGGTTAGCACAGGACTTAAGTATACGTCCTGTTATCCCATCTGGGCCAGCAGCCTTCCTGGTGTTCACCCGCATAAATGCTCTTCTCACACTGTGTTCCGTCAATGAGAGAGTGTCCCCGCCACCCCGCGGATGCCCCCCCCCATCCACGACGGCAGGCGCGTCAGTGACGTCACTAGCCGGTGAGCTAGCGTCGCTACTGTCTGCACCAAACCATGCGTAGAAGGGGGCGCTGACTTTGTAGTCAGTTATCATCCGCAGTCCCTGCCATAAGCCTCTTGTGTCATTCTGTGCCATTTGTGCCTCCATCTTGTCAGCATACGTCCTCTTAGAAAAGTTTAACAGCCTTGCGCAGAGTATAGACTGTTGCCTTGTACATATTTCCTGTCTCTCTGCCCAGGTTGTAAGCAGTGGTGCGAGTTTTCAGAGCTGCTCTGATAGTACTGTCCACCCACGTTTTTGGTTCGCGAACACCCTCGCCTTTTTTGTGGGGACGATACTATCAGCTAAAGTTGCTATGAAGCTAACAACAGTATCTGCAAACTCGCTGACGTCACTGGCGCTTTCCTGGAACATTCCCCAGTCTACATCCTCTAGAGCGTCCTGAAGTGTGGCCTCTGATTGGTCGGACCATCTCTTTACCTCATGTGACACGACGGCATCACGTGATCTCTGCCTGTAAGCCGGAAATAGGAAAATGGAGTCATGATCGGATGTGCTTGTAGCCCCCGCTAATGGCGGAGCCGGTACAGCTTTATAGCCGGCTCTGAACGGGGTGTAGCAATGATCCAGCGTGTTTCCTCCCCTGGTGGAGCAGGCGATGTGCTGAAAAAAGGATGGCATGACTTTCTTCAGATTCGCCTGGTTGAAGTCGCCTGCTATGACCATTGCTGCATCCGGATGTTTAATCTGGTGGATGTTTAGATGCCCCTGTAGCTCCGCCAGGGCCCTGACGGTGTTCGCTTGGGGAGGGATATACACCGCAGTCATGATAATGGCGGGGAATTCTCGGGGGAGATGAAATTGAATGGAAAGATGTTCGAGATCCGGGGAGCATGAACTGGAGAGTATCTTAATCTCCAGCGGCACGTGGTGTAGTGGTTAAACACTGTCGCCTCACAGCAAGAAGGTCCAGGGTTCGATTCCCGCTTGGGGACCAGGTTGACATGATGCCAGTTACCCAGGTGGGGTATCTCCCAGGCCTTTCTGTGTGGAGTTTGCATGTTCTCCCTGTGCTCGCAAGGGTTTCCCCCCGATAAGATAAACCCAATGGAAAAACATGCACAACAACAAGATCGCTAACGCTGTGGCGTCCTTGACGAAGACGGACAGGAGCACTTGGATTGGTCCCCTGGCGCGGCTCACGTTGACGCCTGTCTGCTCCCGGCTGCCCTTGGGGGGAAGGACGACGGGATGGGTTAATCGCAGAGACGAATCGCATGCATGCCGATTAATGACCTCTGAGCAGGTCCTAAATTATTATTATTATTATCCTTCGGGCTAGTCCAAGCCGAAGGATGTCTGTGAGGAGACAGACACTCCAGCCAACGCTCTTACCGGAGGCTTCTGTACGGTCCGCTCGGAAGACGGTGAAGGAGTCCGAAGGAGAGACGCTGTGATCCGGAGTCGCTGGTTTCAGCCATGTCTCCGTGAAGCACATGATGTTACAGTCCCTCACTTCACGCTGGAATCGAACCCTCGCCCGTAAATCATCCATCTTGTTCTCCAGCGAGCGTGCATTTGCCAGAAAAATGGATGGGATCGCCGGACGGTAAGCAGATCTTTTTAGCCTTATTCTGATTCTGCTCCTCTTTCCCCTGTGTTTCTTCCTGCCGCCGCCGCCGTCTTTGTCCCCCTTCTCTTTGTCTCTGTCCCGCCTGATCTCCGATGGCCAATCTTGGCATAAAGTGTCTCTAAACTCCTCTTTAAGTCCGGAGTTTAGGTCTATAGTTTCCATAAAAAGGGTAGTAAAAATAAAGATAATAACTAAAAGTATACACAATCTTTGCGGAGCAAAACCGACGGCGACTGACCTGGATCGCGCCATCATCACAACAATAGTCAGTAGTATTGCAGAGTAAAGAGAGTTGGATATTAATTCTCATAATAAAATGTTTACTAAATAAACTACTCACTGTAATTAATAACTGAGGCACATTTACTGTTTAGTGAATAATTACTTAGAATTCAGGGGGGAAAGGGTTTGACTGTGTGCAATGAAAAGGTTTATAGATCTGGCTAATATTTTCATACTAAGGTTAAAAATTAATAGAACAGTCATCATACTGTATGTCTAAGTATGTACTTTAAATAAATAAGAACATGACTCCTAGTCCAACTGTATAACTGTGACATCATGAAGTGGATTTCCCAAGCTATTTCGGTTCTGCTCTGCTCAGAACCGGGTTGCGTTAGTACTCTGCGTTGTGATTCAATACTTTTAAAGCTCTGGGAATCACTTCTCTTCAAACTGAGCAGTGCAGGCAGAAGGAATTAGGAGGAAAGGTATTATAACAGTTGTTTAATCAAAGTTTAAGAGTGTATACAAATTACAATAAAGAACACTATAAAAGATTCAAGGTACCAGAGCACTATGCCGCTCGCCCTATCTAAGAAATCAGATTAAAGAATGATAGTTGATAAATTGTTGATGGCTTTGTTCTCTGGCTAGTGAACAAAGTAAAGCTATGTTTCTCCCTCCTAAAGTGATGTTCTTTGTTCTTTTGATTCTTCCTCTGCTTCCGCCGCCGTGGTGTGGATGGGTGGTAGGTGTTGTCCTGTGGTTCGGTTGTTCCAGAGTCCCTCTCCCCCATCACACCCAAATCGTATAGCCAGACCTGCATAATCTTGTGATGTCATCAGAATGACATCACCAAATTCTTTCCTCCAATCCCAGGCCTGCTAAGCTTGTATTTGAAAATAAGGGTTTGGCTTAACCCAGAGAATATTTTCCCTGTATTTTTACTTAAACACATTACTTGACTTGTTAATACTTTGATGAACCTCAAGATATATTGATTACATAAACACAGATATCTTTCTTTATCAAAATATCTAACAAATCTAATCATTCTGTTAGCTTAATAGAATACAAATCAATACCATATAGAACAATCAATTAATCATATTGAACATAAATGAAAACAGAACAGACACATTAACTAATTACCTAATTTAAGTATGACCAAACCTAATTATATTTTAACTTACTTCAATGACTCACAATATACCAGGAAATAGTTAGCTTGTTTGGAGCTCAAATTAAGGAAATGTGTGTGTGTGAATGTGTGTGTGTGTGTGTGAAAATGTGTGTGTGTGAGTGTGTGTGTGTGTGACTATGTGTGTATGTGTGTGTGACTATGTGTGTGTGTGTGTGTGTGTGTGTCTCTGTGTGTGTGTGTGTGTGGCTAAGGCTTCCTGCCCCCCACCCCTTGTCTCACCCAGGTGGCTGATTGCATAAACAGTGGTTGTAAACAGTTCCTCTATTGTCTTGGTTTGAACCTTGTCTACTCAGCTGTTCTCACAGGACCGATTCCACAGATCACACAGGATACAGGCTGTTGCCCACACTTTGTATGCAAATTCACCCAAAAGGGCAGAGTAATCTAATCACCAGCCATATCTTTGGCTGACTTGATTTTAGCAGCTGTTTTCTCTAAATATAACACATTATTTTGATTGTTGTTCCATTTTGACTGTTTCTTTAAGACTTTTACACAACAGTTTGATTAGATCTTTGATGATCTTATGTTGGGATTTTACCACAGTTCCCCACTTGGATAGTTTACCTATCCTTAATATGTCCAACATAGATATCAATCTCTACACACTACTATCTAGATAACACTTAAGACATTTTAAATCATATTAGGATAAAATATATATCTGATTTGACACACTCAGATCCTAAAATTTAAATTAGCCATTTCAGTTTGTGATCGTGTGCACAGTCTTTAACAACCTGTTCTCGTACCAAGATCAATTCCCATTGGTTTCAACTGTGAGTTGTCAAATTCTGACTTGGAGCATTGAGGAGGGGGGTCCATGTTTTCTAGATTTGACCCTGCCTCCTCTTTATTGCTCAGAGCTGGCGCAGTATCACGACTGCTGGGTGCAACTCCCCATTCTGGGAGGTGGAATTTAGAAAGCAAATCGCCTTTCTCATCACACTCCATCTTCTGTCGAGCACATCTTGACTCGTGTTGACCTCTATTTGGGGGTAGAGCCCCCTGCTGTATCTTCTATTGCTGTCACAGCGGTGGGGAGGTCGTCGCTGGCTGCTCGACCCTTTCGCTGGTTGACCCCCTGGTCAATGGTTGAGGCCTTGCTTCTGTTGACAGCCGGAGTTGTTGCTGAGGTCTAGCCGCCTGTCTCCTCGTTGGTTGTCTGTCGTTTCCCTCTGAAGCCTCAAGACTCGGTCACTGCGTTGGCCAAGACTCTCCCGGCCCGAGAGGTAGGCGTCTCCTGGTTCTCCGCAGTGTTGTGGCTCCCCGTGGAGCCGCTGGGTAGACACTAGCCAGTGTCCTGGATCAACAGTACCGATGGCTGTTGTCTCCCCAATCTCCCATCCGTATCCTGCAGTGAATATATATCGCTTCGGGGGACAGTGCAGGTCACTTCTACCACAACAATTGATTGAGAATCCATAATTTTCCTCCCTCAGACTCTCTTTACTGGTCTGAGCTTTGACAACTTTCTTTTCCAAATCATTTATCTATATATTTCATGGCTTCTAGATCATAAAATTTCAAAATTCTGAAAAATTCACATGGCTCTCATTATATTATGCTGTCAAAACAGTATACTCCTCCACCTCTCGATGTGGAATACACATTGAAACATCGTTACCGTCGTCCTTTGAACAGCCGCACCCGGACCGGACGGTCAGCACCGACACATCCACTCTCCCAGTAACCTGTGTGTATGGCAACAAATCACAGTCCGCCTTAAACACACATCTTCCACACCACAAGCCAATTATCAATTGCACATGTTCACACCCTACACAAGACTAATTTGGCCAATAGCGACCAAACCTATTGAGCTTCATTAATGTACAGAGAATCATGCTTCCCAACACTTTCACCAATCACGACACACCCCCAGCCCCTAAAACTAGGTATTCAATGGGCGGAGAACAAAAATCCATAACTAGCTCATGTTTCTTCACTTTGTTCCCAGTCCATTTTACAGACATATACTACCCCGTCCTGATGTGTCGAGATCACTCCCAGCTTGCCAGGTACCCTAAGAAAAAATATACAGAAAGAAAGAAAACAGAAAACCAAACACACAAAGAAAACGCTGTCAAACCAATAAATGAAAAAATAAACCAAACTTGTGAGCTTTTTCTTTTTTCTTCTGAGCTCATTTTTAACTAAGAAACAAAAAGGGAAATCAAATGAATAAACAAAATGTACGCTCCCGGCCTAAGTCAGGAATTGCACGTAACACCCTAGAAAAGAGAAGTAAAAATAAAAGTAAATAAACACCTATCCTATTGCTCATAACTGTTAATACGCTTCTATCAATACTATAAAATACTAGAAACAACTATGAGTCTTTTTAATTTCTTAATCATGCAGTCCACCCTTTGATCAATCTGAATGTTGACCAAGCATGGATAATTTACTGATCACTAGCTGCCGCAGTGTCACATCATCACACTGTCTAATATTGATTAACTCTTTAACATAATTTGATCCCCTTGTTAGTCTGATTAGTTCATGCATTTGTCAGTCACCCATACATCCGTTTTTAGTAACTTTCATTCATAATCTAATCACCTAACACCTCTATCTATTTTTATTTTTTATTTTTATTCTAATCTAATTAGGAGCATATTTTATCATTCAATATATCCCACCTCTACCCTAGTCAGTTGCATATATTTTTATTCTGCCGGTGGCCTCTGCAGACATGACCTTTGAAAATGACCTTTCACTCCACAGATCCAACAACACTGGCGGTCTCCCCCGGGTTGTGGGACCCGGTGGGTCAGTCGCCTGTGACCGGATGACCCTGGGGTCATCGGGCCCAGAACATGTCCTGGTGGTATGCCATCATCGCCATGGTTCCCTGGAGCCTGTTCGGAGGAGAAAGCCACGTACCTATTTGGTCCAGTCACAGTTCCTTGAGAGGGGCCCGTTGTTGGGAGGGGCCCGCCACCTGTTTCTGTACAAACACGCCCTGTTGTGGATAGATGGTCCCGCTCTGCACAGTCCCGAGAAATGTGTCCGAGGGTCCCACACGTCCAACACTGCACCCGCCGCACACGGTAGCCATTCGGATTCCTGCCTCTGCCTCCACCTTTTCCTCGTGGTTGCCACCTCGTGGGTGGTCCTATTGGGGTTTGTTGTTGTTCCGGCACGGGACCCCCTTGTGGCCCCAACTGGGCCCGTCTCTGGCCATCTGGTTCTCCATTGGAACCTGTCTCCCCTCCGGGCTGTGTGGACTGGATTAGGCCTTGGAGATAGTCCACTACCGGTCTAGCCTCGGCTAGCTGTTGTTCGAGAGGGAGGCACGTCTTTAACTGGCAGTCATCTGCAACGGACACTTCAGCGTGGATTGACTCGGGTAATACAGCTGTCTCTGGGTCGCTTGCTGCAACGACTCCCTGTGGTGGAGTAAAAGACATTATTTCCAGTCCCTCCGTCTCACTGGACACTAGAGGGGAGTCGATCACATTCCAGTCAATCAAGTTAACGTCCAATTCGGTCAATGTAATGTCTGCAGAGGTTATCGGCATTATCTTGATTTGGGTACGCATTCTATACCGGCCTCCTTTAACTACAAGGTTCTGTAATGGCCTGAATATCTTTGGCCATCTTTTCGTCACTTTTATTGTGACATCTCCAGTCGTTGAAATAGACAGATTGTCTACCCTTTCTATGGTCAGTGCATCTAACCCTCCGGTTGCTCCTATCTGTGTATTTTCCATTCTCACCTTTCTTCAAACACTCGTAACGTCACCGTTTGGAAAGCAAGTTTCTCTGTATTCAAACTATTTTTACCAAACTTGAGTTAATTTCACTCACACTTCTATATTGGTGTAAACAGGAATTGATAATCTCGGTCTTGTGATACTATACCCCCTGACTGTCAACAGTCTCTTTGATTTCCCTGTTGGGGTTCGGAATTGTCAGCGCTGGCCATCCGTCCTGGAGCAGCTGTGAAGAGAGAAGCAAAAAATACACTTAATTATCAGTGACATTTCCCATTCACAATCCATCATTTGTCTTTAAGCATGGAATGTCGGGCATCTCCTATACTAAGATCACATGAGAGCATTTGTGCAATTTTCGTTTTTGATTTATCAATGACACAGCCTTAATCTTTCTCCAGTTGTCTCCATTGGAAACCCAGACTCTCAATCCTGTTGTCATGATCCTCCTTAACACAACTCCGGGGAACTTATTTTGCATCAGCCGTTTCCTTCTGTTGGTCAATCAGAAATTTGTTATTTACAGCCTATCATTTCTAAACATCTGTATTGGACATGGTAATTTAGGTGAATAATCTCACTTTTACTCTAATTGTTATTTGCAAATGACTATGTGTATGTGTAACTATATTTATTTCTGTCCGTGAAAGCCTAGTATGTATTTTGCTCATATTACATTATACATATCAGTAACATACATATTTTCCATTCATAACCTCTCACACAGTTACTATATTTCCCCCTTAACACCTAACCCCTTAGGTGTTAAAACGCGCTTCTCACGAGAACAGAAATCAATTTCCAGTGTCTTATGTCACTGAAGTCCCCGTGCATTTAGAACAGTGTCGCACAACCCGTTCATAACCACCGGCGCCGACACCATCCCCACATTGAAAATCCTGCCGACCAATGACATTCCACTGGCCACCTCGTCCTGTGGCCCACGGCATCACCCCCAGTTTCGAACCTGGAACGCGAAACCCCGGGCCCCCTACTCAAGGATATTCAAAGATCATTCCACTCACAACCACTGCCACACACATACAGCACCTCTGACACCACCGTAACCAGTCACCCAAATACCCACACACAATATAATTCGACGCGCGTAGTGTGGCAGCGAGCCTCTGACGAGTGCACGCATAGCGCACCCCCGTTAATGCGCGGTGGCAGACAGCGAGCCCACCCCCGCCACGACGTTTAGCAGTCCCCGTACCCCTGGTAAAATGAAAAATGTGCGCAGTGTGACAGCGAGCACCGACGAGTCGCACACAGCGCACAAAGCGTGGAGGCAGACAGTGAGCCACGACGAACTGTCTACCCACACCCCCATCGCAGGCGCAGCCGAGCAGAGTAATTATGCTCCGACTTACGGCCCACCAACATGAACTGACATGGAGCCCCCGCCTTACCAGCCGGAGCCCGTCCAAACGTAAGGAAAGAAGTACGAGCGCCTTGTCGAACAAAGCGTAGCGCCAACGCCAGCCAACACCACTGCCAGCACTAGAAATTCCCTAAAAATAACAATAAAACTGAATATGGAACAACAACATACGCATAATAAGTCCCAAACTCAACCTACCGCCTTTGAACCCTACAGTAAACAGCAACAAACAATATACCTAGCACTACACCGCGTTTGAAACCCATAAAAAAAAAAAAAAAAACTCTATATACAGGAGAGAAAGAGAAAGCGTTTCGGGGGGGCCGAGGGGGGAAACATATGGAAGAGAGGCGGTGTGGGAATGAGGGGAGTGAGTGAGAGGGGGGGGGGTAAGAGAGAGAGAGAGAGAGGGAGGGAGAGGGAAAGAGGGGGGGAGGTGAGAGGGAGAGGGAGAGAGGGGGGAGGTGAAAGGGAGGGAGGAGGGTGAGAGAAGGAAAGAAAGAGAGGGGGGGGTGAAAGTGAAAGAGAGAGAGAGGGAGGGGAGGTGAGAGGGAGAGGGAGAGAGGCGAAAGGGAGAGGGAGGGAGGAGGGAGGGAGGAGAGAGAGAAGGAAAGAAAGAGAGGGGGGGTGAAAGAGAAAGAGAAAGAAAGAGAGAGGGAGGGGAGGTGAAAGGAAGAGGGAGAGAGGGGGGGAAGGTGAGAGGGAGAGAGGCGAAAGGGAGAGGGAGGGAGGAGGGAGGGAGGAGAGAGAGAAGGAAAGAAAGAGAGGGAGAGGAGGGAGGGCGAGAGAAGGAAAGCAAGTGAGAGAGGGGGAAAAGAAGGAAAGAAGGAGAGGGGGGGAGAGAGAGGGAGAGGGGGGAGGGTGAGAGAAGGAAAGAGAGAGAGGGAGGGGGGGGGGGGGGGGGTGAGAGAGAGTGTACGAGGGGGAGGGGGGGCCAAGGCCCCACAACCCACCACCAGATTAAAACACAACAATCCAACCCCACTTTACCAGCACACTAACCCCCTAATGAAAACGTTCTGTGAGCAGAATTCAAACATATTCATCCTGTCCTCTTCCGCCCCCTACCGCATTCCTAAATAAACTCCACCCTCCCCTTAACAATGGACGCTTGGTGCCCTCCCAAGATGGACGCCGGCGCCCCTGCTAAGATGGACGCCCCCTCGCGAGACATCCCGAGAGCCCCGTCATGCCATGACGCCAGCACAGTTAGCCTAGCTTCGCTAGCCACGTCGCGGGCCGTCAGACCGCGCACCCTTACGACGTCACAACCGGCGACCATTTTAGCCGTTAGCGCGGCTAGGTAGCATTAGCTTAGCTTCACCCATGATCCCATAAAAACGCTTCCCAACGACTCACCGACCCGTCCCGCCGCGCGGGCCGTCTCCTCGCAATGTTAATATAACACCACATTCCCCACAACAGA
Organism: Notolepis coatsorum; assembly: GCF_963971535.1. NCBI lineage: Eukaryota > Metazoa > Chordata > Actinopteri > Aulopiformes > Paralepididae > Notolepis > Notolepis coatsorum. Next base: position 71,249,687 of record NC_140165.1, read on the forward strand.
ATCCTATTTCCCTCAAAACGCCAGTGTAGTGATCTAAATAGAAATATAAAAACATAACAGCAAAACACTAGTTTGACCCCTCTGTCGTCACCACCGGCGAGCTTAGAACGACTTCCGGGTCCCCGTCTAGATAATCCCAATCACCTTAAACATTACACATCTATTTTATCCGCCACGAATATGAAAACTTTTAAGTGCCTTACACATCCCCGCAATCCCAAGACACTATCGATCGACCTTATACATTTGAACCTATGTTTATTTGTCCACCGTATCCTCCGGCGCCTCAGAGGCTAATACAACAGCTAACTGCTGCTGCGTTCCACGGGCCCCGGAAAACCGGCGTTATCCTTACATTTCCCCACGGCCAATCGGTGACTTAAATTACATAATAATACAACAATATTCTCATACGTACCACCAATCATACCTAACCATAGCCATTCTTCAACCATTGCAATCATACACGCTTCCTAACACAAATAAAAAATACAAAATCAGCATTCACGCACATCACCGTCTCTCGAACGCCGCACAGCAGCGCGACCAGTAAACACTAGACTAAACGAAAGTGCACACACTTCCATACTGCATGTTTAAGCTTACCATTTCGTTTCCTATAGCTTTTTAATCGACCTTTCATTAAGTACTATTTTTTGTTACAGCCTAACGCAGTCTAATTTTAACACGCCCGCCGTGCCCAAGGTTAAACTAGACCTATATGTGCTCAATCTCTACTTTAGAAAATACGACGCACGGTGTGCTTAAGCCCCTACTTTAAGACATACGACGCACACTTGTTTACCTTGGTTTAACCTTGAGCACAAATCCAGACATGTTTCCTACTCCCTTACATGTTCCGACTGGCAGCGGCGCTCCGTTTATTGTGCTAAAATTTTACTTTAAAATGTACCACGCACGGTGTGCTTAAACCCTGCTTCAGGACATACTACGCACGCTGTTTACAGAGCCGCCCTCCCCAGCCAGAACATTCAATTCAATTTTCCCTTACATCATGCTTACATGAGGTTAAATTCTTAGCAACCCCCTCCGTGGTTCGAATAGAGCACCCAAACATCATCACACTCACCTCTTAGCAACCTCCTAGTCACTTGAAGACGATCGATCGATCAGTTGATTCCAGATGTTGACCGGCGTGAAGAAAGTGAGAAGAAAAAAAATTTCTTTTGTTGCGGTGATAAAACGAGCGCTCTGATTCTAAAGTACGGCACCAAAATGAAGTGGATTTCCCAAGCTATTTCGGTTCTGCTCTGCTCAGAACCGGGTTGCGTTAGTACTCTGCGTTGTGATTCAATACTTTTAAAGCTCTGGGAATCACTTCTCTTCAAACTGAGCGGTGCAGGCAGAAGGAATTAGGAGGAAAGGTATTATAACAGTTGTTTAATCAAAGTTTAAGAGTGTATACAAATTACAATAAAGAACACTATAAAAGATTCAAGGTACCAGAGCACTATGCCGCTCGCCCTATCTAAGAAATCAGATTAAAGAATGATAGTTGATAAATTGTTGATGGCTTTGTTCTCTGGCTAGTGAACAAAGTAAAGCTATGTTTCTCCCTCCTAAAGTGATGTTCTTTGTTCTTTTGATTCTTCCTCTGCTTCCGCCGCCGTGGTGTGGATGGGTGGTAGGTGTTGTCCTGTGGTTCGGTTGTTCCAGAGTCCCTCTCCCCCATCACACCCAAATCTTATAGCCAGACCTGCATAATCTTGTGATGTCATCAGAATGACATCACCAAATTCTTTCCTCCAATCCCAGGCCTGCTAAGCTTGTATTTGAAAATAAGGGTTTGGCTTAACCCAGAGAATATTTTCCCTGTATTTTTACTTAAACACATTACTTGACTTGTTAATACTTTGATGAACCTCAAGATATATTGATTACATAAACACAGATATCTTTCTTTATCAAAATATCTAACAAATCTAATCATTCTGTTAGCTTAATAGAATACAAATCAATACCATATAGAACAATCAATTAATCATATTGAACATAAATGAAAACAGAACAGACACATTAACTAATTACCTAATTTAAGTATGACCAAACCTAATTATATTTTAACTTACTTCAATGACTCACAATATACCAGGAAATAGTTAGCTTGTTTGGAGCTCAAATTAAGGAAATGTGTGTGTGTGAATGTGTGTGTGTGTGTGTGTGTGAAAATGTGTGTGTGTGAGTGTGTGTGTGTGTGACTATGTGTGTATGTGTGTGTGACTATGTGTGTGTGTGTGTGTGTGTGTGTGTGTCTCTGTGTGTGTGTGTGTGGCTAAGGCTTCCTGCCCCCCACCCCTTGTCTCACCCAGGTGGCTGATTGCATAAACAGTGGTTGTAAACAGTTCCTCTATTGTCTTGGTTTGAACCTTGTCTACTCAGCTGTTCTCACAGGACCGATTCCACAGATCACACAGGATACAGGCTGTTGCCCACACTTTGTATGCAAATTCACCCAAAAGGGCAGAGTAATCTAATCACCAGCCATATCTTTGGCTGACTTGATTTTAGCAGCTGTTTTCTCTAAATATAACACATTATTTTGATTGTTGTTCCATTTTGACTGTTTCTTTAAGACTTTTACACAACAGTTTGATTAGATCTTTGATGATCTTATGTTGGGATTTTACCACAGTTATGACTAATTTGTCACACAGGGTCTTCAATATTGTGATTAAATAGTTACAAGTATTTCTGAACACACACACACCACTGATAATAGCATTATGTGCTAGTACACAATCTATATCATATACTTGACTAGGTCATTCTGGACCATTCCAATTTTAGAAGATGAGGAGTGGTTTATTTACGTCCCCTGCAGTGAGGCTGCCACCCAGTGGAGACTTGTGGTAATGACAGGAACTCCCAGAGGCAGAATATAAAAGCTGAGACACAACGCAACACAAGCAACACTGAACTGAACACACTGAACACACTCCAGCCTTCCATCACAACAAGAGGACTCAACAGACAGTGAAGATGCTGTGTTACCGTGGATTCCAGCCTTCTCTCAGCCCCTTCATGGACTTCTATTGGCCTGTGAGCAGTCTCTGGCCAGAGGTCTCACCTCTTCCCTGCCAGCGGAATAGACTGCCGAGAAACATGCAGACGCTCCACAGCAGTCTGGAGCTTTTGGACAAACTTCAACAGAAGATCTTGGAGGAGGTGGAGCCTGTCCCAGCCTCTGTGGCCATCCAGTCAGTCTCCTACAAGCTGCAGGAGAAAGAGGGAGAGAGCTTTGCCCTGACCCTGGACACTAAAGACTTCTCCCCAGAGGAGCTGTCTGTCAAGCAGGTGGGCAGGAAGCTGAGAGTCAGTGGGAAGCAGGGGGAGGGGAAAAGCTCCTACTCTTACAGACGGCAGGAGTTCAGACAGGAGTTCGATCTGCCTGAAGGGGTGGATCCTGAGGCCGTCACCTGCTCCCTGGCTCAGGACGGGAGGCTCCACATCCAGGCAGCAAAGCCTCCATCTGCTGAGGAGGCTGAGAGAGAGGTTTCCATCAGATGTTGCCTGGAGAAGACACCAACACCACAGTTCCTCAGCACACAGACAGAGGGAAGCACCACACAGACTGACTCTGGCAACAAACAGGACACTACTGAAAGAATGGACTGTTTTATGTCTTCTCTGAACAAATGTCTACAAATGTGTATTTCATAACTTCTACTGTATCCAAACAATGACATAATTTTGGTTTTATATGATTGCATTCGATGAATAAACATTCTGGAAATTGACCACGTGCTTCCTTTAGTTTGACTCACGTCTCACTCACTGACGTTTGTATATATTTGATTATGATCTCTTTTTCTTACACAGTACAGTACAGTATATTTGTATGTCTTGTATGTCATAAATGTCTGATGAATTGAAAATGGAGGACCCTTATGTAAACAAGACGAAAGTCTTTTTCTGGTCTTCATCCTCTTAGCAGTTGTTAGTATTGAGCTGTACTGTATTGTACCCATTCTGCAATCTGTTAATAAAGTTTTCAATCAATCAATCAATCCCACTAGAAAATCTAAATATCTTCAGTTTATAGGACTCCAACATCCTAAATTTGTAACACTGTAAGCCTTGGGGTTTCTTCTAAACATTGAAGCATGACTGGTACTATTACAAGTAAAAGACTGTCAAATGATGGGCCTGGCCAGGGGCGGACTGGGACACAAATTCAGCCCGGGACATTCAGACGCACCAGCCCACACACCGGCCCACGCACCGGCCCCGAAACCGGCCCACACAACGGCCGTTATGAAACACTCGTCCAGTATTAAAAAACCCAAGGCTGTGGCTAAGGAGTCAACATCAGGGAGACCAAATCTACACCCCGCCCCTAGATGTGCACTCGCGCACAGTGCATGCACGCACACACACACACACACATACACACACACACACACACACACACACACACACACACACACACACATACACACACACACACACACACACACACACACACACACACACACACACACGAACACACATGGGGGGGCCAGAGAGGCAGTGTGCCGTTACTTTCAGTCATTGGCATACGTTCTTTTTTTTACTAACATCTTAGTGCCTCATTAGCCTATGGATTAAGGATACATGAAGTGTTAACTACACCATAATAATATTGAGGTTTTGATCCATAGAAAGTAGGGATGTCCGATATTATCGGCCTACCGATATTATCGGCCGATATCGGCATTAAAATGTGATATCGGAAAATATCGGTTTAAAAAAAATCTTTTTAATTTTTTTTAAATTTGTTTTTTTAACATTTCTATAACCTTTATTTACCCAGGCAAGCAAGTAAGAACAAATTCAGATTTTATTTATTGTCAAAAGTATGCATAATGTTGTGTTAATTCCACAACAAGAGATATGTAATGTTAATTACCTGAAATTATTAAATCTTTTGGGGGGGGGAAACCCTGCATATATCGGTATCGGTTGATATCGGTTGATATCGGTATCGGAAATTAAGAGTTGGACAATATCGGTAAAAAAGCCAATATCGAGCATCCCTAATAGAAAGGTCTGTGCTACACAATTTCAGTTAGATTAGATTTATTGTCTCTTTTTTTGCTTGCCGTTTAATCAACATCGAAAGACCCCCCACTTCCTCCCAGACACCCATTCCAAGAGCCTGTTCGCTTTCCGGGTCTCTCTCTCTCTCTGTCTGTGTGTGTCTCTCTCTCTCTCTCTCTCTCTCTCTCACTCTCTCTCTCTCTCTCTCTCTCTCTCTCTCTCTCTCTCTCTCTCTCTCTCTCTCTCTCTCTCTCTCTCTCTCTCTCTCTCTCTCTCTCTCTCTCTCTCTCTCTCTCTCTCTCTCTCTCTCTCTCTCTCTCTCTCTCTCTCTCTCTCTCAACAGCTTGGAATGATGGAATCATCCATGATAAATTAACTTTGACTTGAATGAATGCCCATTCTTTCTCTAGAACAATACAGATTGACAAACGTTTCATTATGGACTATACAACCAAGGTTAATAAGTTATAATTAAGATATCAATTGTATAAGATTTATTTAGGATAACTAAAGACAAGACTTTACTAAAGGTTGACACCCACAGTAATTTCTTCCAGAACAAGCTTAAAATAGCAAAGGATATATGGTTAATCATTTGTCTGTCTATATCGTGTCTGTTTCTCTCTCTCTCTCACACCTTTGTAAAACACTCATGAGACAAAAAAATGCCTTTGAAAACAATATGTAAAGATATATAATAATAATAATAATAATAATAATAATAATAATAATAATAATAATAATAATAATAATAATAATAATAATAATAATAATAATAATAATAATAATAATAATAATAATAATAATAATAATAATAATAATAATAATAATAATAATAATAATAATAATAATGCAGGACCTGCTCAGAGGTCTTTAATTTAATTTAATATAAGATGGTATATATATACATATTGTTCACACTATATGGTGAGGCATGAGACATGGTGTTTACACATTCAAGTGATTAGGGCTGGGCGATATAACGATAACGATAATTATTGCGATATATTTTAATAATCGATATCGGGGAAAAAAGATCGGAAAAAAAAGATCGGATTTTTTACTAAATTTTTTTAAACCCAGAGACAGTGGGCAGACTTGTCTTTCTTACCTGCAACTTAAAGTAATGGCTTTGCTTGTCCAAATGACAATACTGACCAAACTTGTCCATTTATTTTGTTTGATTTCTAATGTAAAATACAGTTTGAAACCGTCTGTACACAGTAGGCTATGTGTGCTAGCAGAGCTAGTCTCAAGTCACGAGTCACAGTGCACATGTGCGGTGGTTTGTCCACCAAAAAAGCGCCAAAAGATAGAAAAGAAACTAGCACAGCCAGAACTGTTCAACTCCCCTGGAGCCACAGCCAGCAGAGAAGCCTGTTTACTTTAGCTTTCCGTCCATTCAAAAAACCCTGACGAAGTTTGAATCCCAAAAACAGGCTTCGGGGACAGCCTTACCAAACATTATGTATATTATTCAAATAGACTGAAACATGTTCCGTTGTGATGTCACAGTATGATGTCATAATAGACCATTCTAGAACATTTGTGATGTCACAGTATGATGTCATAATAGAACATTCTAGAACATTTGTGATGTCACAGTATGTAGAACATTTGTGTATATGTTCAACAATTCTCTCAGAAGGGCTCATTTGCATCTTTGAACAGTACTGAACAGTACTGAACAGATAGACTAAACAACATAGATTGAAGCCTACATTTCTCAACCAAGGTGCCTTGCCTACCATTTTGCTGTGGAAAGTGTCCACAACAGCTGTTCTACTTGAATACTGAATGTTAATATTTAATCAGACAATATTCAATACTGAATGTTAATTCAGGTTGACAGTTGCATCATTTGACAGTTGACAAGGGCCCTGCTGGAAAGTTGATTTAATAAAAGAAAAAATCCTCATTTAATCAGACTAATCACTTTATTCAAATTGAGGATTTAGTTTGAGGGGGAAAAAAAGAAAGAAAATAATTATAAAGAAAAAATTCGATTTTTTTTTATTAAAAACGAAGGTTCGAACGTCCGTTCGAAAAACCCTGACGAAGTTTGAATCACTTTATTCAAATTGAGGATTTAGTTTGAGGTTATAAAAAAGAAAAAAATATTATAAAATTATTTAATTTTAATTTTAATTTTTTTATTAAAAACGAAGGTTCGAACATCCGTTCGAAAAACCCTGACGAAGTTTGAATCCCAAAAACATGCTTCGGGGACAGCCTTATGTTGGGTGGTGGGTAGGATGGATTAGTCGGCGAAGTCACACGTGTTAGATATGAATGATTGACAGTACAAGAAAGCCAATGGTAATTACCATTAGAAGAATATATTGGTCTACAATTGTGTCCATCAACGAGTTTTGTGACTATGAGCCAATGGCCATGCACAGGGGAGGAAACTAACTTTTTGGCTTACCAGCCAACTGGCGAGTATCTGATTTTTTTTACCAGCCAAACAGATTTTTTACCAGACAAAAAAAATCGCTAATTGTGATAATTACTTCTTTGTATGTCAACATCTGGGTAGGCACACTGTGCCTTTAAGACAGCACGGTGGTCTTACGACAGTGCTGTGACGTACCGTCAAGTGTTGTGGTAACGTCAGTTGGGTTGGTGTGCTGTTGTCTGGTTGAGCTTAGCTAGCCCCTTTCGTGACTGCGATATGCAAGCCAGGGGCTTTTGAGCATGAAATAAAATGTCTAACCTTACGTCATAGTCCGGTGCTTTTTCGGAAACATTATAGTCATAACAGATACACCTAGCTGGCTGCTTTGAGCACACGGGGCTAACGTTAGCTAGCAAGCAGCTATATAAGTAACGCTAACTAGAAGCTAACCACTGTATACAGTTCCAGTAGACAACATTACACCTCTGATTTAAATGTGTCCTTAGTAACTTATACTCGATGGTTGTACTAGGGTTGGATGCAGTTCCCCGTTGGTCAGTCTGTCTGTTTTCCATCTTCTGCTGTGTTTAACGTTATCTGTTTGAGAGTGCTCCTGATGGCTAGCCTAGTACCGCAGGACTTTTATTATTATATGTCCGCACTGCGCAAACGTTTATTAAACATTATATGTCCGCGGGTGGTCTTGTGCAGTGCTCTCGTGGCACAGTGTCAACTAAAGCGAACACTCAGAAGACGCGCACCGTTTGCCAGTGCAGTGATTGCAGAATGTTTAATTTTTTTGTATACTCGCCAGACTGGCGAGTGGTCTTCATGAATCACTCGCCAAACGTAAAAAATACTCGCATTTGGCGAGTAAAGTGGCCTAATTTCCTCCCCTGGCCATGCAGTATCGTGTGGCCCGGCCTTCAGAGGGCGGGTTCAGTTGTCACATATAAATGGGGAGTTCCTCAGTTTCGCGCACTCTCAACTCGTCTTCCCTTGTGTGATAAGACTTGTTCTTCTACCTCCAGACAAAATGAGGGAAATTGTCCATCTCCAAGCCGGTCAGTGTGGAAACCAGATTGGAGCCAAGGTTAGTAAATATTCTGTGTTTAATATCCAAGATAAAGCAGAATCCTCGGTTCAGAGCCCGGTGCTTTGTGTGCGTGTCTGTAACCACAGTACCACACCCTGCCGTTACCAATGTCACTTGTGTATGAGCTGGCCTTCTTCATGTCAAATAATTGTCATCTGTTTTCAATTATATTGTTGTTGCACGTTGATATTGTGGTGATGTTTTGTCAAATCACTTCGCATTATTTCATTTAGCCATTTTTGCAACATTATTTGTGACGACGGTTGACATTTCTTTTTGTGACGAGGGTTGAGATTTTTTCTTGAAACTATCCAGATTATGTAAATTATGAAGTATATTATAAGTCTATTTTGGCCCATATGTTTTGGATTACTAAATGAAGACGTATATTTTTTACATCAATAAGCTTAATTTAACGTTACTATACATTTGGCCCACTGCAATGTGCAAAAAAATAAGTAGGTTTAACGTTAGTCCTGGGGACAACTCGATGCCATCGTTTTAATTAAAGTATTGTAGTTGTAACGAAACTCCCAACGACCTTAATCGTCGCAGTTAAAACATTATTGTGATGTTTTTCTTTCATAATTAATGCTCAATGGCCTGCTCTTTATGGAATTCATTGAGCGCGCGCCGCGCTCCTGATGTGAGCGGTTAGTCAATGATGTCAGCACGAACATTTCAAAATGGTCGTTTATGGATTTCAGCCAGCGGTTCCCGCTGCACGGAGGGAGATTTTCACATTTCTGCGCCAGTGACAGACAGTCTACTAATGATGACGACATGTGTTCTATATTGTGAAAATTTTTACATATTACGTAAACATGGAAGTAGTTGATCCCCTGGGCTTGGAAGAATAATAGGGTTTTTGCCATTGCTTGTATATTATTGCTTAATGCTTACCTAATTCAATGACTTATCTCTTTCAGTTCTGGGAGGTGATTAGTGATGAACACGGCGTTGACCCAACGGGCACATACCGCGGAGACAGTGACCTGCAGTTGGACAGGATCAATGTCTACTACAATGAAGCAATGGGTAACTTTTAATTTTGGGAATTCCTAATTGGATGATGATGACATTCCATTTAGCCGAGTTCAATTGCTGTTGTGTTTTTCTGACTTGCTCTCCCCTCTCTTTCCCCTAGGTGGTAAATACGTGCCCCGTGCTGTGCTTGTCGACCTAGAGCCAGGGACTATGGACTCAGTGAGATCCGGACCCTTTGGCCAAATCTTCAGACCAGACAACTTTGTGTTCGGTAGGTAATGAAATTGTCATTGTGTGACAGACACAATGTGATTGTATTTGTGTTATTTAGTTGCAGTGCCATGTTTGGCCACTGAGTGGCGCTCCATTGTTTGTGCCTGATGTAGCTACAGGTTTAATTTGATTTAACCTGAGCCAGTGACTTCTTCACTTCCTGTTCCAACTGACGTCAGACGGCAGCATCAAATCAAGGGTCAACTTGTTATAGTAGTTTCCCTACGATGTGGCTAGTAGTTTTAATATAGTTGTGTATATTGAATAATGCTGTATGGCCATAGACCTTATTGTATAATTTGTAAATAATAAATGAGTTTGTGCCCAATCCCAAAAGCAATGTCTAAGCTATTGTGCTAAGCTATCCTGGTACTGTTCATGCTGACAAGTTGACGTCACACAGCCAGACATGTTACATTTAATGTTGCCACATGTCCTGTGCAATGGTGTAAAGTATTTTTACTCAAAAGCACTGTACCAAGGTACATTTCTACTGTACTACATTTCAATGGAAATATTTATCAATTACTTTGAAGAAATATAATTTTTCATGCGAGACGTGTCATGGGTAGATGAAGGTGCTATTCTATTCACATTTTAAGTCTTGTCAAACTTCAAGAGGACATTGATGGGTGCAACCATAACTGGACCACACATAAAATATAATATATAATAGAATAGAATATATACACGTGTTGGCGGTTAGGTGGTCGAGCGGAGATTGCGTTCGTCACCAGCCCCGGAGCTGTGAGCTTGGTTCGCCTGTTCGAATCCAGCTCACAGCTCCGGGGTTGTCACCAGCTTGGCTGGCCGTCTGCACTGATACAATTGGCTGTATCAGAGGGTGGGAGAAGCTGGCGGGGTGGGTCCGGGTCGTTGTAAACAGCGACTCCTACAGTTCGGTCGGGGCGCCTGCTAAGCGCGGATTGGACGTGAGGGGGATAGTGTGGTCCTCCCACACGCTACGCCCTCTCAATGAGAATCCGCGCTGCCAGGTGAAAAGAAGCGGTGATTGGCTGGACGTGTGTCGGAGGAAGCACGTGGTAGCCTCCACTCTCCCAAATGATCTGACTGTGGGGGGTAAAGCGCAGCGACCAGGAAGGGACTGGGAATTGGCATACGACTAACATTGGGATGGGAGAAAATCGGAGGAAAATGGAGGGGGAAAAAGACCAAAAAAAAAATATATATATATATATATACACGTTACATTTTTATACTTAATAAAGAAATACTTTATATTCAGTGGCTAGTTCTGGCTGAAGCCGAACTAGAATGGAGAATTAAGACAACTCCTTCCCTCCACTAGTCTGAGGGTCCACCTTGGGCAAGTGTTGGTACCCTCTCTAGCCTCCCTACCTAGGGATACAGTGGCCACACTGCCTTGTGTGTGTGCATAGGGATACGCAAAGGCTAAGGTGAGAACCCTGAAAGAAAACCGCACTGCCTTGTGTATAGGAATACGCAATGGCTAGGTCCTCACTGACAATGGGGTTACCTGTAAGGAAGGGCATCCGAGGTATAAAACTAGCTACAAACCAAAAATAATGACTCCAGTGGCGTGAAGTCATCGTCCGTCCAACTTCACTGTAGTGGGAAAATAGGGACGTAAAACAAAGATGATGATTATTCAATATCACTTTCTTTCTCTTACCATGGTAGAATTGTGAATTTTAAGACCTGAGGTTTTCATCTGGGTATTTATTACTTTTTTACTTGGTAAATGTAAATAAACTATGTTCCACCACTGGTCCTGTGAGATTAGTGCTGATGTGTTGTTGTTGTTTGCAGGCCAGAGCGGTGCAGGTAACAACTGGGCGAAGGGCCACTACACGGAAGGAGCGGAGCTGGTGGACTCTGTGATGGATGTGGTGAGGAAGGAGGCGGAGAACTGCGACTGCCTGCAGGGCTTCCAGCTCACGCACTCCCTGGGCGGCGGCACGGGCTCCGGCATGGGCACTCTGCTCATCAGCAAGATCCGTGAAGAGTATCCAGATCGCATCATGAACACCTTCAGCGTGGTGCCGTCGCCCAAAGTGTCGGACACAGTCGTTGAGCCTTACAATGCTACGCTGTCGGTCCACCAGCTGGTAGAAAACACAGACGAGACCTTCTGCATTGACAATGAGGCCTTGTACGACATTTGCTTCCGCACCCTCAAACTTACAACCCCCTCATACGGCGACCTCAACCACCTGGTGTCGGCCACCATGAGCGGCATCACCACCTGCCTCAGGTTCCCCGGACAGCTCAACGCCGACCTGCGCAAACTGGCCGTCAACATGGTCCCGTTCCCCCGGCTGCACTTCTTCATGCCCGGGTTCGCCCCGCTCACCGCCAGGGGCAGCCAGCAGTACAGATCCCTGACGGTCCCAGAGCTCACCCAGCAGATGTTCGACGCCAAGAACATGATGGCCGCCTGCGACCCCCGTCACGGACGCTACCTCACCGTGGCGGCCATTTTCCGCGGCCGCATGTCCATGAAGGAGGTGGACGAGCAGATGCTGAATGTACAGAATAAGAACAGCAGCTACTTCGTTGAGTGGATCCCCAACAACGTGAAGACCGCCGTCTGCGACATCCCTCCCCGCGGCCTCAAGATGGCGGCCACCTTCATCGGCAACAGCACGGCCATCCAGGAGCTGTTCAAGCGCATCTCCGAGCAGTTCACCGCCATGTTCAGGCGCAAGGCCTTCCTCCATTGGTATACCGGAGAGGGCATGGATGAGATGGAGTTCACCGAGGCGGAGAGCAACTTGAACGACCTGGTGTCAGAGTACCAACAGTACCAGGACGCCACCGCAGAGGAGGAGGGCGAGTTCGAGGAGGGAGAGGAGGATTTAGCTTAAATTGGATGTAATGGTGTCTCTACCAAGCTGTGTAATTCACTGACCTGTCAGATGACCTTTCCAGTGTGTTTCCATCATCTGTCCTTATGTTTTGTCACCTTTTTGCTGGCTCTTCTCTTGTCTGTTGATGAGTGTAGTTCAAAGAGTTCCACTATCTATTAAAGATAGATTGATGGGTGGGTGTAGTTCAAAGAGTTCCACTATTAAAGAAAATTGATGGGTGGGTGTAGTTCAAACAGTTCCACTATATATTAAATATAGATTGATGGGTGGGTGTAGTTCAAAGAGTTCCACTATACAGCTACCAGAATTATTATAATCTTTTACAGATAGATTGATGGGTGGGTGAAGTTCTTTTTTTTGAACAAATGTTTTTTATTTTCCCTTTTTTTACAAGAAACAAGACAAACAATACAGTAACAGTAATAATCAACGATAAATCACAGGACAATAACAGAAATAATAATAACAATAATGATAGTACAGTAATTAAATCAGAATGAAAGTAGATTAAAAGACATAAAAATAATAAATACAATACATGGGCTCTTGCTCGCTCTTCCCTCCCCCACCCCCCTCAGGACCCCCACTTGGACTATACATCCACTACTTCATTCAACATCAGAAAATTCCAAATTTATATGCGTTCCTTTATCTTATCCACCACAGCTACCCAGACTGCTGGCTTCATTAACACCTAAAATTTGTGCAGTGGATATCTCTAGATAAATCACATCGAGATAGGTGAGAATCCATACCTTCCGGCACATTTTATCCGGTTGAATCCAGCGTGACTCTATCAACTTTTTGGCAGCCGTAAGACCCGCCAAAATGAGTCTCTTTACATGTACAGAGGTCGATAACTGAGAAACATCATTCAACAACAGTACAGAAGGCAGTGTCGGTATGGTCAGAGATAAAAATTCTGATAATTGAGTGGTGACATTTTCCCAGAAAGTCTTAACAGGAGGGCATTCCCAATACATATGCATATATGTACCAATAGCATCGTTTGAACACAAGGAGCATCGAGAGTCCAGTCTGAGACCCATTAGGTACAATCGTCTAGGGGTCAGGTAAGTCCTATGAACAAAGTTAAGATTAATCTGTTGGTGATCTGGGTTGCGTGATGATAGCCGAACATTTTCCCAGACTGCATCCCAATCAAAATCTACTTCCAGGTTTGGGATATCCTTCCTCCAAACCGAGTCTAGGGGAAGGATCTTATATGAGGACATAAGTAAGTGGCGATAAAAGTCAGAGACGAAGCCTCTCTACGTCTCCTTGTCATAAAATAATTTGTGAAATCTGTGGTGCTCAAGTGGAACATCTAATGGGACTCCGTGAGCCTTCAAAGCTGCTCTTATTTGTAAATAGAAGAAAAAAGTGGAACTGGTGAGGTCAAATTTGTTGGATATATCTCGATAACTGCGGAGACCATGGTCATCGAAGATATCCCCCAATGTGTGTATGCCTTTCTTTTCCCATCCAGGGTATCTGATTGTTGTTGTGCAATAAGGAGTAAATTCTTATTAAATAGGGGAGAATGCCTGTGCCATTTATGGTGGTTACTACACGTTTTCTGTGTGTCACGCCATATCCGGATCACATGTGTAATAAGGGCCAAATCTTAAGTTGCATTGTTTAATTGATATGTTGGTGTACACTATATCCTGCAGTGTTACGTTCTGGTTGCTGACTGCTGTCTGGAACCACCCACCATTATGTCATCTGTCACTTGGCTACTGTCACCTGTCACCTGTCTGAAAAACGCGTGCTAAAGCACTACCGCCTCATAGATCATACGACTGTCCCATTAATCTCCTACCCGGTACCTCTCCGCCCCGCGGGCGTATGTTCTCTCTCTCACACCCCGAGACCTTGGCCATGAACACCTACATTGAGGAGGCATTGCTTGCGGGGCACATACGTCCTTCCACATCCCCTGCCGGCGCTGGCTTCTTTTTTGTTGGTAAAAAGGATGGGGGTCAGCGTCCGTGCATTGATTATAGGGGATTGAATGACGTTTCCATCAAGAACCGATATCCTTTACCTCTCATGGACACTGCTTTTGAGTGCTTACAGGGGGCGCAGGTCTTTTCTAAACTTGACTTACGTAATGCATACAATCTGGTCAGGATTAGAGAAGGAGACGAGTGGAAGACTGCATTTAATACGCCTAATGGTCACTGAGTATTTGGTCATGCCCTTTGGTTTGGCTAATGCTCCGGCAGTCTTCCAAGCCCTGGTTAACGATGTGCTGTGAGATTTGATTGGGGTGTTGGTGTTTGTTTACCTAGATGATATCCTAATTTTTTCTTGCGATATGGTGCAACACCAACTGCACGTTCGAGAGGTGCTAGACCGTCTCCTCAAGCATCAACTATTCGTTAAGGCGGAGAAGTGTGTGTTTCACACTGATACCGTTTCCTTCCTGGGCTTTGTGTTGACGAAGGGTGATCTTCGCATGGATCCAGCCAAGGTGAGTGCAGTCTTGGACTGGCCACGGCCTTCGTCGCTCAAGAGGTTACAACGTATTTTGGGCTTTGCAAATTTTTACAGGCGCTTTATTCTCAACTTTAGCGCCTTAGCCAATCCGCTAACAGCTCTCACTAAGGCCTCTCTCCCTGGCTTTGAATGGTCGCCTAGGGCGGAGTCGGCCTTCTGCGATCTCAAACATCGGTTTGCTTCCGCCCCTGTATTGATCCGCCACGATGCAGAGGTTCCATTCATTGTGGAGGTGGATGCTTCTGACATCGCGGTGGGGGGGGGGGGGGGGGTGCTCTCAGAGATGCTTAAAGGATGGGAAAGTGCACCATGTGCTTTTTTTCTCGCCGTCTGTCACCAGCCGAGCGTAACTACGACGTGGGTAATCGGGAGTTGTTGGCTATCAAGTTGGCACTGGAGGAATGGAGACATTGGTTAGAGGGGGCGGCACATCCTTTCATTGTTTGGACCGATCATAAGAACTTGGCTTACATCCAAGGGGCTAAATGCCTTAACGCTCGCCAGGCCAGGTGGGCGTTATTCTTCACACGATTTCGATTTACCATCTCCTATAGGCCCGGTTCCAAGAACATCAAACCTGACGCGTTATCGCGCCAGTTTGATCTTCCTGGTCGGGAGGAGCAGCCCCATCCCATTATTCCACCGGCCTTGATTTTGGCACCCGTGTCTTGGGGCATAGATAAGGTCGTAAGTTCGGCGCTGACACAGGATCCCGATCCTGGTGGGGGCCCTCCGGGGCGGTCCTATGTGCCCAAGGCGGCACGCTCACGCTTGCTGCAGTGGGCACATGCCTCATCCCTCACCAGCCACCCTAGGGCCACCAGGACCCTGGAATTTATCCGTAGGAGGTTCTGGTGGTCGACAGTGGAGGGGGATACGCGTTCCTTTGTGGCGGCCTGTCCGGTGTGCGCGCGCAGTAAGACCTCTCGCCGTGCACCGGCAGGTCTCCTCCGGCCGCTTCCTATTCCTAAACGGCCCTGGTTGCACATATCCCTGGACTTTATTTCTGGCCTCCCCCTTTCGGACGGGTTCACCGCCATTTTGGTGGTGGTGGACCGGTTCTCTAAGGCGGCTCACTTTATTCCCCTCCCCAAGCTTCCCTCGGCCCGAGAGATGGCTGATCTGGTGATACAGCATGTCTTTCGGGTCCACGGGCTTCCAGTGGATATCGTGTCGGACCGGGGTCCTCAGTTTGCCTCCAGGTTCTGGAAGGCGTTTGCCGCCGGTCTCGGCGCCTCCGTCAGCCTTTCGTCTGGGTTCCATCCGCAGTCGAACGGGCAGACGGAGCGCGTCAACCAGGACCTGGAGGGGGTCTTGAGGTGTTACGTTGCCGGTTGCCCGGCAACGTGGAGTAGGAGGTTGGCCTGGGCTGAGTATGCGCATAATACCCTCCTCTCCTCCTCTACCGGTATGTCTCCCTTTCAGTGTCAGTATGGTTTTCAACCTCCTCTGTTTCCCGAGCAGGAGCAGGAGGCGGAGGTGCCCTCGGCCCAGGCACATGTGGCTCGCTGCCGCAGGACGTGGAAGCGGGTCCGGGCGGCGCTGCAGAAGGTTTCGGTTAGTACCCAGCGGCAGGCTAACCGCAAGCGTCGTCCGGCTCCGGTTTACCGTCCTGGGCAGCGGGTTTGGCTTTCCACCCGGGATCTCCCTCTCCGGGTGGAATCCAGGAAGCTGGCTCCTCGCTTTATAGGGCCCTTTAAAGTGGTACGTCGGGTGAATCCTGTGGCTTACTGACATATTTAACCTGTCCTTAGAACAGGCTGTCATCCCCACCTGCCTGAAGAAGTCCACTATTATCCCTGTACCCAAAAAATCCAAGCCTGCTTGCCTCAACGACTACCGCCCTGTAGCTCTCACCTCCATAGCCATGAAGTGCTTTGAGAAGCTAGTAAAGGGCTACATCTGCTCCTCCCTCCCCATCAACCTGGACCCCCTGCAATTTGCATACCACCCCAACAGGTCCACGGAGGACGCCATAGCCCATGTGCTGCACACAGCAGCATCACACCTGGACAAGAGGAAGGGGAACTATGTGAGAATGCTATTCATCTGCATTCAATACCATAGTCCCCTCCAAACTCATAGCCAAGCTCAGGGACCTGGGCTTGAACTATGACCTCTGCCAGTGGGTCTTGGACTTCCTGACGGGCAGACCCCAGGTGGTGAGAGCAGGCAACTGCACCTCCTCATCCATCACCCTCAACATAGGGGCCCCCCAGGGCTGTGTTCTGAGTCCCCTCCTCTACTCCCTGTACACACACGACTGTGTGGCTCAGCGGAGTAGCAACACAATCATCAAATTTGCTGACGACACAGTATTGGGGGGGTATGATCTCTGCAAATGACGAGAGGGCCTACCTGGAAGAGGTCAAGGTCCTGGCGGGATGGTGCCAGGAAAACAGCCTCTCCCTGAACGTCAGCAAAACAAAGGAGATGATTGTGGACTTCAGGAGGTCGGGGGTCAAGGACTACAGCCCCCTCAGCATCGACGGGGCACCGGTTGAGAGAGTGAACAGCTTTAAGTACCTCGGAGCCCACATATCCGAGGACTTGACATGGACCACACACATTGACAGTGTTGTGAAGAAGGCACGACAACGCCTCTACTTCCTCAGGCGCCTAAGGAAGTTCCAAGTCAGTCAGAAGATCCTTAAGAACTTCTACTCATGTACAATAGAGAGCATCCTGACTGGCAACATCACCTCCTGGTTTGGGAATAGCACTGCACAAGACCGAAGCAGACTACAAAGAGTGACACGTTCAGCCGAACGCACAATTGGAGGGGGGCTCCCCACTCTCCAGAACATTTACAACAAGCGGTGCAGGGGCAAGGCTAAGAGAATCATTAAGGACTCCAGCCACCCGAACAACTGCCTCTTTGAACTGCTGCGGTCAGGCAAGCGATACCGGAGTCTCGAGGCGAGCACAGAAAGACTCAGAAGAAGCTTCTATCCCCAGGCCATCAGGGGACTGTAGCACCCACTCCCCACACTTTATATTTATTGATAAAGGATTTGCACTACAACTCGTACACCTTACTGTAAATTGTACCTAAATTGTACCTCATCCCATTTCTGCTTTGCACTATATAGTATTGTATATTAGTACACTGCATAGTATATTGTATATTATATGGTAACTCAGTTACGTCTATTCTGCATCGAACATTGTACATATGTCTATACTGAACATTGTGACCTCATTTTCTACTTCTAATTTACATGCTATACTATGTTATTTGATACTTATCTTGTCTAGCACAGTCTCTGGAGCGTAACAGTAAGAAGCATTTTGTATAAAAGTATTCTGTACTTCTGTATGACAACTATTAAAGAAACTTGATAACTTGAACTGTTGAAGCCGTTCCTCTCATCGCCCTTGGCCCCGCCACTGCCTACGGTTCCTCCGCCTCGGTTTATGGGTGGTCAGCCCATTTACACGGTGCGGAGGATACTGGGTTGTAGGCGGAGGGGTAGGGGGTTTCAGTTCTTGGTGGATTGGTAGGGGTACGGGATAGAAGAGCGTTCTTGGGTGCCTCAAAGGGATATTTTAGATCCCAGCCTGATCGTTGATTTCTGGCGGCTGAATCCCGAGGCCCCCAGGTGAACGTCTGGTGCCGTTCGTCGGGGGAGGGTACTGTTACGATTCTGGTTCTTGACTACGGTCGAGAACCACCCACCTTCTCTGTCATCTGTCACCTGATTGCTGTCACTTGTTTTTCCCTGTCATTTAGTGCTGTCACTTAGGGGTTGGCTTCTGATTGGCTGTCACGGGGGTGTGTGTGGAATGTTGGTATTTGGTGGCTATGTAACATTCCTTTCCTCTGCTTGTCATTCGTCAGGTCTTCTCTATAGGCATTCGGAGATAACGCGGCCGGTTCCAGTTCTGGACCACCACTAAGCTCCATTATCTATTCTCTCGTTCCCGTGCCTTGGCATAGTATCCTAGTATTACTCTTTGTGTTCTTTACTATTAAAGTCGAACCTGTTCAAGAGTATACCTTCTCCGTCTCTGTGATTGCCTACAACAATTGGAACTCACCTACCTCCATCCTGACAGCACATGTCACATGACCTGGCCAATCAGAGCGCAAAACTCGCACGCGGAAACAAACAGTTGTCGAAAGTATTCACGCTTCGGGGACAGCCTTACCATACATATTATTTATATTATTCAAATGGACTCAAACATGTTCCGTTGTGATGTCACAGTATGATGTCATAATAAAACATCTAGAACATTTGTGATGTCACAGTATGATGTCATAATAGACATTCTAGAACATTTGTGATGTCACAGTATGATGTCATAATAGACATTCTAGAACATTTGTGATGTCACAGTATGATGTCATAATCAAACATTCTAGAACATTTGTGTATCTATTCAATAATTCTCTCAGAAGATCTCATTGTGCATCTTGAAACAGTACTGAACAGGACTGAACAGATAGAGTAAACAACATAGATTGAAGCCTGCATTTCTCAACCAAGGTGCCTTGCCAACCGTTTAGCTGTGGAAAGGTGAGTGTCCACAACGGCTAGCTAGCTGTTTTACTTGAATACTGAATGTTAATATTGAATCAGACAATATTGAATACTGAATGTTAATTCAGGTTGACAGTTGACATAATTTGACAGGGGGCTGGGAAGTTGATTTAATAAAAGAAAAAATACTCATTTAATCAGATTAATCACTTTATTCAAATTGAGGATTTAGTTTGAGGATAAAACCTTTTTTTTAAAGAATTTATTTAAAATTATTCTCATTTTTTTTAATTAACGTTAAAAACGAAGGTTCGAACGTCCGTTCAAAAAACCCTGCAGAAGTGTGTGTAATGTGTGTGCACCATCTCTCCCTCGTCGGGGACACACACATACACAAACTTGACTGCGTGTGTGTCGGGGACGTAGGCATAGTGTAACCCGACACTTCCTCAAACGGGGTGTCATGTACGAAGGTCTAACGACCGCACCGAAGAGTATCTGGACCAGGCTGTACATGAACAGAAACAGCCTCTCTCAGTAAATGCTTTCAAAATAGTCCCGGGCAGGTAGGTAATAATAAACACAAGACGTTGTTCCAAAAATAGTAAATGATATTTATTATGCCGGGTAGGAATTGAAACCTCCACTGATGTTTAGATCGGCCACAAAGGGAAAAAACAACCCACAAACAATTAACAAACAGGGAGAGGGATAAGGGGAGGACAAACAAGGTAAGTATAATAATAAACAAGTCTGGATAAACAAAGAAACACCACTCTAACCATGCAGCTCACAGTGTAGGATGAACACCACTCTAACCCCAATGTTTGGAGTGTAGGATGAATCACCACTCTAACCATATAGCTCACAGTGTAGGATGAATCTAAGAAGGCCAACAAGATCTACATATATATACTTAAAGGTACAAGCTCACCTGGATAAACAAAGAAACACCACTCTAACCATGCCGCTCACAGTGTAGGATGAACACCACTCTAACCCCAATGTCTGGAGTGTAGGATGAACACCACTCTAACCATATAGCTCACGGTGTAGGATGAATCCAAAGTGGCCAACAATATATATATCTCCCACAAACATGTAAAGAACAATGGCAACCTCACTCTACTCTGGTCACTGGCAATTGACTGAGAATGAGGCGCCCAGACGTGTGTGTGCTGTCAGGTATTTGGCTACCCATCCCTCTTGAGGTGATTGCCATCAGCTGTCATCCATTAGGCAATCAGCACTCTTCAGTAGGAATGGGCAGCACCTGACAGGGAGAGAAAAAAGACAGCATTAGCTCTCATGTTCACACACACTGTTACGTGCCCCCGTGGGGAGACGCAACACTAGGCCACAGACAGGATAGGTGAGGATGCAGTGACACAAAACACCATAGACAGATTGTAAAATAACAATATTTATTGTACACAAATGAGATCAGCAACACAGAGAGCAAAGAGGACCTACCAGTGAGCACCAAATAATATCAAAATGAAACAAAAGCCCCCCCCCCCTTTACAGGCGCGGACGCCCCAAAGTACAGGAGGTGGTGCTCACTCTAAGCTGGTGTCTTTAACAGTAGTTCTCCTACGTGATGCAGATGTAGACCCCAGGGTATCTTTCTGCCCTCAATGTCCCTGTGTGCGAAACAAAAGGTTAGAAACAACACAATCACCATAGGCTGGGTGACAAACAAATATACAAAGGGTTAGTACAGAAATGTACAACAACACAAAAGATACAATGCTATATAGACCAATGGCCCAAATAACTAGAGCTTTGACCAGCTCTCACACACAATGAGCTCACACAGAGCTTTGATTAGCTCTCACACAGAATTAGCTCCAATTAAGCTTTTACCAGCTCTGACACAAATGTACCCTAAGAGCCTCAGCTCTATTACCAAAAGCCACAAAAGAGAGGGTGTAACAAAGAGTGTGTACAAAGACACCAAGAGCTCTACTTTACCACATCAATGAACCAGAGAGCTCTACCTACAAAAGCACCAACACACTAGAGCCATAGTTACCACCAACACACAGACCAAACGAACCAGGGAGCTAACTAACACTGAAACACAAAGGGTATTATGAAGGGAGTGGATGTTGATTGTGGGACGAGTCTCAGCTGCCGCTGCACCGGGGTGAGTGGGTGATTGACCAGCTGCTGCTGCAACTGGGAACCTGAGAGTGGGATATGAAGACACAAGAGGGAGACAAGACAACAACAAACAAAACATGCCTATATACACAACAGATTACATACATTACTCCCATATATATATACATAAGGACACAGTCCGTAACACTCCCCCCCATAAAGAGTCAGCCCATGGCTGGCGACAACACAACACCCAAGTACCCCATCAGTTTTCCCAAAGAACACAGATCATAACACAAAACAAAACATCCACCACTGCCACCAACCAAACAGACCATCACCATCCGCTTCTTCATACCTCTCTTGGTAGCATTTGACATGATCAGGGGTGCTGTTGACACAAAATGTCCAGGGGTACAGCAGACCCAACACCAACATCAAAAGATTTAAGACCGTGGTCTGAGAAGGCACCTCACAAAAAGAAAACAGAGGGACGGTTCAAGGTTAAAACGCACAATGGCAGACTGCTGCCCTTTTCCTCCTCACAAAGAAAAACACATAATACAATGTGAGAAAGATCACACAGCATAGCACAAAATGCAGCGTCACAATACGCTGAGCAGCAGAGAGACCCCCCTCAGAGACATCACTAGCCTCCTGCAGCCACTTTACAAGCCTGCACACACAAGACAACAAACCCCTCACCTGAGGTTTGTTGTGAAGAGTCTCTCCCATCAGCTGCTTCCTTAACAGCCTAAAAGGGCTGCTCACTGACCGAATGCTATTCACCACCGAACTGACCACCTCCCTGCTTCCAGCTAACCCTGGAGCAGGAGCAGTAAACGAACATGTGCCCAACCCAGCGTCTCCACTCTGGGCATCCACCAGCTTACCACAAGTCCTGGGTAACCGTGGTGCGTCAGAGGCTAGTGTTCCCCGTCGAATTGTCACCCTGTCACTCGTCACAACTACAGGTTGTGGAGCACGGGTGATCGCACACACTGGCACATCTGGGAGAAACGGAGCAAACACATCAGGGCACAAAACATTAGTGTTGTGAAGGATCAGATTAAACCGAATATATATATTTATTTATGGATATATATTTAATAGTATTTGTATATCGTTTGATATCCCTTGTATATTCCTTGTACATATACACTGAATATCCCTTTAGTCTACTAACAGCCCATAATAGTTTCATTCTCTCATTGGACAAGAACCTGGCGCCAGCAGCCAAGCCCCTTGGTTCAAGTTCAATCGTGCCGACGAACATGTCGTTACTAGCCCGGTTCCGCGTAGGAATACGTCTGGCGAAATACGAATGGTACTATTTGTTCACAGCGCATATATATATGGCGCAAGTAAAGTAGAACTTTCTTTTAGTCCCTTAGCCCTTAGTTCTTTACCCTCCAACCTAGTGGCAAGACGTTAAGCCTCACCCACGATACACGTGTGGTGCAGTATGGTCAATTTGGCCTCAGAATGGCATTGAGACATCGTGTGGATTAATAGTTGAATTGTCATAGTTTGGCACTATACCGTCGAGTGGGACGTATTTCTATTAAGTTAATAATAGTCTATTATGTATGGTGCATCGTTCGGTTAGAGTTATAAAGTGAGCAGTACCCCCATCGTTCCTCGCGTTATCTAGAGTCTTAACCAGGCTGGGCAGACCACGTGTGGTGCTTTCATCCGAGGAGTTCTGGGCCAGGACGAGTGGACCTGCACATTGGATTACCTTACCCGGACGACGGCGAGCCCTACACGGCTTGGATTATCTACTTGCTTTGGGTGCTTTGATTATGCCATGGATAACAGCCAACACTGGTGAGTGTTGGAACTACCCCCCGAGAGGAGTCCAGGTGAGACGGCGCTCTACCCCGAGTGAGGTCGCCTCACGTCTCTTCGTTGTGGACCGGCAGCTACCGTCTACAAGAGGGCCCAGCTGTGTTCATCTGTGGACCAAGGTTCTGTGGGCACCGTGTTCAGCACTCTGAATTCTCCCAAGAAATCGTTGGCCAGATGGGATATCGCCAGCGGCTCTCCTAACCCCCCCCCCCCCTACTGACTTACAACCAGCGGGACCCCCTTTTAGTGTATCCAGCTATAATCATTTAAGTACCATCGCTATAGTTCCCTAAAGAACCAGGTTGTATACTTGCTTCCTGCGTAACCAGAGATTGGACATTCAATGTTGATTTGCCTACGAATACTCATTTGCCTTACAAGTGCATTCAAATCATAAATGTCATTAAGTGAACGTTGTATATACCATTTGCTATATAAAATATTCGATTTATACATTTGTGTGGACTTGGTTTCATGGTGGGAAAGTGTTCATCATATCTATATCATGTACTGTGTGGCCAGTAGTTAAAGTACATAATCGGTAGTGGTTTAATGATACCATACTTATCAATACAGTCAGGGAATTGTACCCCTCAGTTACAATTGGTCCTTCGAGCCGGAGGGTAACTAGTGTAATATTAATATAGTGTTATTAATATTGAAATGGCCTATGATGAACACTCCACGAAACGGTCCTCCTAACGTAGAACGCCCGCGGCGCAGACGACAGACACCTCAGTACTTAGAGGATTACGCTGTCAATCAACTACCTAGGCTTCGACAAACGGTAAACGCGGTAAAAGTAGAAAGTAAAATTATGTCTGACCTTAACGACCAGGTTACCCCGACCACAGAGGCCCTAGTGGGTTCTAATGTAACTGACCAAGCTCACGGTGGGGACCAGGAGGGAGCTGACATACCGTTACCCCCCGCCAATACCGAAGAAGTAGTCCCCGACCAGGCCCGGGAGGAAGACAACCCTACAGAGAGAGAACTCTGCACGGAAGAAGAGGAGGAGAGCGCCGAGGAAATAGAGCTCCAGGACTCCCCAACGAGTACCGCCGGGAGCGGCTCACCTCTACAACCGTCTTCCCCCAGCGAAGCGGAGAGGATGCTATCACAGGCGTTCCTCGCCAGCCTGACAGCCTCTACCGAACGCGATCGACTTCAGGGTGAACGCGATCGACTTCAGGGTGAACGCGATCGACTCCAGACACAGCAACGGAGCGAAGAAGAGCGCATACGCCTGGAGATGAGACGCCTTCAGACGGAAGAGAATATGGCAAGAGACCGGGCCGACGCCCAGCGCGCCGCTGCCGGTGCCCAAAGAGAAGCAGATCTCACCAAGCGCGAAGCCGAGCGCGACAGACTACAAGCGCAGCTAATGGAGCAGCTGATCCTCAAGGCAACACCCTCTCCCTCCGCCAGGGGTTCAAGGAACTCGTCGAGACAACAGTCAAGGGCAGCGTCTCCTAACCGAGCAAGCGACCCTGAACTTGACCAACAGACCAAGCCTATACCCCCCGCAGACCCCCTTCCCAGACCGGTCCAAGCGAGACCCAGCTACAAGGAAGGAGCGGCATACACTGCGGAGAAGCTAAATAAACGACTACAGGATCTAGAGGACCTGATAGAAGAAGAAGAGGGAGAGGAGGAGAACCAAGCCCGACGACAGCACAGTACTCCACCGGACCAGGAGGTCCAGTACAGCCCAGGCTATACCCCCGCGGCGCTGCGCTACAGACCCCCGACCCTATTCACGGGTGAGCACGACGCACGACCAGCCCCGAGGAATAGCACCTGGACCAGCGGGCCATGGTACCCTGCCGGTACCAGCCCACAGAGAGGCGCAGGAGGAGACTCGCCTAGGAGGCCTCTCCCCCAACGCTCGCCGATGTATCAGCCATCCACGGCGTCATACATTGCCACACCGACGTTTCCAGACTTCACCTATGAGAATCGAGCACAGTACACGGAGCTCCGGATGTGCTTAGAGACAATGATGGTGGATGTCGCTGATGAACGCCACAAGTATGCAATATTACTGAAGCACCTGAAAGTACAGCGAGCGCACAATATAGCGCTAGCCTATGCCACCTCTACGACCCCATACACCGCGGCTCTAGCAGCGCTGGACCAGAGATATGGACGTATATGGGATTACGTAATCCAAGAGATAAGGCATATTGACCGCCTACCCCCAGCAACAGACAATCGCTCATTAGACGACCTGTCTATAAAAGTGCAGTCCCTGGTAGGGATGCTGGGAGCGCAACGAGAAAAGGGTATGCACGAGCTATACGCCAACTCTAACGTCGAGAGGATTTTAGAGAAGCTGCCACCCGCCAGACAAGAGCGCTTCAGGCGGCAGAGAGACCACCGTGATCCTAACGGTCCCGAACCATCCCTCCTCGATCTAGCCGACTTCCTGGCGAGAGAAGTCAGCAGCTTACGACTGGATACGTTCGTGCGGAGCACACCAAGCTCCAGAGAGGGACCCAGGAGAATAAACGATGGAAGAAGATCGGTGACTGTCATGCACCAATCAGAATCAGTACCGAGCAGTAAGAACCACAGTACCCCCTCGAGAAAAGAGAAGTGGAAGATGGTGTGCCCGTACTGCGAGAAGGAACACTGGCTGTCACAATGTGACCTGTTCACAAAGATGAATGCAGAAGAAGTGAGTCAATGGATAAAGTCCAACAGGCGCTGTTACCGATGTGCGCGCAGTCACATGGCAGCCGAGTGCCGCCTAAAGAAGAGGTGCAGTCGGTGTGACAGAGCCCACCTAGATGTCCTAGACGACAGTAACAGAAGAAAGCCTGCACCTGCACCATCGAGCAGCACCAAGGCAAGTGTCATGTACATTGACCCCGCCAGCAGCAGCGGCGCCCAAGTGCTCTTAAAGGTAGTCCGTGTAACATTGAGCTACCAAGATAAAGTCATGGACACTTACGCCGTCCTTGATGACGGGTCAGAGAAGACCCTTCTGCTCGCGTCCGCTGCGGCCCAGCTGGGACTGCGGGGGAGCGAGAACCAAATGACGATTCGGACAATAAGAAGAGATTTAAAGACGATAAAGGGCGAGAATGTCTCCTTCACTATCGCAGCAAGCGGGCAGCCAGAGCGACGGTATAGGATTACAAATGCTTTCACCAGCCAAGAAATAGGACTATCGCAGTACACCTACCCCATCGCCAAGCTGATGGATAAATATGTGCACCTGCGTCAACTACCTATACCGCTCATAGACGGCGCCACCCCGACCCTGCTGATAGGCTCCGACCACGCAGACCTCATAGTCCCGATAGACCGGGTCCATACAGGACCCCGAGGCTGTCCTGCAGCAGTCGAGACCCGCCTAGGCTGGACACTACAAGGCCCCCTCGCTAAATCTCTCAACCGAACAGCAGCCACTAGCTGCCTCCACTCCAGAGTGACAGAAGAAGACACCACTCTCCTGCAGCATGTCGAGAGGCTATGGACACTAGAGACAATGCCCTTTAAGAACGAAAAGAAAGACATTCGTTCTAAAGAAGACATTTACGCCATAAACCTCCTCGAGCAAGGGACAAAGAGAGTCACAGTCGGCGGAGTGATGAGATACGCAACTCCACTCCTGAGGCGAGAGGGAATGCCCACCTTTCACGCCACGAAAGAAGCTACGGAGCGGTATCTATTGAACACAGAGCGGCGCCTAGCCAAAGACCCCGCTCAAGAGAGTGTGTACCGCGCTGAGATTGAGAAGCTAATCACAGCGGGACACGTAAAGAAGATTGACTGGCGACGCCGTGCGCTGCTCCGCGCCTCTATGATCAAAGGCGGCTTTGATCTCAGGCAGTGGGCCAGCAGCGACCCGCACGTATTGCGCAGCCTCTCCCCCGCGGACAAGGCTGCCAGCAGCGAGACCTGGATGGCGACCATCCCAGGAGAAGCCCAAGAAATGACACTAGGACTAGTCTGGCGCTTCAAAACAGACTCGCTCCACTATAGACACAAACCCCTGACCACGGAGCAGGGAAGGTCGACGGCGATACCGACCACCAGACGGAGTGTGTACAGAACACTCGCCAGACAATATGACCCGTTGGGATGTATTCTACCTTACACCACCAGGGCAAAGATGATTGTACGAGCACTATGGGACAAGGACCAGGGCTGGGACGACCCAATACCCGCACCCCTTGCCTCCACATGGAGAGAGTGGGAGACGGAACTCCGCTCACTCCCAGGCGTCAATATACGCCGCAGCTACTTCCCACCCGCAGTGAGGCCAGAGACATGCAAGATGGATCTACACGTCTTCAGCGACGCCTCCGAAGTAGCCTATGGATCAGTGGCCTACTTGCGTGCCCAAGAGAAGGGAGGAGAGATACACACTGCTTTCATCCTGGCTCGCTCAAGAATAGCCCCACGAAAGCAACAATCTATCCCGCGTCTAGAGCTCTGCGCAGCCCTAGCAGGAGCGCATCTAGCCACGTTAATCCAACGTGAACTCACCATTCCGGTGCACAGAACAATCTTGTGGTCAGATTCCACGACAGTACTCACATGGATCAAGTCTGATTCATGCAGATACAAAGTCTTCGTGGGAGTCAGAGTCACCGAGATTCAAGAGTTAACAGAAGCAGCAAGCTGGCGGTATGTGGACACCAAACACAACCCAGCTGACGTCATCACCCGGGGAATGTCCCTAGATGACCTCACCCGTCGCAACATCTACAGTGACGGACCAGAGTTCCTCAAGCTCCCGGAAGAAGAGTGGCCTACGCCCACCCCACGGGAAGCGAGTAAAGAGGAGGCTGAGAACAAGAAACCTATGTTCTGTGGACTGAGCACAGTCGCCTCCACAGACCCCAACATAGATGATTGCATTACCCTACAGAGTGCACAGCTAAAGACATTCCTGTGGCACCACCCAGAGATTCAGCATACTGCCGACATTTCAGCAGCTGACTACGAAGAAGCAGAACTTCTTCTACTACAACGAGCCCAGAGAGACTCGTTCCCCGATGAGCTAGACTGTCTACAGGGAGGAAAGCCCGTCCCATCAGACAGCAGACTGCTCCACCTGGCACCCGAGAGTGACGCCCATAATCTCATCAGAGTGGGTGGTCGTCTGCGGAGAGCCCCCGACCTACCGGATGACGTTAAGTACCCGATAGTCTTGAACAGCCGACACAAGGTCACAGAGCTGATCATAAAGAAATACGACGAGGATGTACACCACGCAGGAGCAGAGAGAGTCTTCGCGGAGATCAGACGTCGCTATTGGATACTTCAAGGAAGAGAAGCAGTGCGACGCTTCCAGCGAACCTGTCTAGACTGCCGAAAGTGGCGCGCGCAGCCCAGCATACCCCGGATGGCTGACCTACCTCCCTGTCGCCTCCGACTCGGCGACAAGCCATTCCACTCAACAGGCATGGACTGTTTTGGCCCGTTGTATATAAAGAAAGGAAGAGGAACCGAGAAGCGGTGGGGTATTGTATTCAAATGCATGACCACCAGAGCGATACATATCGAACTCCTTCCGACCATGAGCACAGACTCATTCCTTATGGCCTTCCGAAGATTCACATCACGGAAAGGAAAACCGTCTACATTGTTGTCTGATCACGGGACAAACTTCAAAGGCGGAGAAAGAGAGCTGAGAGAGAGCTTCCAGGCTATGGGCCCAGAACTTAAGACCCACCTCGCTCCATCCCAGATTGACTTCCAGTTTAATCCCCCGAACGCACCCCACTTCGGTGGAACCTGGGAACGAGAAGTACGTTCTATAAAGACAGCCCTGTACGCCGTGCTTGGGGCCCAGACTGTGGCGGAAGAAGTCCTAATGACAGTCCTCACGGAGATCGAGGGAGTATTGAACTCCAAGCCCCTCGGCTACGTCTCCAGTGATATAGCAGATGTCGACCCAGTCACCCCCAACACACTCTTGATTGGGCGGCTGGACCCCGCGCTACCCCAGACCATGTACAGGCCTGAAGAAGCGAACGGCCGAAGAATGTGGAGGTACAGTCAAGTACTAGCTGACAACTTTTGGAACAGCTTTCTACTCCACTACCTACCGTCTCTACAGACCCGCCAGAAGTGGGTAAAAGAGAGAGACAATTTGACAGAAAGAACAGTCGTCATGATTATCGACCAGTCACTACCCAGAGCTATGTGGCCGGCTGGCCGCGTAAGCAAAGTGATCACCGGTGCCGATGGCAAGGTCCGAGCAGCTGAGGTGCTCGTCCAAGGGCGAACTTACACACGACCCGTGGCGAGGCTAATAGAACTGCCCAGACTCCCAGACACTATCGATGACGACCATGACCCCATGACTTTGTGAGTTGACTGACCCTTACAGCGGACCTTGAGTGGTAGACAGTGCGGTTAATCTGTCTCTGCTTAGCTAATTAGGTGGGACTAATTAGGGGGCGGATGTTGTGAAGGATCAGATTAAACCGAATATATATATTTATTTATGGATATATATTTAATAGTATTTGTATATCGTTTGATATCCCTTGTATATTCCTTGTACATATACACTGAATATCCCTTTAGTCTACTAACAGCCCATAATAGTTTCATTCTCTCATTGGACAAGAACCTGGCGCCAGCAGCCAAGCCCCTTGGTTCAAGTTCAATCGTGCCGACGAACATGTCGTTACTAGCCCGGTTCCGCGTAGGAATACGTCTGGCGAAATACGAATGGTACTATTTGTTCACAGCGCATATATATATGGCGCAAGTAAAGTAGAACTTTCTTTTAGTCCCTTAGCCCTTAGTTCTTTACCCTCCAACCTAGTGGCAAGACGTTAAGCCTCACCCACGATACACGTGTGGTGCAGTATGGTCAATTTGGCCTCAGAATGGCATTGAGACATCGTGTGGATTAATAGTTGAATTGTCATAGTTTGGCACTATACCGTCGAGTGGGACGTATTTCTATTAAGTTAATAATAGTCTATTATGTATGGTGCATCGTTCGGTTAGAGTTATAAAGTGAGCAGTACCCCCATCGTTCCTCGCGTTATCTAGAGTCTTAACCAGGCTGGGCAGACCACGTGTGGTGCTTTCATCCGAGGAGTTCTGGGCCAGGACGAGTGGACCTGCACATTGGATTACCTTACCCGGACGACGGCGAGCCCTACACGGCTTGGATTATCTACTTGCTTTGGGTGCTTTGATTATGCCATGGATAACAGCCAACACTGGTGAGTGTTGGAACTACCCCCCGAGAGGAGTCCAGGTGAGATGGCGCTCTACCCCGAGTGAGGTCACCTCACGTCTCTTCGTTGTGGACCGGCAGCTACCGTCTACAAGAGGGCCCAGCTGTGTTCATCTGTGGACCAAGGTTCTGTGGGCACCGTGTTCAGCACTCTGAATTCTCCCAAGAAATCGTTGGCCAGATGGGATATCGCCAGCGGCTCTCCTAACCCCCCCCCCCTACTGACTTACAACCAGCGGGACCCCCTTTTAGTGTATCCAGCTATAATCATTTAAGTACCATCGCTATAGTTCCCTAAAGAACCAGGTTGTATACTTGCTTCCTGCGTAACCAGAGATTGGACATTCAATGTTGATTTGCCTACGAATACTCATTTGCCTTACAAGTGCATTCAAATCATAAATGTCATTAAGTGAACGTTGTATATACCCTTTGCTATATAAAATATTCGATTTATACATTTGTGTGGACTTGGTTTCATGGTGGGAAAGTGTTCATCATATCTATATCATGTACTGTGTGGCCAGTAGTTAAAGTACATACTCGGTAGTGGTTTAATGATACCATACTTATCAATACAGTCAGGGAATTGTACCCCTCAGTTACAATTAGGGTGATCCAAAACACATGGCATAACTCTGCCACCAGCGATGTCATTACCTAACAAAAAGGTGACACCTCCCACTGGTAATGATGGGCGCACGCCCACCTTGAACACCCCCTTTGCCAACCCGCAGGTTAAATGTATCTGATGGAGGGGCACCGACACAAAGCCCATGCCGATCCCCTGCACCAACACACTAGAGCCAGTCGATGACTCATCACAAAATGGTAACATGTCTGCTATGATGAATGACTGTGCTGCCCCAGTATCCCGCAGTATGCGTACTGGACGCTGGTCCAACTCACTGCCACTGAGCGAGACCAACCCGTCCGACATAAACGGATCGTAACTGGGACCTGGGATGTCACACACTGTCTGGACCAAACCAACCGCTTTAGGTCGTCCATCCGTCTGAGACTGCTCCTTGCGTCTCAGAACAACACAGTCACTTATTACATGGCCCACTTGATGACAGTAAAAACACTCCCGCTCCTCCTTGTAGCGGGGAGATACTGAGCGGGGCGGACTAGTCTGTCCAACATAGCCACTGCGGCGGATCTGCGGCGGACTAACATGTGACCTAGCTGGAGTGTGAGCAGAGGGATAAAAGGTCCTACTCTCATGTCGGAGAGTACCAAACGTTTGCCTATGGGTCAGCACAAACTCGTCAGAGAGCACTGCAGCCTGAGCCAACGTACCCACTTTTTGCTCATTCAAATATGTAGCCAAACGGTCAGACAGACTACCTTTAAACTCCTCCAGCAACAGTAACTCAGACAGTGAATTAAAATCAGACACGTCACTCGCCTTACACCACCGAAAAAATAGAGACTCCTTCTCACGAGCGAACTCCACAAAAGTACTGCCAGGTAACTTTCTGTGAGCTCGGAATTTTTGCCTATATGCCTCTGGCACTAACTCATAGGCTCTAAGCACAGCCGTCTTGATTAAGTCATACGACAAACTGTCAGTCAGAGGGAGGGCAGACAGAATTTCCTGGGCTTTTCCCGTTAGCTTACATTGCAGTAAGAGAGCCCAGACCTCTTTAGGCCACTTTAAAGATGTAGCTACCCGCTCAAAAGCATTAAAATATGCGTCTACCTCCGCCTCACGAAATTGAGGTACAAGAGTAATTAGTCTACTCACGTCGTAAGCCCCCACCGCCGTGGAAGAGGGTTGAGCAGGACTCCCAATCTTAGCAGCTTCAAGCTCCAGCTGCTTCATCTTAATTTCAGCGTCCATCCGGTGGTTCTCAGTGTCCAGCTCCATTTTCCTAATAGCCAACCTGTGACTATATTCCCTCTCATCCTTCCTCTCCTCAAACTGCAACCGTGCTAAACTCAATTTTAGACTGGCCTCCTCAGCACTCCCACTAGGGAAATATGCTGCATGTCCGTGCACTGGAGATGTGACACCCGAAAGGGGAGGCTTATCCTCTACCCCGTCTTTAACCGGGTCTACCACCGGAGGTTCCTCGCCCTCCTCGTCTGTGACTAGAGGGGAAGAAACAAAAGACGCTCCCTCACCGACACCGAGCACCTTGTTCCACACCAATATGCGCACCACCTCTTCTCTCAGGTCAGCCTTTGCCAAACGAGACGAGCCCCCAGTCCGTAACACACACACACACATCACATACAAACATATGTTCAGAAGGTGTCATAAATACAGTAATAATGGTAATGACCAACCCACGTACCCAGGTACGTCACACGGGGTTTGACAGGCAGAGAACTAGCGAGGAGAGGGAGGGAGAGAGAGGGAGATAGATAGATTGATAGAGAGAGAGAGAGAGAGAGAGGGACGGTGGGAGGGACTGCAGAAGTGTGTGTAATGTCAACTGAGCTATAATTTATACGTATAGCTACTGTACATCAATGTCTTCCTTTTGAATGAAATAGGTTCAGGAGAGAGATGTAGAGAGGGAGTGGGAGAGAGAGCGAGACACACACACACAGATAGACACAGATATTCTCAGCCCCCCTTTCCTCTGAGTGTTCCCAGTGATGGCTTACTATGTGCGTGTGTATGTGCAAACGGGACACACATCTGTGCAATAGCACACACCACCAAAGTCACTGGCTGGCCCACAGTGTGCATGTATGTGCGTGTGCTAACTTCGCTAACGTTATCCGCCCCAGTAACATTAGCTATTATTTTTTTGCTAAAAATAAAAATGAGAGCGAACCTGTAGGAGAACCTGTAGGGTTAGCAAAACATTATTACTTATTACCCAACATCCGATTAGTACCACACCCCAGGGAAAACAGAACAACAACAACCTCTACTTTGACAGGCCTCTCCGCCGATACCGTCCTGTCAACAGGAGACAACAAACTGGAAACTTCCTGGGAAAACAAATAAAACACAAAAAATCATCTCATCGCGCTTAACAGGACAGCACACAGGGAAACAACAATCAGCACATTGCCCTGGCACCATCACAGCGCCCATCCCGTTTCAAAAAATGGCGTCACAAAAATAACATGGGCAGGATCCAAAATGATGCCACTCAATTAGAACCTTGGCAACGGCTGGAACAATAACTTTCCTCAGAGGTATCGCCTCCGGGAAACGGGTGGAACCACATATAATAGTCAACATGTAATGATTTTCCGCCCTTGTTTTAGGCAGATGACAGACACATGTTCAAAAGGTTCCCCCATGTCCGGAATGGAGCGCAGGGGAGCCGGATGCACCCCCTGATTTGGCGTCCCCACTATTACAAGTTTTAGCAATACCTAAATTAGCAGACTACACATGGTCATGTGCCACCATTTACATGTAATGTCCACATATCATCGGCAACACAATTTGACGCTTTGTATTCCAGTCTTCTCCACACCTCAATGGTTTTGGTAGAAGTAATTCTGGTTGATAACTGGAGTCTACAGCATCAAATTACCCATTTCTCTCCAAAGTCTCCTTTCAAATCCTTTAGTCGATAAACACCCGGTCTAGGTGTGCAACACCCCCTCTATCACAAAAGCCTGTTTCCTACTAGCAGTAGCACTGGCCACCGCCGCAAAACAACTTGATAGGCAGGAATCACTGTGCTGAGCAGTGATCAATGCTTGACGAGTCTGTGGTAGTGAAACACCAGCAGACTTGGGAATTACCAGCTTCCCCTGAACGCCACTTACAGCAACCTCTTCCATCCTTCCAATAGATGGCCCCCTGTCCTCAGCGATAGCCTCGCTACTGACAGAGTCACTCAACGCCAAAGCTTGAGTTCGCTTCCTGTCCCGTGCCTTGGTGACAACACAAGCAGAAAAAACATTGGGGTGATTATTAATCAATTCATCACAACACAAGTCAGTTAATGGAGCGTTTTCAACCTCCAACACAGGGATCACACTCTCCCCAGCAATATCGTTCCCCATGATAAACTCAACGCCCTCCACAGGGAAACATGGGCGAACGGCGACCGGAAAACAACCTGTGATAAGATCTGACTGTACATGCACCTTATGCAACGGCACGCGCATACACCCCATTTCTATACCTCCTACAATCGCACTAGACTGACAGTAAGAGTCTTCATTTAGCGGTAAGACATCAGCCAGGATGAATGACTGAGAACAACCTGTATCACAGAGTATTCCCACCTTCCGTTGGTCACAGACGTCACCCGACAGTGACACACACCCATCAAACAGAAAGGGTTTAAAACAGCCATCACCTTCTTTTTTCAGAGAGCTATTCTGGTCAGAACATGACACTGTACCAATCAACCCCACACCTCTTGGTTTCTGAGCTGACCCTCTTCTCTCCTGTCGCTTCCTCAGCGTATGACATCCTTTTACCATATGACCTAATGCAGAGTCAAAACTCTCAGGATCCGACACACCAACACCCTGATCACAAACCTCCATAGCTCTACTCATGAAAAAAAAATCTATACTCGGCACTCTGCACTCTGTACTCTGTATACAGTATACAGTTTATGAAAGAAAGTATACTGCCATAGCAACACACAATACTACCCACAATACTACACCGAATCAGACTTCAATAAGCCCCACAAAATAGCCACTCACCTATAGTACTCAATAATGTCCCTGTGCAACACTCAACAGCCACATTATGCAGTATGACAACCTGACCAATTCGATTCAATATCCACATCTAACATTCATGAAAACAATAAATGTCGGTTCTAACCACCTAATTAGGATCACACTGGGTAACACTAACTACCCCGTCTAAACTACTTCCCTAGCGGAATGAGGACTACACATATCTTCAGTCGCTTACCGATTTCATTGCGCACTCCACCGGAATAGACGACGCGTGCCCCCCTCCCCTAACCAAGCAGGTGATCCACCCTTTACCTATGTGGAAAAAAATAGAATGGTTAAGAGCATAACTTACAACAATGGTTTACAACAGTCAAGTGTGCAGCACGGAAAAATGGATATATAATAATATAACTTACCAAATGAAAAAAACGCAAGCTACCTGACACGCTCCAATCGACAAGTCCACATGTCGCATAACAACAAGGAACTATACAATTGTGCAAACTAACGAGCCCCCATGTCATGTACGAAGGTCTAACGACCGCACCGAAGAGTATCTGGAGCAAGCTGTACATGAACAGAAACAGCCTCTCTCAGTAAATGCTTTCAAAATAGTCCCGGGCAGGTAGGTAATAATAAACACAAGACGTTGTTCCAAAAATAGTAAATGATATTTATTATGCCGGGTAGGAATTGAAACCTCCACTGATGTTTAGATCGGCCACAAAGGGAAAAAACAACCCACAAACAATTAACAAACAGGGAGAGGGATAAGGGGAGGACAAACAAGGTAAGTATAATAATAAACAAGTCTGGATAAACAAAGAAACACCACTCTAACCATGCAGCTCACAGTGTAGGATGAACACCACTCTAACCCCAATGTTTGGAGTGTAGGATGAATCACCACTCTAACCATATAGCTCACAGTGTAGGATGAATCTAAGAAGGCCAACAAGATCTACATATATATACTTAAAGGTACAAGCTCACCTGGATAAACAAAGAAACACCACTCTAACCATGCCGCTCACAGTGTAGGATGAACACCACTCTAACCCCAATGTCTGGAGTGTAGGATGAACACCACTCTAACCATATAGCTCACGGTGTAGGATGAATCCAAAGTGGCCAACAATATATATATCTCCCACAAACATGTAAAGAACAATGGCAACCTCACTCTACTCTGGTCACTGGCAATTGACTGAGAATGAGGCGCCCAGACGTGTGTGTGCTGTCAGGTATTTGGCTACCCATCCCTCTTGAGGTGATTGCCATCAGCTGTCATCCATTAGGCAATCAGCACTCTTCAGTAGGAATGGGCAGCACCTGACAGGGAGAGAAAAAAGACAGCATTAGCTCTCATGTTCACACACACACACACATCACATACAAACATAACACATTAAATATACTAACCTGATGTTCAGAAGGTGTCATAAATACAGTAATAATGGTAATGACCAACCCACGTACCCAGGTACGTCACACGGGGTTTGACAGGCAGAGAACTAGCGAGGAGAGGGAGGGAGAGAGAGGGAGATAGATAGATTGATAGAGAGAGAGAGAGAGAGAGAGAGGGACGGCGGGAGGGACTGCAGAAGTGTGTGTAATGTCAACTGAGCTATAATTTATACGTATAGCTACTGTACATCAATGTCTTCCTTTTGAATGAAATAGGTTCAGGAGAGAGATGTAGAGAGGTAGTGGGAGAGAGAGCGAGACACACACACACAGATAGACACAGATATTCTCAGCCCCCCTTTCCTCTGAGTGTTCCCAGTGATGGCTTACTATGTGCGTGTGTATGTGCAAACGGGACACACATCTGTGCAATAGCACACACCACCAAAGTCACTGGCTGGCCCACAGTGTGCATGTATGTGCGTGTGCTAACTTCGCTAACGTTATCCGCCCCAGTAACATTAGCTATTATTTTTTTGCTAAAAATAAAAATGAATGGACTTCATGGCTGGCAGATGTTTTTGCGTTGTCTGATTCTGAATCTATAACTTGCCTATGCCGGTACCGTGACTTTGTTTTCCAGCGCGTACTGTGTTATTGTTTCCTTTCTCTCGCATGAAACCAGCCACGTCACCGCAGGAAACTCTACTGTGATTGGATGTTTATGCGCCTTGTGGAATGTGGGACTTGTAGTTTCTGAACTATTAACAGCGGAGCTGTTTGTAATCTTCACTAGCACACTGCGAGTAAATGATTTTTCCGGTTCGCACACACATATTATTAGGGGCAAATACGAGTGAAATGCTCGCACTGTAGAGCATATATATAATTATATATATAATTAGTAAACTGTCTGGGGCTTTTCTTGTCCCCCTTAACTGATTTTCGAGGGCATTTTGCCCCAAGCCCCCCTTAATTTTGAACCCTGCTCCATATGATTATTATGAAACAAATGACCGGCTTCAGAAAATGTGCCTATTAAAGGCCAGATAAATCTCTTTCTGCTCAGATATTAGACAATTAAATTCTACATGCCTAGGTAAAGTAGTAATCTTGTCCTTGTTTTAATTCACCGCCTTCAAAAAATTTGAGGGATGTAAATATGAGCTGGTGATACAATTCAAATAGTAGCATTGATTACCTCAGATGCACATTATTTCTAAATTGCTGCAATAGTGACAGATGGTAAGGGTCTACAGAGTGTGTGTGTTCCTTACTCTAAATAAATCACATAGCTCAGGTGAGAACCACAGGGTTAATCTATCTTTTATCCTAATTTATTTAAAAGGAGCATGTTTATTGACATCAGGGGTGTCTTTTGGAAATAGTGTGAGATTGTGAGACAGGTGGCTGTTGTGAGTCCATATGAATTTGATGACATTCCCTATGTGAGCACAAATATAATTGCCAAAGTCTCACACTACCCAGTCTGTTTGGATGGACTCCGTCAGTTCTAAAAAGCGAGGAACATTCCCAAAACAGATTAAAATTGTCAATGAAAGCTATGTTCTGAGCACTGGAGCCAGGTGTGAAGACTGAGGATTCTACTCAACAGGCCAGTGTGGGAATGGGACCAGAGATAAAAACAGACTTTCCACATTAACTTAAAAAGTTAAGAAGAAGAATCTTTGGTCAGCTCAGACTGCTGGCGAGTTAGCATAGACCAGGGGTGTCAAACTCATTTTCACAGAGGGCCACATCAGCATTATCGTTGCCCTCAAAGGGCCAAAGACCATATAAATGTTAATGTAATGTAAAATAAATGTAGCTACTCATTTACATTATTGTTAAACATGTTGTTTCTGTATTTATTACTTATTCAAGTTATACATTTAGCATAGATGTAAAAATATATGTTATGTTATTTTAACAAATAATTTTAGTTGATCAGAACCCCATATTACTCCATCAATCAATGATCAAACCATTCAACTAAATAACAAAGAAGAATATCATCAAATACAAGCTATGACATTAAGTTTGTTCAAAACCTTTTTGTCACAGTCAAGAGGGGCAGAACTAACAACTGTGAGCTGCAAAGAACACGTGGGACAGATGTAGCAGACGTTACAAAAACAAATGGCTGCACACAACCTTGCAGAGGCCATACATCGAACTAATGGAAGATAGTTTAATTAACTTTAATTAACAGATTGCAGAATGGGTACAGTACAGTACAGCTCAATACACACAATTGTTAAGGGGATGCAGACCAGAGAAAGACTTTCGACTTGTTTACATCAGGGTCCCCCGTTTTCAATTCGTAATGAAATTGCTATTATGTGTCTGCATGAACACACAACTGTAACTGTACTAAAAAATAACAAAATAAGGGTTGTCTCAGTTCACAACTATATTGGTCAAGTTTTGGGTGGGACTTGTTTGCGTCCTGCAGCTTCTTATTCAATTGAGCGAGATGCTTGGTTATGTCACACAGCCAGTTTGCATCCGACAGTTCAGACAATATTTCTTCAACTTTTTGTTACCTATTCCGCCTGGATCTTTTTTGTATTTTGGGCTGTAAAATTGTCAAAGAATGTCTGAGGAGTAAGTGCTTTTGGCTTTTTTTCTTTGTTACTTCATCAATACCTCAGATGTTCAACATACATGTATGTGTAAGAATGTGTAATAACTAAGGCTGTCAAAGTTAAAGCTTTATTAACGCATTAACCCACAATTCTTTTAATGCCACTATTTTTTAGATTAATGTTTAAAAAAAAAAAAAAAATTAACCAGAGCTCTTGGGGGGCCACATCAAATGACGTGGCGGGCCACATTTGGCCCGCGGGCCATGAGTTTGACACCTATGGCATAGACTGTAAACATAACAAGCATGTAAAAGATGAGATACTCATGAACATGTCTTACTTTATAGCCTTATTGTAACCCAGGTTTCAGATTCATAACTATTTAGTCATAGGGACATAAATAGTTAATGCCATTGAATAAGAACATAAATAGTTAATGCTATTATGTAAGAACATTTGTGACGTCACAATATGATGTCATAATAGAACATTCTAGAACATAGAACCTTCTAGAACGTTTGTGGTGATGTCCTAATAGACCTTTCTGGAACATAGAACATTCTAGAACCACCATATGATGTCATGATAGAAAGTTATGAAACCTTCGTTATGTCACCGTATGATGTCATAACCGAACATACTAGAACATTTGGGTCTCTATATAAGCGGGCGGTTCCTCAGTTTCTTGCATCTTGAAACAGCACTGAACAGACTGAATGGACTAAACAACATAGACTGAAACCTGCAATTCTCAACCAGCACCCCGTTCCACCCTGGGAGCAGTTCCAGACCACCCATCACCACGTGTGCCCACGCGGGACGAGGTGGTGTGCCGGACCTATACCAGATGGCGAGCCAACCCCGGAACCTCTGATATAGCTCAAGGCTAATGCCAGCCTGATGTGAATACCCCTGTTGCTCAACTCCTGTTACACCAACAGTCCGGTAGGATTGAACTGATTGAACGAGAATACAAGGACTTCCAAGGGCTTCGACCCCGTTCACCTTGTGTTATCTTGATATTGTATTTTGTATTTGATTTGATTTAATTTGATATATGGGTACTGATATTCTCCTATAAGAAGGGAGAATTAAAGGGTAAATTCACCCAGTAAGATACTTGAATGCCATTGATGACATATTGATTATAGCTGAATCACTGATGGTTCTCCTGTAAAGAAAGATGGTTTAAAGGGTAAATTCACCTAATAAGGTATTTGCATTCCCTGCACACTTAAAGGTTTAAATTAATATGTTTAAACGTTTACCTATTGAAATGACAAACTGATATAGAGTTTACTGATGATAAAAGGATACATCCAATATCCAACCTGGAACCTAGCTTTTAGCTAGAGATAACCTCAGAGACGTCTGAACCAACCCCAATGTGTTGATCCAATCAACCTAGGACTTGATATCGAACTAACCCTCCCGAAAGGAGAGGTTACTGAAAGAACCTAAAAGGGATACTTCAAACCATTACTTGTAGTTTACGTCTGTATGTATTATTACTGTCTGGCTAGCGCGCTTTTAATTAAAACACCGGTTATTGTTATAACTCTGTCTCTGGTCTACTATTCTTTTAATTGTGCATATTACTCCTCTCCTCATTCGAACCTAGAACTGTGCCCGTGGCGAACAGCTGTTACTGTTAGTGACACAAGTGCTACATAAATTTGGCGAGCCAGCCAGGAGGAGTATATCACAGTTATATTTCGTACTTGCATCGCGTCCCGCTCTTAAGCCATACCGAGATATACCTCATCTCATGTACCTATTGTACTCCATCAACGAATAAAACCAAAATACACCCCTCACCTGCCAGGCCCCGCCCCTTAGTGGCGTGCTACATAGTACTGGGCATGGCCACCACTCAATCTTCCTCTATTTTCGTTTCCATCATAGCGGATGCAAGACGCCCTATGCAACTAGTTGATTTGAAAAGTTTAGATAATATT
The DNA here is from genome assembly GCF_963971535.1 of Notolepis coatsorum. NCBI lineage: Eukaryota > Metazoa > Chordata > Actinopteri > Aulopiformes > Paralepididae > Notolepis > Notolepis coatsorum. Next base: position 71,291,080 of record NC_140165.1, read on the forward strand.
GGGTACTTACAGAGATTTGCTTACCCCTGGAATCTTCGGGGTATGTTCCAACGACACGTCGGGTCTATTCTGATGTTCCCTCGTCTTGTGGCAGCAGATCGAGGAACAGCGTGTGAGGTTGGCTATCGAGCCGGCTCGCACACAGGTGAGCCCTGTGTCATCAGGCATTGATGCTAGTGTTAGTAATGCTGGTTTGTTTTGTTACACAACCATGTTGTGTGTCGGCGCCAGGCGCGGGATGGTTTGGTGAACGTTCCACTGAAGTGGACTGTTCCAAGCGATCCTGGAGCGTGCTGCTAAACACTAATGCTAACGCTAAATGCTAATGCTAAATGCTAACACTACTGCTGAAATGCTGGGCACTGTTCTAATGTTCCCCGCCGTGGGATGTTGCTGCTTTTCCCTCCTCTTAAACCGGTTCATTGATGAAGGTCAGTCGGTAGCTGGGCGGCTACGTGGCGTAGTGGGCAAGGCGCTCGCCACGAAATCTGCCAGGCAGGGTTCCTACCAGCCTGGGGTTGCTGTAGACTGGAAGTGGAGTACTCCTCTTCCCAGTCAATGGGTGGAGTGCTATGGGCATCCTTCTCAGAGCGTGTTGCGACACGCTCGGGAGGTTCCGTCCTAGGACAGTTACTGCGCTGTCCGTGATACGCCTGCTCGGTATGAGGGCATCTGCTCATTCCGTGGTCCCTCTTGGCCTCCTCTTCACCCCAGGAGGAGGTTACAGAGGTGGTTCTTTTCCAGTATGGAAATAGACCCGGTGAGAGGCAAGTCAGGACGGACAATACGACGTCAGTGTCGTATATCGACAGACAGGGAGGAGTACGCTCCCCCCGTCTGCACCGGGCGGCTGGCTATGGGCGTCCTCCATCTGCGCGGCCTGAGGGCTCCCCACATCCCCGGCAGGGTGAATATGGGTACAGGTGTAATGTCGCGGGGCGGTCCTCATCCTGACGGGTGGGGATTACGTCCGGACATAGCCAGGCAGGTCTGGGGCCGATGCCGTGCCGCCTGGGATTCTTTCCCCATACATCTGTTAGGTCAGTTGTTGGGGCGGGTACGTTGAGGAGCGCAGGTCCTTGATCCTGATTGCACCGGACCGGGGCGCAGCTGTGTGGTTCCCGGTCCTGATCCAGCTACTGGTAGCTCCGCCATGGCCTATTCCTTGGTCGGCGAAGGCCCTCACTCAAGCACACGGGTCGCTGTTCAGCACCCGGTGTTGTGCCAACGTCTGATGGTTTGGCTGGTGAGAGGGTAAGTCTGGAGAGGATGGACCCTTCTGTGGTTGATACCATCCGGAATGCGCATGCTCCCTCCACTGTCACGCTTACGCGGGCAGATGGCGTATGTTCCAAGAGTGGTGTAAGGCGGGGGGCAGGGACCGGTGTCCTGCCCCCTGGATACTGTCCTTGTTTACCTCCAGTCTCTCCTTGATAGACTGTCGGCTTCGACGGTGAGGGTATATGCAGCAGCTACATCCTCTTATCATGAGGGATTTGAGGGTGATGTTTTGTTCAGCCACCCTCTTGTGAAGTGTTTCCTGCTTGGCGCCCGACGCGTTAAGCCGGTAAAACGCTCTTTGGCTCCGAGTTGGGATCTTCAATTGGTCCTCGGTCGGTTGTCCTTGGCCCCGTTTGAGCCTCTTGAGCAAGCGCCGTTGGAACAGCTGTCGTTCAAGACCGCGTTCTTGCTGGCCGTCACCTCCGCTAAACGCGTGGGTGAGCTTTGTGCTCTCTCGGTACGACCAGAGTGCCTGTCTTTCGTTCCGATTGCGGTGCCACTCTGCGGCCTAATCCTGCCTTCGTGCCTACAAATATCCGGAGTTCCTTCCGCTCCAGGGATATTGTGGTTCAGGGGTTTCAGCCACCTCCTCACGCTAGTGAGTTGGAGGCGGGCCTTCACCTGTCATGTCCGGTCCGGGCTTGGGGATTTACCTCAGCCGTACTCAGGGCCTCAGGGCTACCGATCAGTTTTTGTCTGTTACGGTGGTTCTCGTGCTGGTAAGGCACTATCGAAACAGCGCCTGTCCCATTGGTTGTGCGAGGGCATTGCCCTTTGCTACACGTTGGCCGGGCTGACTCCCCCTGGGGGCGTCAGGGCGCACTCCACTCGTGGGGTGGCAGCCTCTGCCGCTCTGCTGGGTGGGGCCTCGGTGGAGGACATCTGTGCTGCAGCTTCATGGTCCTCCCCGGGTCCCTTCGTAAGGTCTTACCTCATGGACATGACCAGGGGTTCTGTCTCCCAGGCGGTTCTGAGGTCTGTGGCCTCTCCTGTTTCCCGTCCTTTGGTGGGGTAGCAGGGGTGTGTGGGTATGGGCCACAGTGTGTTGTGTCACACGTGGTTCCGCCTGTGCTGTGTGTTCAAGGGGTTCTAGTTCCCTCTTGTTCGCACTCGGGTGGAGTTGACTGCGCCCCCTCTTCATTAGGAAGGATGGGGTGACGGGACTCCCCTTTCCCCTTGATGTGGGCTTACGGGTCCTCAGGAGGTGCATCTGTCGGGCCTCGCGTCCGCTCTACCCCATATCTCGGTATGGCTTAAGAGCGGGACGCGATGCAAGTACGAAATATAATGACAGGTTATGTATATAACCTAGTTATATGAGTACTGGCTAAGCGTCTCGCTCTTAGCGTGCCCTGAGTTCCCTTGGGGAAACTTTTCTTTGGAAACGATTTTTTCCGAGGAAGAGTGAGTGGTGGCCATGCCCAGTACTATGTAGCATGCCACTAAGGGGCGGGGCCTGGCAGGTGAGGGGTGTATTTTGGTTTTATTTGTTGATGGAGTACAATAGGTACATGAGATGAGGTATATCTCGGTATGGCTTAAGAGCGGGACGCTTAGCCAGTACTCATATAACTAGGTTATATACATAACCTGTCGTTAACTGGACCAGTCTTTAAGTCAGAAACTTAAATAGCGTGTAGCGATGGACGCAGTTCAAACTAGCAGCGTGAAAATCCAATTTTTTTTGCCCCAAGCCCCCCTTAATTTCGAACCCTGCTCCATATGATTATTATCAAACAAATGACCGGCTTCAGAAAATGTGCCTATTAAAGGCCAGATAAATCTCTTTCTGCTCAGATATTAGACAATTAAATTATACATGCCTAGGTAAAGTAGTAATCTTGCTCTTGTTTTAATTCACCACCTTCAAAAAATTTGAGGGATGTAAATATGAGCTGGTGATACAATTCAAATAGTAGCATTGATTACCTCAGATGCACATTTATTTCTAAATTGCTGCAATAGTGACAGATGGGAAGGGTCTCCAGAGTGTGTGTGTTCCTTTCACTAAATAAATCACATAGCTCAGGTGAGAACCACAGGGTTAATCTATCTTTTATCCTAATTTATTTAAAAGGAGCATGTTTATTGATGACTGAGAGAGAGAACAACATCAGGGGTGTCTGTTGGAAATAGTGTGAGATTGTGAGACAGGTGGCTGTTGTGAGTCCATATGAATTTGATGACATTCCCTATGTGAGCACAAATATAATTGCCAAAGTCTCACACTACCCAGTCTGTTTGGATGGACTCTGTCAGTTCTAAAAAGCGAGGAACATTCCCAAAACAGATTCAAATTGTCAATGAAAGCCATGTTCTGAGCACTGGAGCCAGGTGTGAAGACTGAGGATTCTACTCAACAAGCCAGTGTGGGAATGGGACCAGAGATAAAAACAGACTTTCCACGTTAACTTAAAAAGTTAAGAAGAAGAAGAATCTTTGGTCAGCTCAGACTGCTGGCGAGCTAGCATAGACTGTAAACATAACACGCATGTAAAAGATGAGATACTCATGAACATGTCTTACTTTATAGCCTTATGTAATAGAAATGTGTCAAACCTTTGGCCAATATCTCATCAAGTTGAATCAGGTCCATTCTGGATGAAAGCTGGGAACCTTTTCCTTCTCCTCTGATGTTACTGGAGGAGGAAGCTTCATGACAACTTGGTAATAGATCTGACGAACTGTAGTCGATACAGATCAATCAAATGTAGCTAGTCCACAGGTAAATACCGGCAAAGCGCTGGGGGAATTACACGACCACATCAACAAACAGCAGATCAAGCACCCGGAAGCCGCGACGATAGTGACTGGTGATTTCAACCAGGCAAACCTGAAAAAAGTGATGCCGACTTTTTTCCAGCACATCGCCTGCTCCACAAGAGGGGGAAACACACTCGACCACTGCTACACCCCGTTCAGAGCTGCCTACAAGGCTGTAGCGGCTCCACCACTGATGGGCTCTGTAAGCGCGAGCGATCACGACTCCATCTTTTTAATCCCAGCATACAAACAGCGATCACGCGAAGCCGTCGTGTCACGTGAGACAAAAAAGTGGGCTGACGAATCAGAGGCCGAGCTCCGTGACGCGTTCAAGGATACAGACTGGGACATGTTTGAAGAAAGCGCCAGTGACGTCAGCGAGTATGCTGATACCGTTGTAAGCTACATAACAACAGTGGCAGACGGCATTGTCCCCACAAAGACGGCGCGGGTTTTCCCAAACCAGAAACCTTGGGTGGACAGCACTATAAGAACAGCCCTAAACTCACGCACCACGGCTTATAACCTGGGCAGAGAGTCAGGAAATATGGAAGAATACAAGGCTTCAGTCTACACTCTGCGCAAGGCTGTTAAACTTGCTAAGAGGACATATGCTGAGAAACTGGAGACACAAATGGCACAAAACGACACAAGAGGCTTGTGGAGGGGACTGAAGACAATAACTGACTACAAAGTCAGCGCCCCCGCAATGGGGAGCGACGACGCCTCTCTAGCGGACAAACTCAACTCCTTCTACGCTCGGTTCGGTGTAGACAGTGTCGCCGCTAGCCCTCTGGCTAGTGACGTCACTGGCGCACCGGCTGTTGTGGAGGGGGGGGGGCAACCGCGGGGGGGCGGGGGCGCTCTCTCGTTGTCGGAACACAGTGTGAGAAGAGCATTTATGCAGGTGAACACCAGGAAGGCTGCAGGCCCAGATGGTATAACAGGACGCATACTTAAGTCCTGTGCAAACCAGCTTGCCCCGGTGTTCACCGCCATATTTAATCAATCCCTGGCGGAGTCAGTAGTCCCTGCCTGCTTCAAGATGTCTACCATCATCCCTGTACCGAAGAAACCCTCCCCAACATGTCCAAATGATTACAGACCGGTGGCACTCACCTCTGTGGTCATGAAATGTTTCGAGAGGCTGGTCAAGGACCACATTTGTGCCTCTCTCCCCAGCGATATGGACCCTATGCAATTTGCATACAGGACAAACAGGTCCACTGATGACGCTGTCTCCCAGGTACTGCACAGCACTCTCTCCCACCTTGACCGTCAGAAGGGGGGCTATGTGAGACTGTTGTTCATTGACTACAGCTCAGCGTTCAACACCATAGTCCCCACCAGACTGGTGGACAAGCTGATCGAGCTAGGCCTGAGCTCCGCCCTGAGCGCCTGGGTACTGGACTTTCTGAGTGAAAGACCCCAGGCGGTCAGGGTGGGGGGTCAGACCTCCAACACCATCACCCTGAGCATCGGGTCCCCCCAGGGCTGTGTTCTAAGCCCCCTGCTGTACTCACTCTACACACACGACTGTGTGGCCAAGTTCAGCTCCAACTCCATTGTGAAGTTCGCCGACGACACGGTGGTGGTGGGGCTGATCTCGGACAACGACGAGAAGGCCTACCGGGAGGAGGTTGAGGTACTGGAACGTTGGTGCCAGGACAACAGCCTGCTCCTGAACATTGGTAAAACCAAGGAGCTGATCGTGGATTATAGGAGAGGACAGCGGGAGACACACACACCACTGAGGATTAACGGGGCTACCGTGGACAGGGTGAGCAGCTTCAAGTACCTGGGGGTCCACATCTCAGAGGACCTGACATGGTCAACACACATAGGCACAGTAGTAAAGAAAGCGAAGCAGCGCCTCTACCACCTGAGACAGTTAAGGAAGTTCAGAGTATCGGGGAAGATACTTCAGTCCTTCTACTCAGGAGCTGTAGAGAGCATCTTGACCGGAAACATCACTGCCTGGTATGGGAACAGCACGGCACAGGACAAGAAGGCCCTACAGAGTGTGGTGCGCTCAGCCGAGCGTACCACGGGTATTGCGCTACCTCCCCTGCAGGCTCTATACAACAAGAGGTGCAAATCCAGAGCCTGCAGGATAATGAAAGACCCCCACCACCCCAATAACAGCCTGTTCCAGCTGCTGAGGTCAGGCAGACGCCTGCGAATTCTAGAGACTAAGACGGAGAGGCTTAGGCTAAGCTTCTTCCCCCAGGCCATCAGAGCCTTGAACAATGAACATCGAGAGACACAGAAACTGAACTATCCACACACAAGTACATACACGACATGCACGCTGAGCACGCTCACACACTAGCAGCCACTTTAACACTCATGCCGCACACACGCACACTTATGGCCAGAGGAAAGGCCACTTAAAATAGTATAACATCAGGAACAGTGTATTGCACTACTAAAGCTAACTAGCATGTCCTATATGCTCTGTAAATACTAATGTACAGATACCGAGATGGCACACCATGTACCTGTTTATTGCACTGTTTTATTGGATTCTATTAATATGTTGTACCACTGTATTTTATTGGATTCTATTATATGTTGTACCACTGTATTGCACATCGTCGCGGGCAAGACCAGCCGCATTTCATTGTATACCTGTATGCCGTGACAATTAAAACTCTTGAATCTTGAATCTTGAATCTTGAATCTAGTATCACCCTGATAGCGATATTGGGTATATGATCTGTGTATCCCTATATAGGTCTATTCGTTCAACATGTTACTTTCCAGTGTAGTATTTGTTACTTTCAAAAGTAATAGTTACAACTAATTACATTTAAATTCTTCTTCTTTCTAGACTCCCTTGCCTTACAACTGTTTATGTGTGAAGAGGAGGTTCCCCCTGAGCAGCAGGAGAGGAGCCCCAGTCTGGACCAGGAGGAGCCAGAGCCCCTACAGATGAAAAGAGGAACAGGAGGAACTCTGGACCAGTCAGGAGGGAGAGCACCTCCAAGGTCTGCAGGAGGCTGATATCATGAAGGTCACATTCAATCCTGTCTCTGTGAAGAGTGAACATGATGAAGAGAAACCTCAGTCCTCATGGTTTAACCAAATCCATGACCCAGAGCCCCTACAGATTAAAGAGGAACAGGAGGAACAAGATCTAGAGGAGTCTGATAGGTGCAAGATGATCTTACATCCTGTGAAATATGAAAACTATAGTGAGAATACTCTGTCCTCACAACTCAGCCAAACCCAGGACCCAAAGCTCCTACAGATTAAAGTTGAACTACATCAAGGGCTGGAAGAAGCGGATCGCTCCAAGATCACAGTAAACCCAGTGAAATGTGAAGATGGTGAAAAGAATGATCAGCCTCTTCAAACCCAAAGGGAGAGAAACAGAGAAGCATACTCTTTACCCAGCACTTCAACTGAACAGATGAAAACAGAACCTGATGCTGAGGACTGTGGAGTATCAGAACCAGCCAGTAACCTAGATCCAGCTGGTGATTTAGAACAAACTAGAGATGGCCAGCTCCTCTCTTCAGACTGTTCGGGAAATGAGACTGATGACAGTGATGACAGTTCTGAAACTGAGACTGATGACAGTGATGATGACAGTCCTGAAACTGAGCCCAATGACGGTGATAAATGGAAGGAGACTGCAGGGCCAGGTTTGATGACTCTGAAACCAAAGAAGACACAGAAAATACAAAGTTTGTCTAACAGCAGGCCTGGGTTCAGAAAGAAGGGAGATCTGAAGATACACATAAATAAGCATATTGGAGAGAAACCATTTAGTTGTTCAGTTTGTGGGAAAGGGTTCGGTAGGAAAGATAATCTTAAAACACACATGAGGACTCATACAGGAGAGAAACCATTTAGTTGTTCAGTTTGTGGGAAGGGGTTCAGTAGGAAGAGAGATCTGAAGAGACACATGATGACTCATACAGGAGAGAAACCATTTAGTTGTTCAGTTTGTGGAAAAGCGTTCAGTATGAATCAACATCTGAAGGGACACGCAATGACTCATACAGGAGAGAAACCATTTAGTTGTTCAGTTTGTGGGAAAGGGTTCAATAGGAATCAACATCTGAAGGAACACGCAATAACTCATACAGGAGAGAAACCTTTTAGTTGTTCAGTTTGTGGAAAAGGGTTCAGTACCAATCAACGTTTGAAGGAACACGCAATAACTCATACAGGAGAGAAACCTTTTAGTTGTTCAGTTTGTGGAAAAGGGTTCAATATGAATCAACATCTGAAGAGTCACACAATAACTCATACAGGAGAGAAACCATTTAGTTGTTCAATTTGTGGAAAAGGGTTCAGTACGAATCAAAATCTGAAGAGACACACAATAACTCATACTGGAGAGAAACCATTTAGTTGTTCAGTTTGAGGGAAAGGGTTCAGTCAGAAAGGATATCTGAAGTTACACGCAATGACTCATACAGGAGAGAAACCATTTAGTTGTTCAGTTTGTGGGAAAGGGTTCAGTAAGAAGGGAGATCTGAAGACACACATGATGACTCATACAGGAGAGAAACCTTTTAGTTGTTCAGTTTGTGGAAAAGGATTCAGTACAAATCAACATCTGAAGGAACACGCAATAACTCATACTGGAGAGAAACCTTTTAGTTGTTCAGTTTGTGGGAAAGGGTTCAGTATGAAGGGACATCTGGGCCCTATTCCCCGTACCTGGTTCAACTAAGTCGATCAAGAGTCCCATTATCCAGATTCAGTTAACCCGATGTTTGAAGCCGGGATTTTGCTGTTCCTCGAAGGTGGATTCAGTCTCGTTAACTCGAACCAGACTTGAGACTCAGGATAAGTGCGCGCGGCCGCTTCAGTTGAAAAGCCAGCACGTATCGATAGCAGAGATCCTGATTTTCTAACGGCATTGATTGATTAATTGATTTAAAACTTTATTAACAGATTGCAGTACGGCTCAATAGCCTCGCCGACAAGTTAAATGCATGATCTATAGGCTAATTTTAAGTCCCTCATTACCCCAATCAATCAGATTATATTTCTTTAAACTTGCCTGCTGGCAGTAGGTTTATGGATTGAATAATCAAATGAGATCTTGCTAGCGAAAATAATTAGTTTAACTGTTATACAGAATAAGGATACGGCTCTCTTACCCATTGATTGATGTATGGTGGATCTTTTACTTATCTGCACTGTGGTGTAACGGTTTGTGCTTTTGACTTTCACGCAGACGGCCCGGGTTCGAATCCTAGTCTTTTCCTTCTTTTTGCAATGTAGGAATAATTCAATTTGGTGCACGTTGAGAGCTATATAAAGAATGACATCCTCAATGCATGTAGATTTATAATATTTTAACTTAAAACTAGGCTACTTTAGCGTATAATCATTAATATTATATTCCAAAAAAATTATATTGGAAACGCTGGGTTTCGAACACCGGTCGCCCGGTTGCCAGGATTCAGCACTAGCCGCTGCGCCACTGTGCCAGACGGGATAAATTCATTGTTTATCCATTAATGGACGAGAGACCCGTGTTTAGAATATTTTACTTTTGAATGAAGTTTTATCTCTTTATTCTCAAATGCATTAATGTGACGTCAACGGCTCATTCAATTTCTCAAATCCGTCAAACAGCGCATCTCATCAGACATTTTAATCCCAGTTACAATATCACACAAAAACCACAATCCCCGCATAGACACTTCAATTTTATGCTTGAATGAAACACAATCCGGGCGCTCCGTTAAGCAAATCTACAGCGGAGAATATATGAAACTAATCAGAGCCAAACGGCCGATAGGTTTCATTCATTAAAAATATCCCCGCGGGATTCACATTTGCAATGCGCCGTTATTAAAATAACCACATGCAGCGTGTATCGCGATCGCGACTCCGAGCGCCGTATATGACGTGCATTATTTTATTTAGGACAAAGTAAATCTATAGGCTCAATATGATTTATTATCAGCATTTAGTTCTATTATTATACATTTCAAAAGCCCCCTCTAGGAAAACGAAGCACAGAAACGTAATTCAGAATGGTATAATGCAGATCCTAGACTGTGAGAATCATTTCAGGAAGCGAGCTGTCATTTCTTTGCGGGGGCGTGGCCATGGTTCATCCGGCTAACTGAAGTTAACCCTGCTCCTGACCAGGCTCAAACTTTTTGATCTGTTGTCATGGTGATTTAGACAATCGATCGTCAGGGAATGGGAAGGTCCGGCTTAAGTCAGGCTTGACTGGAAATTATCCGGCTAACTCAGTTATCCAGGTACGGGGAACGGGGCCCTGAAGGGACACATGAGAACTCATACAGGAGAGAAACCATTTAGTTGTTCAGTTTGTGGAAAAGGGTTCAATAGGAATCAACATCTGAAGACACAATAGAACTCATACTGGAGAGAAACCATTTAAATGTTCAGCTTGTGGAAAAGGGTTCAGTCAGAAAGAACATCTGAAGATACACAATAGAACTCATACTTGAGAGAAACCATTTAGTTGTTCAGTTCAAGCTCGGAGTAGACTGGAAAAGAAGAGAGAACAGCTCCCAAAACACAATTTGCAGTATAAACAATAGGAACCCCCATATACTTTGTTTTATGTCACTCCAACACAAAGTGCTGTACAAGTCACACAACAAATATTTACACAGATATAAATATGTCACATAAAAAGGCAGGTCTCTCAAGCTGTCAAAACCAAAGATAAAGGTGTTTTGATGATTTAAACAGAGTGGGGGCCTGCCTAACATGCAGAGGCAGCTCGTCCCTGAATTTTGGGGCTGCCACTGCGAGAGCACGGCCCCCCTAAGCTTCAGCCTGGACTTAGAAACAGCCAGTAGGAACTGATCTTGAAGGAACACTTAGCCAACAGTTAAATATTAATTTTGATCCTAAAACCCACAGGAAGCCAGTGGAGGGAAGCCAGTACAGGGGAAATGTGCTCTCGCTTACATGTTCCAGTTGGCAGACGAGCAGCAGCGTTCTGGACTAACTGCAAGCGAGAGAGGGAGGCCTGACTGACACCAACATACAAGGCATTACAATAATCAAGACCAGAGGTCATAAAAGCATGGATAACATTCCCAGTCACACTGCGGAGAGACAGGACAGCACATCATCGCCCTGTCTTTCATATTGATTCCCCAACCTTAAAAACGATCAGTTCAATACGGAACGTGTCTTTTAGTTTCCAATTACGGGACGATTCCGTATTTTACGAGACGGGTGGCAACCTTAGAGGCAATAGTTGAGCAGTTAGCTGCTTTGAACTGATTGGCCAATCAGAATAGACCCATCAAACAAACACAAGGTGATATTTCCTCTTATAATCATCTAGGAAGACAATTATTATGCTACACGTTGTACAATCACTATGTATGTGTGCAGTATTTGCACCTGCATATATATTTGTACTTATTGTACTTTCATTATTTCAATCTTCTCTCTCTTACAAGATACTGGATGATCAGAATTGAGCCCAAACCTTTAAATATTGACATTTCAGTTTCCAAATCAAACGGTGGGACTTTTAAGTGTCTTTAGGAAATGTATTGATTTGATGTCTTCCATGGTTTTTGATCAACATTGAGTCTGACCTTACTTACATTATTACACATTAGATTAAATTGGTTTGTGACTGAAATTGTGATTCTTGGATTATGCAACAGGATTACAAAAAAAGGAATGTGTCAGACCAAGATATTGTCTAACGGATAGTAATCTGGTTGCAGATTTGATTTCAATAAAAAAAAATATAAACTGTTGATGTATTTTATGTTTGATATTGATAAATTACATTGGAACATTGGGGCACTGTCAAACAAGTATTGAGGTTCTTAGCACTTTGGCTGCCATGGGTTAAATTCATTATCAACCGTAGGTTGCCGGCTCTATTTGTCTATAGAGAAAGTCCCCTTCTTTGCAGGGCTATAACTTTTTAAATTCTATTGCTACATTGCCATTATTAGGGCCCATTCAAAGTCCTATATGTATTGTTCATTGTGTAGCAACGTTAAACTTTTTCATTCACATATTCATAGTAAAGTATGGTCTAATGTATAAGTATGTTTTCATCTCTTTCTGCAGCTTTCTCCAGAACGTGATCTATAGCCCCAAATACATTATATTGATGATGCAATACAGTTTTATGGCAATCAGCGCGATATAAAAAATTCCAACTAGACGTACTTCTAGAAGTTACTACACGTCATCTGATGTTGACCGGATGGGCTAGGGGGCGTTTATAATTCCATGGGCAGTGTTATACCAATCATCTAATGTGGGTCAAATGTTGATAATAGCAGTTAGTATCGAAGACGGTAACTTTACACGCTAAAACTCACCCCAGTCTCCGCGCGCCGTTGGCCGATCATCGTAGAGTAGAAATTTTACCATTATGGGATGTCGATTTACCCGGTCCATCTCCAGCTTGTATAATGGTATATACGTCCAAATCATGTTGTTTATCGAGTTATTAGCAATCGATCGCTATGTAGTGTGTCGAGATCGAGTCCCGGAACCTATAGCTAGTGCCCGGAAGTAATACGGCCGACCAGCACAATCTCCATAGCACTTCCTGTTAAGCGATTGCGCCGATCGGCCACCAGATGGCGCTCCTGAACCGCCAGAGAGCTCAGTGGGTCCTCCTGGTGGATCTCAGGCCAGCGGAGGGGAAATATGAATCCGATCCCAGATTTTTGAAATATTGATATTAAAGACGCTGTAAAGCGTCTTCGGCAACTTGAGCATGGCCGGGAATGACGTGACCAGGTCCCTCTCCCACCAGTACAGGACGCCACCCACACAGCAGCAGGCGGGTCGCCCGACCTGGCGACCGCCAGACCATGGTCTGGAGGGGGAGGTGTGGTAGTGTGCCGTAGGATTCGATACCACTGCGGCCGGCCAGACGAAAGCGCTGGCGCCCGGCTGCGCATCCCGATGCGGTCAGAACCGGAGGCTGTACCCAAGAGACAGAACTATTACGGAGGTCAAGGGGGCGAGGACGGCCCGGACCAGGGGCCTCGTCGGCGCCGCTACCGCCGCAACTTCAACTACCGCCGCAGACGCTCGCCGGCCGGCGACAAGCCGGGCCCAGAGGGCGGCGATAAAAACGTCAAGAGGACGTCAGTGTTCACGGTTTGTCCCGAAAGAGGGGGCCCCGAAAGGACCGTGCAGAGAGATCAGAGCAAGATCTGCTCCTTCCCGGCCTCCGACCCGGAAGAGCGGACGAGAGCTCCCCGAAGGACCCCGAGGAGAGCGCGGAGCTCATCCGAAGCAGACGTGGGGGGTGCCTTCGTTTACCCTCGAAAACCGCACCCTAGGGCGTGTAACCCACCCAGGGCCCCGCGGGTCGTCGCTGAAGCAGCGCCGAACGAGGGAGGAGAGGTAGAGTTGGTCCCCTCAGGGGAGGGCGGCGAAGACGGCGGAGACAGGGGCGAGGAGGGCGCCGCGAGGGGACCCTCAGAGGCCTCGGAGGGCGAAGCCGTGGCAGAGGACCCGCCAACAGAGACGGAGGAATCTGACACGGAAGTCAACAGCGAAGGTTATGTAACGATCTCGGCGGAAGAAGTTCGGGCTTGCTTGCTCCGGGCTGCGCGGGGTCGGGCGGGCCCCATCCGTGCTCGCCGGAGCCCCGAGAAGCGGACCAATCCGTCGGAGGAGCACCAGAGGTCGGCTACCCGCTCGGTATCGCCAGGACTACGTGCTCAAGAGCGTGTTTGTTGAACAGTGTGTCCAACTCATGAAGGAGTGTGTGAAACTGTTAGCATAATGTGTGATTGTCGATCTATGTGTGAAACTGTTGGTCTCAGGACCGTTTTCATGCATGCGTTGGTTGGTGTTTTGTTGTTAACTTGCAGAGGACTTAGCAAGTTCAAAGTGGGGGGAAATGTAGCAGCCTGAAAATATTGTTTATTATTCAGAACTGCTGACTTGCCTTTTTATCTCCTCTTTCTGAACCAAAACATTCTAATTAGTTTCATTGATATTCGCACGAACAATGACACAAGCGTCTTCTTCTTCTATCGCTGGAATATGGATTATAAACGGCATTACTGGATTCTAGTCTACAAATCCTTTTCCCTGTGGAGCTAGTAGGCGGGACCAGCAGGGGGCGATGGCAGGCGGAGAGTGTCGGAGAGAGATGGGAGAAGATATATGGGAGCGGAAGGAGAGAGACGTCCTCTTCGGCTTTGGACTTGACCGTGAACGGTCGCAGCCACAACGGGCGTGTGCTTTGGAATAGCCCCGTTGAAGAAGTGAAGCTGGAGAGCCCCGTGGGATAGCGACGGGTGATAGGAAGTACTTGCTAGTGGACGCGATATCCTAGAAGTACCAGCGATAGTGTGTGAGCAAACGGTACAGAACAAGGTACTAACACTATCGGGTTATAGTAGTTACTGTGTGCGGTATAAGTAGCGTGCGGCTAATACCATATCTGAGTCCTTAGTAGTCGGGTTATAGCAGTTACTGTGCCGGTATAGAGTGCGAGCCAAGATACATGCGTGGACCTACAAACAGTCTGCTCCGGCCGTCAGCAGCTGTCTTCACCGGCGTTCTGCATCAGCTCTGCACCGGCTGGGAGCAGCCAGCACGGGAGTCGTCCCGTCCAGCAGAGGTCGCCAGCACACAGCACGCACTCTCAACCCACCACTGCCCCTGCCCCAGCCCCGCTTTCTAGCACCTGCGACGAGAGCGTTCAACGCCATCTTGCCACCAGGACGGTGGTGGAGCGGCGCGGCCGCCATTTTGGTAGAGTAACATTAGGGCTTCGGTGCCCAGGATCTATTGCATGTTACACAGTGTGGTGCGGCCTGCGGGTGAAGTGAACGCTAACAACCAGTGTCTAAGGGGTACCCCAAACTATATATACCGGCATTAGAATAGGGCTTTTTGCAAGGTATTAGTGGGCCCACACTTTTGTTTTCGTTCCTTTCCTTTGAGCGTGATAACATGTGTGTTTAATAATATTTTCCCATCCAATTAACCCTTTCCCTGTGGGGAAGTTACAGACCTGGGCCCTCATGCATCAATGTGGACGTAGAACTTGACCTACTTCCACACGTAAGCACGGAATGTAGAACTAGCGTACGCACAGGGAAGTCGGCATTCATCACACGTGCGTACGCAGGCTCTATGGTCCTCCGTGTTGATGAATACCACTTTGTTCTACCGTCAATGCTCGTGCATGATTATCCATATATGGTCATGAAAATGAGGAAACACCCCCCATGGGATGTGAAATAATGGACGGACCCGAGCGGAACCCTGAGAAACTCACGAAGATTGTTCACTGCTGTCGAACCAAGAAGACACTATCGCGTATTGTGGGATAAATAAAAGGCGGACTCGTAAACGGTGATGTCAGATATCAACGGCTCCCTAAGACCATTGCTGCAATTCTGCCTGGACAGCTCAAAATACTAATAAAGACCGTTCGTTGACCACTGTTTGGCGTTGGTTGTGTGTCATTATAACCGTGCTGGAATATGAATGCCTTTATTAGTTGTGTTCGATTGGCTATATGATTTTTAGATGCATCTATTTTGTTGTTGGCTAATAAAGACCGTGCTGGAATATGACTGCCTTTTCCCGTGTTGTTTGATTAATACCCCAGGGATTAAAGTTCTCCTCAATTTTATTCCAAATCGCGATGGATCTCCCGTCAATTTTCTACCTGCTGCATATGATTTCTAGAGGCATACTACAATCTATTTTGATGTCAGTATTGGGTAGCCTATATAAACAATATAATACGAGAGCATATACAAGAACAATGAATCTCACTGCATGTATGATAGCCTGCCTTTCAATACATGAACTTGAATTCCATCATGTTTGTGTGCGGGACTCACAAGGCTGTAGTCACAATGGGTGGTACCGGTGTACAGTAATAATAACAGTCCACACAATATCACGATCCATGCCATAGCCTATGTTCTATTAGGACATGATCTGTGACGACAAATGTTCTAGAATGTTTGATTAAGATATCATACTCTGACAGCATGCCTATGAGCAACAAAAACGCGAACTTGAATCCCATCATATACATAGTCTGTCCACTATAGTGTCATTGCAATGCGTTTTCTATTCTTTCTTATACAGTAAAAAGGGGGAAGAACACTACATTCATATGACTTGTATTCTGCTTACAGCTTCGAAGTTCCACTTGTTTCGTTTAACGTAAAGCCTTTTAAATATAATCAAAACGTTCCCGTGTTTCTGCGGTCTGCGCAGAATAATAACGAGTTGAGCTTTATGATTTATGATGAATTGAAAATGGGGGACCCTGATGTAAACAAGACGAAAGTTGGTCTGCATCCCCAATCAACAATTGTATGTACTGAGCTGTACTGTACTGTACCCATTCTGCAATCTGTTAATAAACTTTTCAATCAATCAATCAATCAATCAATCAGTCAGTAGCCTACACCCCGTATATTCCGATAACGCTATATAAACCATGCTGCATTCATTCTGAGAGAAAGATCTATTATTCCAAATGCTATTTATAGGGTTTTGACCATAATTACACTACTGTTGCTATTTTACAATGAACTATAATGAACTACGGTTCGTACAGAACGTGCCAGTGTTATTATGCACAGAAGCTCATTTCCTTGTTGTAATAATATATTCTACCACTGGGCGCTAGGTACGCCAGGTCTGAACTGTGCGTAGATGTAAGCACGAAGTCAAGTTCAAGTTCAAATTGATGAATCCCACTCTTTGCTTAGAAATGATCGTACGCACAGGGTAAGCACAGATCTGTGCGTAGAACACGTTGATGCATGAGGGCCCTGGTGTATTATAAATAAAGCCTAGAGAGGTATTATTCTGGCCGTATAATTAAAGCCTTTTGAGGTATTATACAGGGTGAAGACCCAGACGTGGGTGATGAGTCAAACACAGTGAAGTATATTATCCCTGATATTAACCCAGAGGTGGGTGCATAATATACGTGTTTATGAGGTATGGAGTTACCAACGGTACTATAGTGGGACTTCCGTCCAATTGGCCACTAGTAGGAGATCATTGTAACTGACCAGTACATAACATTAAAGAATTGGATGGGAGATTTGGTGTGTGTGTCTATCCATGGGCCGGTTGACAATCCTTTTGGTGTGGGTAATGTTAATATAATTAACCCTTTCCTATTCCACCGTTCCCTCTTCATTGTAAGGTTTCTAGGGTCATTGAGGGAGGGTACTGCTTGCGGGGGGAACTCAGAGTATTTGATTACAATTCAGTCACGAGGTGTGGGAGGGTTTAAGGAGCAACTGGGGGGAGTGGGAGCGTGTTGGGGAGTACTGCTGACTGCCCTGCTGCAGGCAAGGAAGACCAGAGTACCAGACCAGGTTGGTAAATCCCGGGCCCCATCCACTCACACTACCAGCCTCCAGTCGACGCCCCAGGCCCAAAGACGAGGGTGCAGTCAGACAGAGTTCTACTGTGTCCAGCTACCTCGTGACTGCCAGCAACCGTTCCCACGAAGCAGGGATAATCCACCCTGCTACAATCACATCATGGTTTGGAGTAGGGATGTCCGATATTATCGGCCGACCGATATTATCGGCCGATATCGGCAGTAAAATGTGATATCGGAAAATATCGGTATCGGTTTAAAAAAACAAAAAAACAATAACAATATTTGTTATATATATATCCAGTGAAATTATTAGTTACCTGAAATTATTCCGTTTTTTGGGGGGGGAAACCCTGCATATATCGGTATCGGTTGGACAATATCGGAATATCGGTATCGGTAAAAAAGCCAATATCGAGCATCCCTAGTTTGGAGTGATGCGTGCCATCAACCGGAAACCTCTCGACAGGGTCATTAAGATCAGCGGCAAGATAATTGGGAAGGACCAGGAGCCACTCAGCAGCATCCACAAGAAACGGACAGTTAAAAAGGCCTCCCAAATAGTTGTAGATAACACACACACCCTTCACATCCATTACAAACTAATGCCCTCAGGCCGTCGATACAGAGCTTCATCACTGAACAAAAGGGGCTTAGGTAGCTTCGTGCCAACCTCCATCAGACTGCTGAACACCTAGGTCTGGTGGAGGCCGGACTGCCCTGAACAGTATTGCTCACACAAAACAATGGCAATGATCACTAATGTTATGTGTGAAAACTCCACTAGATGGGTATTTTGCCGGGGTGTTAAAGATTAAGATCCAATTAAAGATTATATTTTGTAAACTCAAGAAACAGTTATTTTTACCTAGAAGAGTTCCCAGAAAACCAATGCAAATGTAAGTCACCCAGAATAATTAATTCAGAAGAGGCATAAGATGACATCAATTCACCTATTTGCTTTAAGGCCACGTTTGTTGCAGCAGGATGGTAATTAATTACCAATACAGTATAATGAACTGTTATTATACAACAGTATAATGAACATCACCCCCAAGGCAGATGTCCAACACTATACAGTAGATTACAATGTCTTAGGCACAGAGGAAACGGCAAGTTCGGGTTTAGACAGATATTCTTTAACACATACATATCTTTAACATTACCATAACAACGCATACCAATATCCCTCCCCCTTCAGATTTCCTTTTGAAAAAGCTTGTATTGATGCATAGCTATATCTACTGCAAGTTAAAAACTTTTGCCATGAGCCACGATTCTGACAGATGTCTGACGTCAAGACCAAACCGATGACATTAACAGTAAATATCATGAGAATTTTAAATACAGTATATAAAAAGTATTTCATTACCAATGGATGTGCATCAGACACTCTAGTTTGATCTGTAAGCTCACTGCACTTGATCATAGAATTGTCCACAACAGGGCCGCTCCAGTAGCACACCACATAGTGCTGAGTCGCCAAGCGGTCGTCCGGGTTCGTTTCCCCGACCCGGTGACCATATGCCGCATGTCTTCCCTTCTTCTCCTCCCGTTTCTCCCTCTCTCCTCTGTCGGTCCTGCATGGCCAAGAAAAAGCTTTCGGTCCTGTGTGGCCAGGAAAAAGCTAATAAAAAGATAATTAAAAATAAAAAGAATTTTCCACAACAGTATTCATCCCACACTGTTATCTTATGATAACTGCCTGACTGTATGCAAAACCTTGATTTATTTTACTATAAGGCTGAAAGTATTCTTGACCAGGAATGTGGGAGAATAGTAATATATGTGTAATAACTATGTACATTGACAATATGTTTAAATAAACAAGGCAGACGGCATAACTTCTGTTTTGAAAATACTGTATATTTATTTAGTAAGTAGTGTGTAATACAATCAATCAATCAATCTGCATGTATGTTGAGAAAAAGGGTACATGCAGCATTTAAACATCTGAATTGTTTCCATACAGCAGACATTAAACATCTGAATTTATGGACCTTGTGTTTCCATATCTTTCCATACAGCAGACATTAAACATCTGAATTTATGAACCTTGTGTTTCCATATCCTTCCATACAGCAGACATTAAACATCTGAATTGATGGACCTTGTGTTTCCATATCTTTCCATACAGCAGACACTAAACATCTGAATTGATGGACCTTGTGTTTCCATATCTTTCCATACAGCAGACACTAAACATCTGAATTGATGGACCTTGTGTTTCCGTATCTTTCCATACAGCAGACATTAAACATCTGAATTGATGAACCTTGTGTTTCCATATCCTTCCATACAGCAGGCATTAAACATCTGAATTGATGAACCTTGTGTTTCCATATCTTTCCATACAGCAGACATTAAACATCTGAATTGATGAACCTTGTGTTTCCATATCTTTCCATACAGCAGGCATTAAATATCTGAATTGATGGACCTTGTTTTTCCATATCAATATAAATTTTTTCGCGGCCGGGTAGCACAGCGGACTAAGCGTCTATCTACCACCGCAGAGACACTGGTATCGAATCCGGCTGTCAGCGTTGCCTCCGGCTTGGCCGGTCGTCATACTGACACAATTGGCGGTGTCAGCGGGAGGGAAGCCGGTGGGTGGTAATCTGGTCGTTGTAAACAGCGACTCCTACAGGTCAGTCAGGGCGCCTGCACAGCGAGGGAGGGAAATGGTGAAGGTAGTGTGACCTCCCACGTGTTACACTTCACCAATGAGAGTCCACGCTGTCAGGTGAAAAGAGGCTGCTGGCTGTCTCCTATGTATCGGAGGAAGCATGTGATACACTTCAGGGCTCCCTAGACCGACCAGTGGGCGGCACATGTGCGCAACGACCAGGAAGGGAAGGGGGGAATTGGCATAACGACTAAATTGGGATGGGAGGAAAATACAGAAAAAACAGGAGGAGAAAAAGTGAATACAAAAAATATATGAATTTTTTCCCAAACACAATACAGGTCAGGTTATTGTGTTAAATCAGTATAGAATGCGTCGAACAAACAAACACACAGAGATTATCAGAATGCGGGATAATAAAGCCCCACACAGTTAAAACCACAATGACAATAAACCAGTCAAATAAAGCCCCCACTGTTAAAGGCCAATACAGCCCAGTCCAAGAGCATCATGACCCTAACCAGTCCAAAAGCATCATAACCCTAACCAGTCCAAGAGCATCATAACCCTAACCAGTCCAAGAGCATCATAACCCTAACCAGTCCAAGAGCATCATGACCCTAACCAGTCCAAGAGTATCATAACTCTAACCAGTTCAAGAGCATCATGACTCTAACCAGTCCAAGAGCATCATGACCCTAACCAGTCCAAGAGCATCATAACCCTAACCAGTCCAAGAGCATCATAACCCTAACCAGTCCAAGAGCATCATGACCCTAACCAGTCCAAGAGCATCATAACCCTAACCAGTCCAAGAGTATCATAACCCTAACCAGTCCAAGAGTATCATAACTCTAACCAGTCCAAGAGCATCATAACCCTAACCAGTCCAAGAGCATCATAACCCTAACCAGTCCAAGAGCATCATAACCCTAACCAGTCCAAGAGCATCATGACACTAACCAGTCCAAGAGCATCATGACTCTAACCAGTCCAAGAGCATCATAACCCTAACCAGTCCAAGAGCATCATAACCCTAACCAGTCCAAGAGCATCATAACCCTAACCAGTCCAAGAGCATCATGACTCTAACCAGTCCAAGAGCATCATAACCCTAACCAGTCCAAGAGCATCATAACCCTAACCAGTCCAAGAGCATCATGACTCTAACCAGTCCAAGAGCATCATGACACTAACCAGTCCAAGAGCATCATGACTCTAACCAGTCCAAGAGCATCATGACCCTAACCAGTCCAAGAGCATCATGACACTAACCAGTCCAAGAGCATCATAACTCTAACCAGTCCAAGAGCATCATGACCCTAACCAGTCCAAGAGCATCATAACCCTAACCAGTCCAAGAGCATCATAACCCAAACCAGTCCAAGAGCATCATAACCCTAACCAGTCCAAGAGCATCATGACTCTAACCAGTCCAAGAGCATCATAACTCTAACCAGTCCAAGAGCATCATGACCCTAACCAGTCCAAGAGCATCATAACCCTAACCAGTCCAAGAGCATCATGACCCTAACCAGTCCAAGAGCATCATAACCCTAACCAGTCCAAGAGCATCATGAATCACTGTTGGCCCAGAGTGCATTGAATCACAACAAAAGTCACTTGAACCGATGCTCGTCTGGTGTCTCACCACAGGCCCGCTTGACAAGGGAGTCCCCACCAGTAGTCAAGACTACCGACAATATGGCTCTGTGGATCACTGACACACTCAGGCCCCTCCCTACACCACATCGAGGTCTCGGTTCACGTAGGAGTAGAACCTCCAAGGCCACGCAGCTAGGGGCTCAAGTGTCCTCACGCCTAGCGCCCTTCATCATAGCCCGCCACTCATAGACACTCCTACCGCCAACAACAGCGCAGTAGGACACATTTGACATGGAAACTGTACATTGGAGGAGGTTGGGTAGGTGGGGTGGGGTTGGGTGGGGCTGTACATTGGAATACTGACAAAGCCATGCTTGGTCTTTATTATACAACTGGGTTAGGACATTTGTAGGGGCCAGTTTTGAATTGCAGTCTCCCTTAGGTGTTCTTTGAGAGTGTTTTTGAAGGTGGGTAGTGATTTACATTCCTTTACAGCTTTGGGTAGGGCGTTCCACATTGTTGTGGCATAATTGCGAAACGTGTTTAGTCCCTTGTTTGAGCCGAATCTGGGTTTTACATGATTTGTGGAGCTCCCTCTGGTGTTGTGATCGTGGTATTCACTGACCTTTGGGAAGTATTTTGACATGTACATGGGTACCTTGGTCGTGTAGTGTATCTTGTAGACCAGGCCCATTGCAAGTTGCTGTACTCTGTTGTCTACTCTAAGCCATCCTAGGTTGGCAAAGTGTGCAGGGGTGAGGTGGGTTCTAGGAGTCAGGTCAAGCAGTAGTCTGACTAGTTTGTTTTGAGATGTTTGTAATTTGGTTTTTAGTGCCTTTGAGGTGCTTTGGTACCATGAGGTGCAAGCATAGTCGTAGTACCCTTGAATGAGTGCTCCTGCCAGAGTCTTCAGGGTATTCTTGTTTACCAGGGAGGAGATCCGGTACAAGAATCGAGTTTGTTGATTGACTTTTTTTATTACATTGGATGCCATTTTGTCACAGGAAAGATTAGCCTCTAGGATGGAACCTAGGTAGGTAATTTCATCTTTCCTTGTGACAATATTGTCACCCACTGTAACTGAGAAGCCGTCTGTTTTGCTGAGTTTGTTATTTGAACCGAAGAGAATGGACTCTGTTTTGCCCATGTGTAATGATAGTTTGTTGTCGGGGAGCCATATGCAGATTTTGCCTAGTTCCGAGCTGAGGGTTTTTTCAACCTGTAACTTGTTCTTGTCAGAGACCAGCAGGGCTGAGTCGTCCGCAAACAGGAACAAGTTGCAGTCACAAGCTGACGACATGTCATTTGCATAAATTAGGAACAGTAGTGGTCCTAGTATGCTTCCTTGTGGAACACCACAGTTCACTGTGAGGGGGGGGGATAGGGTACCGTTTACCTCCACCATCTGTTCTCTCCCCTCCAGGTAGGATTGTATCCAGCTCACTGATAAACTATCAAAACCAATTGCTTTTAGCTTGTCAATCAGAATGGTGTGATTGACAGTGTCGAAGGCCTTTTGTAGGTCTAGCATGACCATGCCGCAGTATTTGCCCGCGTCCACCTCTTGCTTGATGTGGTCGTTCAAATAGAGAAGGCATGTGTCAGTGGAGTGGGATGTTCTGAAGCCAGATTGGAATTCGTAGATTAGATTTTTATCCGTAAGGTACTTTTCGACCTGTTCGTATACTATTTTTTCCATGACTTTCGAGATGGATGTAAGGATAGAAACAGGGCGGTAGTTGCCTGGGTCTAATTTGCTGCCCTTTTTGTGCAGGGGTGTTACTCTCGCTATTTTGAAGTCCTTGGGGACGTGTCCCTGTTTTATGGAGAGGTTTATTATGTGTGTGATGACTGGGGTGATGGCGGCTGCTGAGTCTCTGAGGAATTTGGAGGGGATGTTGTCATGGCCAGTGGCCTTGTTCGGTTGGAGGGCGCTCAGTTTATTGAGTACCTCATCTGTAGTTACCATTTCCAGTTTGAAATCGTCTTTGTGGACGCCTAGGTTCTTGTAGTATGCTACTATGTGTTCTACCCCATACTGCCCTGAGTGGGAGGGTAGTTTGTTTACCAGTGTTGTGGCTATGTTTGTGAAGAAAGTGTTTAAGTAATTGGCTACATCCAGTTTGTCTGTGATGAGCGTGTTGTCCGTCTTTATGTTTATGTTTGAGAACCTGGTTTTAAGTTTTTTACTGCAGCCTAGTTGATTATTGAGTAATTTCCAAAGTTCACGTGGTTTATTTTTGTTTTCCTCAGTTTTGTCATTGATGAAATTTTTTTTTGCAGTTTTTGTCATGGAGTTTACGTCATTTCTTAGTCTATTTCTTTCTAGTTTGAGTTCAGTCACGTGGGCTTGGAGTTCACTGCTCGTGCTTTTGGTAAGCTTTGACTGACTCGCCGCTGTTGTGAGAAGCGGTGGGTTCGGCCCTCATTCATCAACGTGGACTTTGACCTTGACCTACTTCCACACGTAAGCACGGAATTTAGAACTAGCGCACGCACAGGGAAGTCGGCATTCATCACACGTGCGTAAGCAGGCTCTACGCACACCTGTCATGATGAATCCCACCTTGGCCCTGCGCCGCAGCTCGTGCACGCTTTCACGTATTTGCATACCAAAACCGCCCCGACCAACCAAATATGGTCAGGCCCTCCCCTTCAAATACCATGAGGGAATCCCTGTGCGTGGAATGTTGGAGGATGGCAAAGCGAACGAAAAAGAGAAACTACACAGACACCGAGGTGGAAGTCCTCGTAACGGAGGTGGATAAATAAAAGGCGGATTTGTAAACGGTGATGTCAGATATCAACGGCTCCCTAAGACCATTGCTGCAATTCTGCCTGGACAGCTCAAAATACTAATAAAGACCGTTCGTTGACCACTGTTTGGCGTTGGTTGTGTTGTGTGTCATTATAACCGTGCTGTACAATATGAATGCCTTTATTAGTTGTGTTCGATTGGCTATATGATTTTTAGAGGCATCTATTTTGTTGTCGGCTAATAAAGACCGCGCTGGAATATGACTGCCTTTTCCCGTGTTGTTTGATTAATACCCACGGATTAAAGTTCTCCTCAATTCTATTCCAAATCGCGATGGATCTCCCGTCAATTTTCTACCTGCTGCATGATTTCTAGAGGCATACTACTACAATCTATTTTGATGTCAGTATTGGGTAGCCTATATAAACAATATAATACGAGAGCATATACAAGAACAATGAATCTCACTGCATGTATGATGTATCCTGCCTTTCAATACATGAACTTGAATTCCATCATATAGTCTGTCCACTATCTGCATGGTGTCATTGCAATGCGTTTTCTATTCTTTCTTGTACAGTAAAAAGGGGGAAGAACACTATATTCATATGACTTATTCTGCTTACAGCTTCGAAATTCCACTTGTTTCGTTTAACGTAAAGCCTTTTAAATATAATCAAAACGTTCCCGTGTTTCGGCGGTCTGTGCGCAAAATAATAACGAGTTGAGCTTTATGATTTATGATGAATTGAAAATGGGGGACCCTGATGTAAACAGGACGAAAGTTGGTCTGCATCCCCAATTAACAATTGTATGTACTGAGCTGTACTGTACTGTACCCATTCTGCAATCTGTTAATAAACTTTTCAATCAATCAATCAATCAAGCTACGCGGAGCGCAGTCAGTCAGTAGCCTACACCCCGTATATTCCGATAACGCTATATAAACCATGAATGAATGAATGAATGAATGAGAACTTTATTAACAGATTGCAGAATGGGTACAGTACAGTACAGCTCAATACATACAATTGTTAAGGGGATGCAGACCAGAGAAAGACTTTCGTCTTGTTTACATCAGGGTCCCCCATTTTCAATTCATCGTAACATATATGACATGCTGCATTCATTCTGAGAGAAAGATCTATTATTCCAAATGCTATTTATAGGGTTTTGACCATAATTACACTACTGTTGCTATTTTACAATGAACTATAATGAACTACGGTTCATAGAACATCCAGTGTTATTATGCACAGAAGCTCATTTCCTTGTTGTAATAATATATTCTACCACTGGGCGCGAGGTACGCCAGGTCCGAAATGTGCGTAGATGTAAGCACGAAGTCAAGTTCAAGTTGAAGTTGATGAATCCCACTCTTTGCTTAGAAATGATCGTACGCACGGGTTAAGCACAGATCTGTGCGTAGAACACGTTGATGCATGAGGGCCCAGGTTTGGTGAGTAATGTTTTTGCTTGCGCGCTCCACTTGTCTGTTAGTGCTATGGGGGCTAGCTGACAATGTTTATGAAAACCGGCCCCAGACTAGGGTCCTTTGTTCAGCCTCTTAGGCGACGGCGGAAGACCTTGGTCTGAAGCCCATTATAGTTAACTAGTGGGCCACGACCAATAACACTGGTGATCCCTGTGTTTTCTGGACGAGTGGATGTTTCTCTGTCACCGTGAGGCCCCTTCTTTCATATACAAATGAGAGTATTCCCTCACGAGGAAATATGGGCATGGATGTTCGTTAGCGGAAGATCTGTGTTCAAGTCAGCTACAGCCCAGTTGGGTATTGTGCTGGCTCCGTCGGGTGTTGGTAAAATCACGTTGTAAAACTGTGTTAACATCTTGTTTCTCTTTTCTCTTAAAAAGTGAGGAGGGTTTCAGAACGGCGGCCTGTCGGAGTGTGACTTGTTGTATCGTTGTGTACGAGTTCAGGTGGTGGCTGCTTAGCTTGCGTGCTAGTTGTGGCCTACTGTGTTAGCCAGTCAGCTGTTAGCTGCGGCGCTAGCTCGCTGTGTTTACCAAGCCTGTTGTGTCACTAGGCTAGGTAAACGTTAGCTTGCTGCTTTCGGCCGAGAGCGGCCGTTAGCTTAATGCTACACTGTTGAACGTGCTGTGACGGTAACATGTTTTTAACACTCTTGACTACGACGTCATCTTTGACAGAGGATGTTCGTCGAACCTGCCCTGAGCCAGGCCGGCGAGGGCTGCGTCAACAAGGAGCACCGTAGCGGCGGGTTGGAGCAGCGAGCTGCCCGTGTCGTCAAACACAGGAGGCTGTGTTACTTCGGTGCCATGTTAGAGACTGCAGTTTCGCTTGATCTGCGCTCAAGGTAGGCAAGGTCCTGACCAGGCCTTGAACACTTCTTCTTGCTTTCCCTTCTAAATGTTTTGTAAATAACGATGTTTTCCAAAACGAGTGTTGCTGCGCTACATTTAGGATACGACGCGAGTTATGTGTGAACTGTTTTGTCACTGGTATTTAGCTTCTCCATGCAAATCGGGTTGTTTGTTACAGATGTGAAAATGATCTGGTTTGTTGTGTTGAGAAACATCATGTGTGTTTATGTACTGTGTACTCACAACTAAGGGGGTTAAACTAACCTATAAAGCTATGCTTAGTGACATATGAGTAAAGAATGGTTCTTTTCTCAGCCTGTAATGACCAGTGATGCCGGTAACGCGTTACTAAGTAACGCGTTATTGTAATCTGATTACTTTCCCCCGAAAATAGTAATCTAACGCGTTAATCTTTAAAAGCCAGTAATCTGATTGCAGTTACTTGTCCAAGTGGCTGTGCATTACTATTTCGTTACTATCTCATCATAAATTCATAATGCAGGCGGAATGCAGTATTTTATTTCGTTTTCGACAGTCAAAAATACATTTTTGAGCTGTTTTTCTTATTTGGGAGTGACGTGGTGTGGCAGTGAAAGGGTTACACAAGAATGTGTCCTCGCGGCGTGACTGGACTCTCTGTCTGTGAGTGACTCTGCTTTGGCCCAATCACATTCCCCATCCACAGTCTGCGAATCAGAGGCAGAGTAGGGCGGGTCTTCACAGCACGTCATGTGACATATGCGCCAATCGTGTGACAGCAGTGCTCCGTTGCATTCGTCTGAGAATTCCACCCCAAAACGCTTGTCTAAACGAAGTGAAACCGCAAGAAGACTAGAGAGACATTTATAAAAACAATTTAATAGTTACAGTTGATATAATTGAATAGTTCAGCCTGCATTTGTTAGATGTGAATGGATACACTGGTTTTGTAAAACCACTGGCTGGCTGCTCTAATGCTCTCCCACAGTTCTCCAGGTGGGAGAACACGAGTGACAGAGAGAGGGGAGAGAGACACACACACACACACACACACACACACAAGCACAAGCACACGCACACACACACGCGCGCACACACACACACACACACACATACACACAGAGAGGGATTATATTATAATAATAATAATAATAATTATTATTATTATTATTATTATTATTATTATTATTATTATTATTATTATTATTATATTAGAGATGTAGGCTGTCTGGGTGGGGTTGGAGAGAAAGAGGCATGGGGTGAGAGAGAGAGAGAGAGAGAGAGAGAGGGGTGAGAGAGAGAGAGAGAGAGAGAGAGAGAGGGGTGAGAGAGAGAGAGAGAGAGAGAGAGAGAGAGAGAAAAGCTCTTATTTGCCAGATTTACAGTTAATTTACATGTTAAAGAGAGACTGATTGTATGTTTATAGAGAGACATTTATAAAAACAATTTAATAGTTACAGTTGATATAATTGAATAGTTCAGCCTGCATTTGTTAGATGTGAATGGATACACTGGTTTTGTAAAACCACTGGCTGGCTGCTCTAATGCTGTGAGCATCATAGACTGTTGCTTTACCATACTTGATGGTACAGAAGCTGAAGCACTAGTTTAACAATTTACGTTATGTGCAGAGAAACAAGTTAAAAACAATTTATGCACTTTCAATAAAGCGTTTAAAAAAAACTGTTGGGGGAACGACGACGACTTCGTAACCTAGTTACTTTCAAAGTAACTAAGTTACTCTGATAATCAAGTAATCAGTAAAGTAACTTGGATTACTTTTTAAAGGAGTAATCAGTAATCAGTAATCGGATTACTTTTACAAGTAATCTGTGGCATCACTGGTAATGACAATCAACAATGTGTTCACACATTAACAGGTTTACCTGTTTAACTGGCCGTATTAAGGGTAAAGTAGGAGGGTTGTGTTTCCCCCCGGTTCCCTGGGGACTTCTTCATCCTCCTCTCAGACATGTTGTTACACTATATTGTGTCACTGTGTGGTAGGGATACGATGTAACCCTTAGCTTGATTGCTGAGGTTGTGCTAAAACTGCTTGAGGAACTTTATTTTCCTAAAAGAAAAGATTGTTTTTCGTGTGTGCTTAGCAAGGCCTGTGGCCGATACTAATCGAGAATTATGTATTCTCTCATTATGAAAAACGGCGTTCCTCTGTAGAGTGTTTTTGCCATTTTTTGTAGGTGATGATGGGTTGTGTGTGTCGTGTGACCTGCAACTGGGTTGGGCTGGCCACAGAAGCACATGTGTAAGTTTGGTACCGGGGCTCTTGGAGGGCCCTCTCTATTCTGTGTTTTTTCCTTAGTAAAAATCAGATAGCAGGTTAGCACATGCACTGTGTGAAGCTGTTAGACGCTTCATGGAGCTGACTATGACTGCGTCATACTCTTTTTGTCATTACATCGTATCATGGGTGTGGGGTCGTAAAGGGGTGAACTGGTAACCTTTCCTCCCCCTTTTTTCTGTTGGTCAGGGGTAAACCCACCTGTCCTTCAAGGTTCCTGTCACGTTGCGGTTCGGCACGTTACAGGGTGAGGGGGGGGGGGGGTGGGAGGGAGTTTCCTGGTCCCAAGCCCTGGAATATTGGGCGTGTGCACCGCAGAAGTTCCCCCGCCATAGAGTACATCACTGTGCGCGTCTCTGTTGGTAGGACTTCCGTGTGCTGTTCAGGTCCATATGATGGATCTGTTTCGGGGGGTGGTCAGGGCTCCTCCTCACGAAGCTCCTATTCGGGCCTTCTGTGAGTTGGGACTCTCCTTCCATGTGAGGGAGCCTCCTCAGAGTACAGAGCCTCCTCCTCAGATTGATAAGGTGAGTGGAAACTCAAGAAGGAGTCCTACTATATTGTGTGTGTATTCGATTCAATTCGATTATTGAGTGTGTATGGGTTCAGTGCCTCCTCCCCGGAGAGCCCTAAAACCAAACTTTTACATGGCTCAAGGTGCAATATATTCTTTTCAATCTGTACAGCTCGCGTGGGAAGTCTCTCTGGGGATTTCCGTCTCCTCTCTATGGGAGGGTGGTGGGATGTAAAAATGTAAAGAAAATGTACCCCCGGCTGTGTAGACTGGGATACATACTGTTGGTGCTTCCTTCTTTTCTTTTAAAAGGAGTTGGAGTTAGGAAGTATCACACCCCTCTTGTCGTTCCCCTGGGCGCCTTGGGGATTCAATGACAGGTCTAAATAGCCTGTTCGTTGATGTGGTTGTGTCCCGACGCACGCATAGTGCTAGCTCGGGGTGTTCTGCAAATCAGGCGACTGACTGGCACGCCTTGGTTGCTTGGGGTTAAAACGGCGTTTTTATAAAGCAACTGGGATGGAGGTTTTTCCTCTTCCGACGACCTGTTTTGGTTGTCGACGGATTCTCGTTCATATCTGGGGGATGATGACGGAATGGATCTGAACATATGTAGAGGGGTCTCACGCCCTGGGGGTGGGCCACCGGGCGCGGTTCGCCCCGAACGTCTGGGTGGCGCCTTCTTTTCATGTTTAAGATCAACACTCATATCTGCCCCTTCTCCTGGAGTAGGCATGTCGGCGTGGTTAGGGCACGGGACTGGTTCTGGTCACGCTGGTCCGGATCAGTTGAACCCGTTGTCCGCCGGGGATGCAGATCTGCTGTTCTGGTACCCTGAGGGACTTGGGCTTTTTTCAGGGGAAAAATGCCAGGTCGGTCCGGGTGTCACAGGGTTAAGCGCTATGGAGACCCTGGTTGGGTACATTTTTTACTCAGCACTGTCGTAATGGCTTACGGCCTTGCCAACCTGTACACGCTCGATCTCGTCGGATCTCGGCCACTACGCAGGTTGGTCCTGGTTAGTACTTGGTTGGGAGACCGCCTGGGAATACCAAGTACGGTGTGCTTGGGGCTGGTTCTCCATTCTTTTCGCTCCTCTCTCACGCATGGCGAAGAGGGGCCTGTTGGGGTGGTCTTTGACCTCCTCTGGTGACCCTGTGCTTCCCGTATCGCCGGGCCCGGTCCGAAGTAATGTTTCGTCGACCCGTAGGCCTGGGTTAACCCTTTTTTGGAAACTGAAACACTTGTACTGCGGTATAGCCGGTGTATACCCGCAGGTGTGTTTTGGAGTTTTTTCTTGAGGGGTTATAGGAACAACCACCGCATTGGGTAACACCAAGGTGGTTGATTCCCTGGTGTGTTGGAGCAGTGTCAACTCCCGGGTTACCCGGTTGAGGGTGCCCCTGCACGTTCATGACGTCTGCCAATCATGTCAGCCTTCTCTGCCTCAACCCCTCTGGGTGGGTTTTTTTTTAAATGGAGGCTTGGTCATGCAACAACGCCAGCATACGCCCCTTCCGCCGGGGCGGCTGTGTTCAGCTGTCCCCTCTGGCGCCTGTCTCGTCCGCAGTCTCCAGGCTAGGGTTAACAGCCTGTTGCCTGGTTTTTCCCCGGTGCGCTGCCTGCTTCCGTTGGTTAACCTTTTTTGTGTGCTTACGGCCATGCTGACTGCCTGTTCTGCAGGGTCAGTGTGCCAGGCGGTGGACTATTGGGGGGACAGGGCCCGCTCGGCTGAGGGGCCTTTGTCCGAATACGCTGGCGATGTGGGGGGCGGGGTCACTAAGTGCCCACCTGGTGGGGTCTTGATGCTGGCATCATGGACTTCTCCGGGCCCCCGTTCCAGGGGGTCCAGTCCCTTTGGTGGGTCTGGGCCTTCCTTCGCGCTCCGCTGCTACGGCCTTGCCACGGGGTTGGGTTTGCCCTTGACCCCGTGATTCTGGGGGCAGTAACGAGGTTGTTCCCTCCGTTCGTTCCCGGGTGGCATGCGGGTTGTGCGTGTGTGTAGTCGTGGGGTCAGGCCACGGTCTGCTCACCCTGTGCGTTGAGTTGCTTGAGTGCCTCTTCGCACGGTCAGGTCCATCGCCCTCCCGGGAAACCTCCAATAGGGGGGGTGCCCTCCATTAGGGGGGGGTCGGGGGGGCTCGGCCCTCCCTGTTCTGATGGTTGTGGGAGGCCTTCAGCGGGGTGTATTTGTCGGCCGGTGGCTCCGCTCGGCCTCCCTATGTGCATGAGTGACGCCGAGCGGAACCGACTATGATACAGAACGTTAGGTTATGACTATAACCAAGTTCTGTTAATAGTGGTGACGCTCGGAGTCCGACGCCGCTGCAGCCCTTGATCTCACCTTGTGGTGAAAGCTTGGGAAGGAGGAGAGCAGGTGACTACACACCTGCTTATGTAGGTGAGCTGATAGGGGTGTGGTCAGACAAATATTGGGATATAAAGGTACATTGTGGTCTTTATTCAGTGTGCGTGCACGTGTGCGAGGACAGTGCATGAGTGACGCCGAGCGTCACCACTATTAACAGAACTTGGTTATAGTCATAACCTAACGTTAATAATAATAATAATAATAATAATAATAATAATAATAATAATAATAATAATAATAATAATAATAATAATAATAATAATAATAATAATAATAATAATAATAATAATAATAATAATAATAATAATAATAATAATAATAATAATAATAATAATAATAATAATAATAATAATAATAATAATAATAATAATAATAATAATAATAGATTTCATTTGTAATGCGCTTTACAGTTGCGGGGAAAATCTCAAAGCGCTACAGTTAAAAGAACTTAAAAACTAGCGAGAATAAAGGAAAGAAAGAATATAAAAATAGGCAAGACTAAAACATAGAATAACATAGAGAAACATAGAATAATAAAACTGATAAAAGAAATTGGTAAAAGAACATAAAATGTGTGGAGCAAAAAATTTGATAAAAAGTCAACAGAAGGCTCTACTAAAAAGGTGAGTTTTGAGGCCTTTCTTAAAAACATCCACAGTCTGTGGTGCTCTCAGGTAGTCAGGGAGAGCATTCCACAGACTGGGAGCGGAGGAGCAAAAAGCCCGATCTCCCATAGTGCAGAGATTTGTCCTTGGGCGACAAAATAGCTCTGTTAAAATAGTCAATGACCCCTCTCACCCAGCACACCACTTATTCCAGCACATGCCCTCAGGTCGCTACAGGTCCATCCTAACCAGACACACACGTTTCACAAACAGTTTCTTCCCCACAGCAGTCCGAACACTGAACACCCTGGCCCGCCCCCTTTTGCACAAACGGGCAAGCATCTGTCACCGACCGACACTGTTACTGTGACTGTCCTATATGTATTTATGTATATATGTTTTGACGTTTTTGATGTTTGATGTCTGTTTCATGTTTGATATAACCAGTGCTCAACATCTGTACCGAAAATAATTACCACCAACCATCGTTGTGTGGCATTAAAGTATCTTGTATCTTGTATCTTGTACCTCATAATCGCCCTGTGCCCCGCAGTGGCGTGGAGCGACATAAAACCAAGTACCATGGGGATCCTATTGAGTAACGGAACATAAGCCAATCTCGGTCACTCTCTTTGTCTGGGAACGCCCAGAGCCAAATTCGGCCACTCCCCATTTTGTGTGACATCTGTTTTTTTTTACTCTAAACCGTTGGGATTTTGACGTTGAAAGGTAGGTGATGTGGAATTATACTTATTTTTGAATATATATAATAACATTTCATGAGTATTCATCTATATTTAGTCATCTAAAGACTATTAGATATGAAAGTATGTACCAGTAAGAAGTGGGAATCTTTAGAATGTGTTTTGAGTGTTTCCAACAGTGGCGTCGTTAGCCCTCAGCATCAGCATCCCCATTGTCTGTGCTGAATGTTTGTTAGTGTTTGGTATTTTTGTTGGTTTTTAGTACTTTTAAACATCCATTTTTAGTAGGTACTTTTCATTTGATCCTATAATTTTTTCATTTACCGATTTGTGGATTTTTTTTTAGTGTCCTGAAAGGCGCCTTATAAATCAAATGCATTATTATTATTATTATTATTATTATTATTATTATTATTATTATTATTATTATTATTATTATTATTATCATCCAGGAGGGAAAAGACACTTTGGATAGTAGGGACTGCATCTCTGCCTGTCCTGACCAGGAAACACTTTGCAACTGTGATCTCCTCTGGCAATAGTTGGATATTGTAATGTGTGGCGAGGGGTTGCAGCAATTCCACTGAGAGAAACTGGTCTGAGGCTGGATAACATGCCTGTATGCCTCACATAAGTTGTTATCCAACTCATGAGAACCTGCTCTCAAGCTCTTGCAGCATTCTGTCGACGACTGGATAGAACAGTCTCTGTCTCAGCTGATCTCCTGAGCTGAGGTCTGAGCTTGTGCCACAAGATGACTCAACTACATACTCGTCCATCCTTTTCTGCTTCCTCCTTTGGCTGGTAGTATGTTCCTCAATCCAAAGGCCATTACATATGGCCTTTGTCCTGTCATACATGTCCACTGCCATCTCTGAGGTGCGATAACCTTTGAGTGTGTCCTGCACTGTGCTTTTAAATAGTACAGATAGGTATTGAAGATGTGCACTTTAACACAGCAGCACCTGGAGCCATCCATACCCCCATGTCCAGTGTCCACTGACAAAGACATGCTCATGATACTGTGATAAACTATAATAAGCTTTAATCGAACCCTGGTTCATTTCCTCGGATAGTCCGGTTGGTTTGGGGTGGTGTGAAAGCTCATTCACTCTTGCAAGTGAACCCTGCTGCGGTTCATTTGAGATGTGAATGCAAAGCGGACCAAAGGCAGGAAAATACCCCAAAATCAATTTTTTTTTATGAGAAGACTGAAACATATGTATATAATGAAACACACAATACAGTTTTTTTTTCGATTGCTTAAGCATGATTTTGAAAATGGGGCCCGGTGTTTCAAAACACACAATTAGCACAACCACACACACAATTATCAGAACACCTCAGATCCTTTGCTAAATTAAACACTTGTCAAAACCATACACTAATTTATAAAAACTACATTTTTGTTACCATATGAAACACACGTTTCATATAACTTAATTCTGTTTGAACCAGTTACACACACTGCTGTGCTTAACCTAAAACACATTTAGCAATTCTACTTCTCAGTGATTAGAGTACTGTAAGTGAAGTACGCAGAGAATGTGCAAATATACAATAAATTCACCAAACACTACACAAGACCAATGCTGTAGACTGATGAAAATATAATTTATTCATCTACATATACCCAAATCAATGATGCAGACTGATGAAAAAAAAACATTTTCTATCCATATACCCAAATCAATGATGCAGACTGATGAAAATATAAATGTTCTCTCCATATAACCAAATCAGTCAACATTTCAACATGGAGAATCACAACAAAACATGTCCCAGTTTTAATGCAACTATGTGCATACTGTAAGCTCAGCAAATATCAGACAAACATAAAATACTGTATCCAGTACAGGTTAAAATGACAGTAAAACAAAAACAATTTTGAAAACATTTAAATAGAGTACAGAAAATACCAGACATTATCTCTTTGCCTAGCTGGATCTGGCAAGATAATTTGTTGTTATGATTCTCCATGTTGACATGTTGACTGATTGGGAAAATGGGAGAACATTTATATTTTCATCAGTCTGCATCATTGGTTGTCTTGTGTAGTGTTTGGTGAATGTATTGTATATTTTCACGTTCTCTGTGTACAGTACTTCACTCTCCTTCCATTTTAGTTGAAGACAGGTGAACTCACCTGCTGCATTTTTATAGTGCTTAAACCTGATTGGTGTATCTACAATTAAGCAATGGTGTGTGCATCTGATGGCTGTGTTTAACCAATTGGCTCATATGTGTGGTAATTTGACATTCTGTGTCTAATGTAATGCAAGTGTGTTTAGTGTTTTGCAAATCACTGTGTGTATTGTTTTGCAAAAAGTGTGAGCATTGTGCTTATAGGGGTGCAAATCTGGGCCTATGTTTTGCTCCTTGAGTGTAAGGTTTTGATAATTGTGTAATACTTTTGATTTGAGTGTTTATGCAATTGAAGAAAACTGTAAAGACTCGAGATGAACTGTTTATTTCTTTTGTACATAGGCTGTGCATGTTTGTTTGTTTGTTTATTTGCTTATGTGTATGATTCTTAACAGTGTTTTTATTTTGTTATTGGTGTATATGTGTGTATGTATGTACAGTATATGTGTGTATATTTGTACTCCTGTTGGGGCCTCTTGGACCAGATCAATGTTTTATCTGGCTAAATAAAGGTTAAATAAATAAATAAGAAACTGATGATTTGGTCCCGTTAACTTTGAATTTTCTATGGGGACTGCCCAGATCCCTCTCATGGACATGGACCTCACTTTGAGAACCTCTAATGATTCTAGTTATTCAGTATTCATCTCTAATTACTCTAAAATTGCGTATTTCTGTAGCCCCTAATGTTTTCGAACCCTAAAAACGCCCCTGGTTTCCAAGTACGGGTAGCCTCTCTAATCGTTGTCTGTTAACTCCCTACTTGCCTCAAGATAACATCAAATAATTTGGCTATGTTGCTAGCCATATAGCCAGTGTTATGTCTGACAAAAAGGGGTAAAATACATTGTAATCTTAAGCAGAGATCTAACTTGTCTGGCGTGATGAACGAGGGGGCGCAGACATGTAAGAAAAAAAGATGCTGCATGGAAAATACTGAACTGTGATTTTGAGTGGTTTTTAACATGACACACGGAGATCTAACGTTATCCTTTTATATGTGATTGGATCGTTTCAATTTCCCTCGTGTTATAAAACCAAGCATTATTCAGCGTTATGAAACTTCGTGTTTCCTTTCAATTATTAATAACGTGTATCTCCTCTGTCCCTCTTTCTTTGTTTGTGAGGGGAGAGGGTAACATTTGTTGTTTGTGGCTTTGTGGGGGAGGGGACTCAGGGGAGTAACCTTTTTTTAAATACATTGTATACATGAGACTACTGATTCAGATTATGAGTAGTTAGGGGCATCCATAGAGATAGATAATATGCAGAAGTTTTACAAATGTGTTCTCTCTCTCTGTATACAAATCTGAAACATAGACAGACAGACAGTCAGTCAGAGCTCAGTCAGGGACAGCAGACAGACAAGGTTGGTTTGTATGTGCTTGTTTGTTTGTTTCTCTACAGGTGAATGGAGGAGTGTGTGTGTGTGTGCATGTGCGTGTCACCATCAGAGAAATGGCCAGGGCCTCTCTCCTGCTGGATCTACGCAGAAGGAAGATCCCCCTGGCCACCGCAGACCAGAATAACCTCCTCTGCTTCAGGAAGAAAGACTCTGGGAAACTGGACTCTCGGGCCAAGGGCTTCGGGGTCTGGTCTGACTGGCCAGATCTCAATGACCTCTGCAACCAGACTGGAGTTCAGCTGAAATGGACAAGATCCACCAATACACAGACTGAAGTCCCTGTCTCTGATGAACTTATTACAGACCCCTGTGTGGTTGTAAAGGCCAACATCACAACACAGCAGGAAGAGACTGTCGAACTGCACAGAGACTCTGCAAGGAGGGTTCTGCTTAGCATGAAGCAGTCTGAGATCAGGCAGCACTGGTGTGGACTCAGACTACAGGGAAAGCTAGCTTGTTTGGAGTTTGCTGACCACTCAGTGTATAAGAACGCCGCTGTTGGTGAGGATGTTTTAAAATTTTCCATCAAAGCAAGACTGCAGGTATTACCCACTCAATACAATCTGTCCACTTGGTATCCTCAAACTCACAGTCCATTCTGTTTAAACCATCAGGATTCACAACACCTAGAATCCATTGCACACATAACAAACGGATGTAATGCATACAAACACCTGTACATCGCTCGTCATGACCGTATTGTGGATATTGTGTCTGATGTGGTACGGAACATATCACCATCTAGTGCAGCAATGTACAAACATGCCAGAGTGAAACCAGAGTGGTTTGGCCTTACCAACGTTGTTTTTGTTGACACCAGCCACGGAGAGGTGCTGGTCATAGAAGTAGGCTGTACCTTTGATCTGTACATGGACCAGGCCTTCCGGGACAAGTATATCAAATACCAACCACTGCTCAGTGTGATGGCTGACCTTGGGTATAGGTGTAGATATAGTGTACTTGTGTTCGGAAGTCTTGGCCATGTACACAAATGCACCATGACCGGTCTGAGAATTGCTGCAATGTCTAAAAGAAAAGCCAAACAAATTGCCAAATATTGCTCTGTCTCAGCTATTATTGGCAGCTTAGCCACGTGGAGAAGGAGGTGCTATGTGTACCCTTAAGTGTTCAGTGCTGCTTGGCCCTGATACATTTGATTCCCTGTTTATGTAATATAATTTGTGGAACCAAATAACGTATTAAAATGTGTGTGTGTGTGTGTGTGTGTGTGTGTGTGTGTGTGTGTGTGTGTGTGTGTGTGTGTGTGTGTGTGTGTGTGTGTGTGTGTGTGTGTGTGTGTGTGTGTGTGTGTGTGTGTGTGTGTGTGTGTGTGTGTGTGTGTGTGTGTGTGTGTGTGTGTGTGTGAGGCTGCCATACTGAACTGGGTGAAGGTAAGGTTGTGTGTGTGTTTGCATGTCTGGTAATATTTCAGCATAATCACTTTGGTTAAATAAGTCGGCAGTCGTACAGTAATAATAAAGTTCATATTATTTTACTTTCTTGTTTAAAGTATTTTTGTGTGTTTGCAGATCATGCCTAATATCCGCCAAATGCGGAAGAGGGAGAGGAAGGTGCGTCTGTGGCCCCCGGAGGCCATGGACCAGGCCGTCGCAGAGGTCAGAGCAGGCAGGTGTGGTGTGAGGGGGGCAGCCACGGTGTTCGGGGTCAGAGGTCAGAGCGGGCAGGTGTAGTGTGAGGCGGGCAGCCACGGTGTTCGGGGTCAGAGGTCAGAGCAGGCAGGTGTGGTGTGAGGCGGGCAGCCACGTGTGAGGGGTCAGAGGTCAGAGCGGGCAGGTGTAGTGTGAGGCGGGCAGCCACGGTGTTCGGGGTCCCTGAGTTCAGCCTGACCGACCGACTCAGTGGAAGGGTGGCTCTGGCTTGTAACATCGGCCGGGGCACCTGTCTGACCCCTGCAGGTGAGAGTTCCCTGGTGGAGTACTGCTTGTACTCTGACACTTATGGGTTTCCGCTGACGAGGTCGCAGGTCCTGGCCCACGCTCTGGCCATATACACCCTCCACCACTCAGGGAACCAGAAACATCCCTTGGCCAGGCGTGGTGGATCAATTTCCATGAGAGGCAACACCATCGCCTCACAGTCCGGAATCCGGACACCATTGACAGTGGGAGGGCAGCCTGCGCCAAGAGGGGGGCCATAGAAGATACTTCAAGAGGGGGGCCATAGAAGATACTTCAAGAGGGGGGCCATAGAAGATACTTCAAGAGGGGGGCCATAGAAGATACTTCACAAGGGGGGCCATAGAAGATACTTCAAGAGGGGGGCCATAGAAGATACTTCAAGTGGGGGCCATAGAAGATACTTCAAGTGGGGGCCATAGAAGATACTTCAAGAGGGGGGCCATAGAAGAATACTTCAAGTGGGGGCCATAGAAGATACTTCAAGAGGGGGGCCATAGAAGATACTTCAAGAGGGGGGCCATAGAAGATACTTCAAGTGGGGGCCATAGAAGATACTTCAAGAGGGGGGCCATAGAAGATACTTCAAGAGGGGGGCCATAGAAGATACTTCAAGAGGGGGGCCATAGAAGAATACTTCAAGAGGGGGGCCATAGAAGATACTTCAAGAGGGGGGCCATAGAAGAATACTTCAAGAGGGGGGCCATATAAGATACTTCAAGGGGGGGGCCATAGAAGTTACTTCAAGAGGGGGGCCATAGAAGATACTTCAAGAGGGGGGCCATAGAAGATACTTCAAGAGGGGGGCCATAGAAGATACTTCAAGAGGGGGCCATAGAAGATACTTCAAGATACTTCAAGAGGGGGCCAGAGAAGATACTTCAAGATACTTCAAGAGGGGGCCAGAGAAGATACTTCAAGATACTTCAAGAAGGGGCCATAGAAGATACTTCAAGGGGGGGCCATAGAAGATACTTCAAGATACTTCAAGAGGGGGGGCATAGAAGATACTTCAAGAGGGGGGCCATAGAAGATACTTCAAGAGGGGGGCAATAGAAGATACTTCAAGAGGGGGGCCATAGAAGATACTTCAAGAGGGGGGCCATAGAAGATACTTCAAGAGGGGGGCCATAGAGGAATACTTTAAGTGGGGGCCATAGAAGATACTTCAAGAGGGGGGCCATAGAAGATACTTCAAGAGGGGGGCCATAGAAGATACTTCACAAGGGGGGCCATAGAAGATACTTCAAGAGGGGGGCCATAGAAGATACTTCAAGAGGGGGGCCATAGAAGATACTTCAAGAGGGGGGCCATAGAAGATACTTCACAAGGGGGGCCATAGAAGATACTTCAAGAGGGGGGCCATAGAAGATACTTCAAGAGGGGGGCCATAGAAGATACTTCAAGAGGGGGGCCATAGAAGATACTTCAAGAGGGGGGCCATAGAAGATACTTCAAGATACTTCAAGAGGGGGGCCATAGAAGATACTTCAAGAGGGGGGCCATAGAAGATACTTCAAGATACTTCAAGAGGGGGGCCATAGAAGATACTTCAAGGGGGGGCCATAGAAGATACTTCAAGATACTTCAAGAGGGGGGCCATAGAAGATACTTCAAGAGGGGGGCCATAGAAGATACTTCAAGAAGGGGCCATAGAAGATACTTCAAGAGGGGGGCCATAGAAGATACTTCAAGAGGGGGGCCATATAAGATACTTCAAGAGGGGGGCCATAGAAGATACTTCAAGAGGGGGGCCATAGAAGATACTTCAAGAGGGGGGCCATATAAGATACTTCAAGAGGGGGGCCATAGAAGATACTTCAAGAGGGGGGCCATAGAAGATACTTCAAGAGGGGGGCCATAGAAGATACTTCAAGAGGGGGGCCATAGAAGATACTTCAAGAGGGGGGCCATAGAAGATACTTCAAGAGGGGGCCAGAGAAGATACTTCAAGATACTTCAAGAAGGGGCCATAGAAGATACTTCAAGATACTTCAACGGGGGGCCATAGAAGATACTTCAAGGGGGGGCCATAGAAGATACTTCAAGAGGGGGCCATAGAAGATACTTCAAGATACTTCAAGAGGGGGGGCATAGAAGATACTTCAAGAGGGGGGCCATAGAAGATACTTCAAGAGGGGGGCCATAGAAGATACTTCAAGAAGGGGCAATAGAAGAATACTTCAAGAGGGGGGCCATAGAAGATACTTCAAGAGGGGGGCCATAGAAGATACTTCAAGAAGGGACAATAGAAGATACTTCACAAGGGGGGCCATAGAAGATACTTCAAGAGGGGGGCCATAGAAGATACTTCAAGAGGGGGGCCATAGAAGATACTTCAAGAAGGGGCCATAGAAGATACTTCAAGAGGGGGGCCATAGAAGATACTTCAAGAGGGGGGCCATATAAGATACTTCAAGAGGGGGCCATAGAAGATACTTCAAGAGGGGGGCCATAGAAGATACTTCAAGAGGGGGCCATAGAAGATACTTCAAGAGGGAGGCCATATAAGATACTTCAAGAGGGGGGCCATAGAAGATACTATAATCGTCCTGTGCCCTGCAGTGGCGTGGAGCAACATAAAACAAAGTACACAGGGATCCTATTGAGTATACTGCTTAGGATAAGTACATGGGGATCCTATTGAGTATACTGCTTAGGATAAGTACATGGGGATCCTATTGAGTATACGGTTTAGGATAAGTACATGGGGATCCTATTGAGTACATGGGGATCTTATTGAGTATACTGCTTAGGATAAGTACACAGGGATCCTATTGAGTATACTGCTTAGGATACGTACCTATTGAGTATATGGTTTAGGATAAGTACATGGGGATCCTATTGAGTACATGGGGATCATATTATGTAAACTGCAAACTGTGTTTTGGGACCTCTTTTCAAGTCTACTCCCAGCTTAAACTGAACTAAATGTTGTTGTTTTTTCAGTATGGGTTCTCATGTGTGTCTTAAGATTTTCTTTCCTATTGAACCCTTTTCCACAAACTGAACAACTAAATGGTTTCTCTCCTGTATGAATCATCATGTGTTTCTTCAGATCTCCCCTCATACTGAACCCTTTCCCACAAATGGAACAACTAAATGGTTTCTCTCCTGTATGAATCATCATGTGTGTCTTAATATTTGCTTTCATATTGAACCCTTTCCCACAAACTGAACAACTAAATGGTTTCTCTCCTGTATGAGTTCTCATGTGTGTCTTAAGATTCTCTTTCTTACCAAACCCTTTCCCACAAACTGAACAACTAAATTGTTTCTCTCCAGTATGAGTTATTGCGTGTAACTTCAGATATCCTTTCTGACTGAACCCTTTCCCACAAACTGAACAACTAAATTGTTTCTCTCCTGTATGAGTCATCATGTGTCTCTTCAGATTTCCCTTCATACTGAACCCTTTCCTACAAACTGAACAACTAAATGGTTTCTCTCCAATATGCCTATTTATGTGTATCTTCAGAGCTCCCTTCTTTCTGAACCCAGGACTGCTATTAGACAAACTTTGTATTTTCTGTGTCTTCTTTGGTTTCAGAGTCATCAAACCTGGTCCTCCACTCTCCTTCCATTCATCACCGTCATCAGTCTCAGTTTCAGGACTGTCATCATCACTGTCATCAGTCTCAGTTTCAGAACTGTCATCACGGTCATCAGTCTCATTTCCCGAACAGTCTGAAGAGAGGAGCTGGCCATCTCTAGTCGGTTCTAAATCACCAGCTGGGTCTAGGTTACTGGCTGGTTCTGATACTCCACAGTCCTCAGCATCAGGTTCTGTTTTCATCTGTTCAGTTGAAGTGCTGGGTAAAGAGTATGCTTCTCCGTTTCTCACCCTTTGGGTTTGAAGAGGCTGATCATTCTTTTCACCATCTTCACATTTCACTGGGTCTACTGTGATCTTGGAGCGATCCGCTTCTTCCAGCCCTTGATGTAGTTCAACTTTAATCTGTAGGAGCTCTGGGTCCTGGGTTTGGCTGAGTTGTGAGGACAGAGTATTCTCACTATAGTTTTCATATTTCACAGGATGTAAGATCATCTTGCACCTATCAGACTCCTCTAGATCTTGACATAGTTCCTCCTGTTCCTCTTTAATCTGTAGGGGATCTGGGTCCTGGATTTGGTTAAACCACAAGGAGTGAGGTTTCTCTTCATCATGTTCACTCTTCACAGAGACAGGATTGAATGTGACCTTCATGATATCAGCCTCCTGCAGACCTTGGAGGTGCTCTCCCTCCTGACTGCTCCAGAGTTCCTCCTGTTCCTCTTTCATCTGTAGGGGCTCTGGCTCCTCCTGGTCCAGACTGGGGCTCCTCTCCTGCTGCTCGGGGGGAACCTCCTCTTCACAGATAAACAGTTGTAAGGCAAGAGAGTCTAGAAAGAAGAAGAATTTAAATGTAATTAGTTGTAACCATTACTTTAGAAAGTAACAAATACTACACTCTTGCCAGGAAAGTAACATGTTGAACGAATAGTCCTATATAGGGATGCACAGATCATATACCCAATATCGCTATCAGGGTGATACTAGCTACATTTGATTGATCTGTATCGACTACAGTTGGTCAGATCTATTACCAAGTTGTCATAAAGCTTCCTCTTTTAGAAGGAAACGGTTCCCAGCTTTCCTCCAGAATGGATCTGATTCCACCTGATGAGATATTGGCCAAAGGTTTGACATTTCTATTACATAAGGCTATAAAGTAAGACATGTACATGAGTATCTCATCTTTTACAGTCTATGCTTGTTATGTTTACAGTCTATGCTAGCTCGCCAGCAGTCTGAGCTGACCAAAGATTCTTCTTCTTAACTTTTTAAGTTAACATGGAAAGTCTGTTTTTATCTCTGGTCCCATTCCCACACTGGCCTGTTGAGTAGAATCCTCAGTCTTCACACCTGGCTCCAGTGCTCAGAACATGGCTTTCATTGATCATTTGAATCTGTTTTTGGAATGTTCCTCGCTTTTTAGAACTGACAGAGTCCATTAAAAACAGACTGGTTAGTGTGAGACTTTGGCTATTTTTGCTAACACAAGGCAATTCTATTTGTGCTCACAGGGAATGTCATCAAATTCATATGGACTCACAACAGCCACCTGTTGTGGCAGGAGATGGGAGTCTGTGTTCTAAAACGAAGA
The DNA here is from genome assembly GCF_963971535.1 of Notolepis coatsorum. NCBI lineage: Eukaryota > Metazoa > Chordata > Actinopteri > Aulopiformes > Paralepididae > Notolepis > Notolepis coatsorum. Next base: position 71,334,889 of record NC_140165.1, read on the forward strand.
ACTGTTGAAATTCTAGACCCTCTTTTAAGTCTGATATTAAAAAAGAAAAAGAAAAAAAAGCCTGTCCTTGTTTGGTCTGATACTATTTTCTGAAATAGTTTATTTTTGAATAAACCTCTGAAAGATGAATTCTACCTTTTATTATTGAAGATTATCAGATAAACGCAACAGCAGCCGTATGCTAGTGGCTAACTTACAGCACGCTGTCCAGTCACGTGATTGACTGTTTACATCCCACACCCGAAACTGGCCCCTACAAATGTCCTAACCCAGTTGTACAGTAAATGACCAAGTATGGCTTTGTCAGTATTCCAATGTACAGTGTAGTGTCCCCCACCCATATTATAATTAATTCTCCCCCCCCCCCCCCCCCCCCCGAAGCTTCGATTTCCAAAAAAAGCTTTGAAGGTCAGCCCTATAGTCCACACTCTTTTAAACATAGGAAAGGCCTGGGACTAATTTATTTAAATGTAAGGAATCTGGTAAAAGAACAAAATATGGATCATCTGAAAATTCTGGTCGCTCACATTGATTCTGATATTTTAGTGTTAACTGAATCACGTGACAGCAGCTCCATTGATAAACTAGCAGAGTTACTCTCCCATTATTCACACGTTGAGATGATTGTCTTTGGTGATTTTAATGTGAATTGGTTAAGTAATGCCTCCAACTACTTAAAGGAGGTTAGTGGTCATTTATATCTTCCCCAGCTGGTTACTGAACCCACCAGGCCAAACCTGAAAAACATGGGTAAATCCACCTCAATTGATTTGATTTTCTAAAATAGATGTAATAATTCAGCTTGCAGAGTATTTGAGTTGGGAATCAGAGATCACTGCCCCACAGCATGTATAAAAAACTCACACTTTCCCTGATGTTGTTCTCTCTCAGTCATCAATAAACATAAATAAATGAGGATAACAGATAGATTAACCCTGTGGTTCTCACCTGAGCTATGTGTTCTGTATCATAGTCGGTTCCGCTCGGCGTCACTCATGCACTGTCCTCGCACACGTGCACGCGCACTGAACAAAGACCACAATGCACCTTTATATCCCAACATCCGTCTGACCACACCCCTATCAGCTCACCCACACAAGCAGGTGTGTGGTCACCCGCTCTCCTTTCTCGCTTTCACCACAAGGAAGTGCCTCGGTAGATCCCCACTTGACGTGAATGTGATAGTAGGAGAAGAGTTGGAAAACAAGAGATACGTTGACATCATATCTTTATTTTCTCTCTCACTATATTCGAGAAAATACGGCAATATTGTCTTCGTACTGGAGTGTCTGGAAGATGATGATCATTCTAAAAATCCTCCACCGGTTTTCGTATTGGGAGTTCGCGCCGCTACATGCCTTCCAACTGCAGTCCTTGCTGTGTGCTGGTTGCAGTAAAGGCACAGCTGGACTGTAGGACGCGCCGCTGTTGTGAGAAGCGGTGCGTTCCAGGTTTGGTGAGTAATGTTTTGCTTGCGAGCTCCACTTGTCTGTTAGTGCTATGGGGGCTAGCTGACAATGTTTATGAAAACCGGCCCCAGACTAGGGTCCTTTGTTCAGCCTCTTAGGCGACGGCGGAAGACCTTGGTCTGAAGCCCATTATAGTTAACTAGTGGACCACGACCAATAACACTGGTGATCCCTGTGTTTTCTGGACGAGTGGATGTTTCTCTGTCACCATGAGGCCCCTTCTTTCATATACAAATGAGAGTATTCCCTCACGAGGAAATATGGGCATGGATGTTCGTTAGCGGAAGATCTGTGTTCAAGTCAGCTACAGCCCAGTTGGGTATTGTGCTGGCTCCGTCGGGTGTTGGTAAAATCACCGTTGTAAAACTGTGTTAACATCTTGTTTATCTTTTCTCTTAAAAAGTGAGGAGGGTTTCAGAACGGCGGCCTGTCGGAGTGTGACTTGTTGTATCGTTGTGTACGAGTTCAGGTGGTGGCTGCTTAGCTTGCGTGCTAGTTGTGGCCTACTGTGTTAGCCAGTCAGCTGTTAGCTGCGGCGCTAGCTCGCTGTGTTTACCAAGCCTGTTGTGTCACTAGGCTAGGTAAACGTTAGCTTGCTGCTTTCGGCCGAGAGTGGCCGTTAGCTTAATGCTACACTGTTGAACGTGCTGTGACGGTAACATGTTTTTAACACTCTTGACTACGACGTCATCTTTGACAGAGGATGTTCGTCGAACCTGCCCTGAGCCAGGCCGGCGAGCTGCCCGTGCCGTCAAACACAGGACGGCTGTGTTTACTTCGGTGCCATGTTAGAGACTGCAGTTTCGCTTGATCTGCGCTCAAGGTAGGCAAGGTCCTGACCAGGCCTTGAACACTTCTTCTTGCTTTCCCTTCTAAATGTTTTGTAAATAACGATGTTTTCCAAAACGAGTTTTGCTGCACTACATTTAGGATACGACGCGAGTTATGTGTGAACTGTTTTGTCACTGGTATTTAGCTTCTCCATGCAAATCGGGTTGTTTGTTACAGATGTGAAAATGATCTGGTTTGTTGTGTTGAGAAACATCATGTGTGTTTATGTACTGTGTACTCACAACTAAGGGGGTTAAACTAACCTATAAAGCTATGCTTAGTGACATATGAGTAAAGAATGGTTCTTTTCTCAGCCTGTAATGACAATGAACAGTGTGTTCACACATTAACAGGTTCACCTGTTTAACTGGCCGTATTAAGGGTAAAGTAGGAGGGTTGTGTTTCCCCCCGGTTCCCTGGGGACTTCTTCATCCTCCTCTCAGACATGTTGTTACACTATATTGTGTCACTGTGTGGTAGGGATACGATGTAACCCTTAGCTTGATTGCTGAGGTTGTGCTAAAACTGCTTGAGGAACTTTATTTTCCTAAAAGAAAAGATTGTTTGGTCGCTTTTCGTGTGTGCTTAGCAAGGCCTGTGGCCGATACTAATTGAGAATTATGTATTCTCTCATTATGAAAAACGGCGTTCCTCTGTAGAGTGTTTTTGCCACTTTTTGTAGGTGATGATGGGTTGTGTGTGTCGTGTGACCTGCAACTGGGTTGGGCTGGCCACAGAAGCACATGTGTAAGTTTGGTACCGGGGCTCTTGGAGGGCCCTCTCTATTCTGTGTTTTTTCCTTAGTAAAAATCAGATAGCAGGTTAGCACATGCGCTGTGTGAAGCTGTTAGACGCTTCATGGAGCTGACTATGACTGCGTCATACTCTTTTTATCATTACATCGTATCATGGGTGTGGGGTCGTAAAGGGGTGAACTGGTAACCTTTCCTCCCCCTTTTTTCTGTTGGTCAGGGGTAAACCCACCTGTCCTTCAAGGTTCCTGTCACGTTGCAGTTCGGCACGTTACAGGGTGAGGGGGGGGGGGGGGGGGGGTTCCTGGTCCCACGCCTTGGAATATTGGGCGTGTGCACAGCAGAAATTCCCCCGCCATAGAGTACGTCACTGTGCGCGTCTCTGTTGGTAGGACTTCCGTGTGCTGTTCAGGTCCATATGATGGATCTGTTTCGGGGGGTGGTCAGGGCTCCTCCTCACGAAGCTCCTATTCGGGCCTTCTGTGAGTTGGGACTCTCCTTCCATGTGAGGGAGCCTCCTCAGAGTACAGAGCCTCCTCCTCAGATTGATAAGGTGAGTGGAACCTCAAGAAGGAGTCCTACTCTATTGTGTGTGTATTCGATTCAATTCGATTATTGAGTGTGTATGGGTTCAGTGCCTCCTCCCCGGAGAGCCCTAAAACCAAACTTTTACATGGCTCAAGGTGCAATATATTCTTTTCAATCTGTACAGCTCGCGTGGGAAGTCTCTCTGGGGATTTCCATCTCCTCTCTATGGGAGGGTGGTGGAATGTAAAAATGTAAAAAAAAATTACCCCCGGCTGTGTAGACTGGGATACATACTGTTGGTGCTTCCTTCTCCAAGAGTTGGAGTTAGGAAGTATCACACCCCTCTTGTCGTTCCCCTGGGCGCCTTGGGGATTCAATGACAGGTCTAAATAGCCTGTTCATTGATGTGGTTGTGTCCCGACGCACGCATAGTGCTAGCTCGGGGTGTTCTGTAATCAGGCGACTGACTGGCACGCCTTGGTTGCTTGGGGTTAAAACAGCGTTTTTATAAAGCAACTGGGATGGAGGTTTTTCCTCTTCCGACGACCTGTTTTGGTTGTCGACGGATTCTCGTTCATATCTGGGGGATGATGACGGAATGGATCTGAACATATGTAGAGGGGTCTCACGCCCTGGGGGTGGGCCACCGGGCGCGGTTCGCCCCGAACGTCTGGGTGGCGCCTTCTTTTCATGTTTAAGATCAACACGCATATCTGCCCCTTCTCCTGGAGTAGGCATGTCGGCGTGGTTAGGGCACGGGACTGGTTCTGGTCACGCTGGTCTGGATCAGTTGAACCCGTTGTCCGCCGGGAATGCAGATCTGCTGTTCTGGTACCCTGAGGGACTTGGGCTTTTTTCAGGGGAAAAATGCCAGGTCGGTCCGGGTGTCACAGGGTTAAGCGCTATGGAGACCCTGGTTGGGTAAATTTTTTACTCAGCACTGTCGTAATGGCTTACGGCCTTGCCAACCTGCACACGCTCAATCTCGTCAGATCTCGGCCGCTACGCAGGTTGGTCCTGGTTAGTACTTGGTTGGGAGACCGCCTGGGAATACCAAGTACGGTGTGCTTGGGGCTGGTTCTCCATTCTTTTCGCTCCTCTCTCACGCATGGCGAAGAGGGGCCTGTTGGGGTGGTCTTTGACCTCCTCTGGTGACCCTGTGCTTCCCGTATCGCCGGGCCCGGTCCGAAGTAATGTTTCGTCAACCCGTAGGCCTGGGATAACCCTTTTTTGAAAACTGAAACACTTGTACTGCGGTATAGCCAGTGTGTATCCGCAGGTGTGTTTTGGAGTTTTTTCTTGAGGGGTTATAGGAACAACCACCGCATTGGGTAACGACAAAGGTGGTTGATTCCCTGGTGTGTTGGAGCAGTGTCAACTCCCGGGTTACCCGGTTGAGGGTGCCCCTGCACGTTCATGACGTCTGCCAATCGTGTCAGCCTTCTCTGCCTCAACCCCTCTGGGTGGGTTTTTTTTAAATGGAGGCTTGGTCATGCAACAACACCAGCATACACCCCTTCCGCCGGGGGGGCTGTTCTCAGCTGACTCCTTTGGCGCCTGTCTCGTCCGCAGTGCTCCAGGCTCAGGTTACAGCCTGTTGCCTGGTTTTCCCTGGTGCGCTGCCTGCTTCCGTTGGTTAACCTTTTTTGTGTGCTTACGGCCATGCTGACTGCCTGTTCTGCAGGGTCAGTGTGCCAGGCGGTGTGCTATTGGGGGGAAAGGGCCCGCTCTTGGAGAAGAGGGGCCTTATCCGAATACGCTGGCGATGTGGGGGGCGGTGTCACTAAGTGACCGCCTGGTGGGGTCTTGATGCCTGGCGTCATTGACCTCTCCGGGCCCCCGTTTTCCAGGGGATCCAGTCCCTTCAGTGGGTCTGGGTCTTCCTTCGCGCTCCGCTGCTACGGCCTTGCCACGGGGTTTGGTTTGCCCTTGACCCCGTGATTCTGGGGGCAGTAACGAGGTTGTTCCCTCCGTTCGTTCCCGGGTGGCATGCGGGTTGTGCGTGTGTGTAGTCGTGGGGTCAGGCCACGGTCTGCTCACCCTGTGCGTTGAGTTGCTTGAGTGCCTCTTCGCACGGTCGGGTCCGTCGCCCTCCCGGGAGACCTCCAATAGGGGGGGTGCCCTCCATTAGGGGGGGTCGGGGGGGCTCGGCCCTCCCTGTTCTGATGGTTGTGGGGGGCCTTCAGCGGGGTGTATTTGTCGGCCGGTGGCTCCGCTCGGCCTCCCTATGTGCATGAGTGACGCCGAGCGGAACCGACTATGATACAGAACGTTAGGTTATGACTATAACCAAGTTCTGTTAATAGTGGTGACGCTCGGCGTCCGACGCCGCTGCAGCCCTTGATCTCACCTTGTGGTGAAAGCTTGGGAAGGGGGAGAGCGGGTGACCACACACCTGCTTGTGTGGGTGAGCTGATAGGGGTGTGGTCAGACGGATGTTGGGATATAAAGGTGCATTGTGGTCTTTGTTCAGTGCGCGTGCACGTGTGCGAGGACAGTGCATGAGTGACGCCGAGCGTCACCACTATTAACAGAACTTGGTTATAGTCATAACCTAACGATTTATTTAGAGAAATTAACACAGACACTCTGGAGACCCTTCCCATCCATTATTATTTAGGCAATTTAGAAATAAATGTGCATCTGAGGTAGTGAATGCCAAATCAAACTACTATTTGAATTTCATCACCAGCTCATATTTAGATCCCTTTATACGGCCATAATTTTTTGAAGTGGTGAATTCAATTTAATTGTCTAATATTTGTCTGGCCTTTAATAGGCACATTTTCTGAAGCCGGTCATTTGTTTGATAATAATTATATGGAGCCCCCTCTTGGTGATCATAAGCTGGTGCACGCTATGAGGCATGTCTCACAGTCTACCTTGCAGCCCTTCTCTCCCGTGTTGTTTTTGAAGTATTACAGACGCGTCACTGTCAAAATAATGTGCCTGATGTCAAATGGCCTCATTCTTTCAGTTTTTGCATGACTACGTCCTTGAGAATAACTGAAAAGTTGGATTATTTTTAGGCTATATATCTTATGTTGATGTACAGTATGGTATTTTTGGAGTGTTAAATTGTTTTAAAATAAAAAACAACGTATACTGAACCAAAGCAAAAACCGTAAACCTAAAACCGTGATACGAACCGAACCGTCGATTTTGTGAACCGTTCAACCCCTAGCAGTAATATAGTTAAATAAAAGAATAATAAAGCAATGTCGATTCTGTTCTTAATAAAAAAAAAATTCTTGCAAAATAATCAAAAAGAACCGTTAAGCAGTATCATATGGAAGCAAATGAGTGCCAGAAGTATTTGAATTTAATCAGACACCGCATTTATAGCATTGAAAATAATAACTTTGAAAACATGTATCTGAATTTTTTCAGACACCGCATTTTTGTATCTGAATTATTTCAGACACCGCATTTATAGTTTCAGACACCGAATTTATAGCATTGCAAATAAATACTTTGAAAATCATGTATCTGAATTTCTTTGCTCCGAATTTACCTATGCGAAATAAAAATGCAGTGTTAATAAAACAATTCGAATGCATAATAAAATTCAATTCGACGCCAAAAAAAAAATTCTATGCATAATTGCGGTGTATATAATTCGATGTAAAAAATTCGATGCATAATTGCGGTGTATGGAATTCGATGTAAAAAACCAACATCCGGGTATCCAGCTGCAGAACCACAGAACCACCACAGCAGCAGCAGGCTGAGGCCCCTCGCTTCCATTGGCTGATTTGGGTCACGTGATTTGGGTCACGTGACCGTCCCACCCAATGGCTGAATTGGAGTATTGCACTGCGGGCATTGGCTGATGCACTGCGGGATTGATTGATTGATTGATTGATTGATTGATTGACTGATTGATTGATTGATTGATTGAAAACTTTATTAACAGATTGCAGAATGGGTACACGTGACCGCCACAGGCCCTGATTGATTGATTGAAAACTTTATTAACAGATTGTAGAATGGGTACAGTGACCGATTGATTGATTGATTGATTGATTGATTGATTGATTGATTGATTGATTGATTGAAAACTTTATTAACAGATTGCAGAATGGGTACAGTGACGTCACAGGCCCGGATTGATTGATTGATTGATTGATTGATCTGATTGATTGATTGAAAACTTTATTAACAGATTGCAGAATGGGTACAGTGACGTCACAGGCCCGGATAGATTGATTGATTGATCTGATTGATTGATTGAAAACTTTATTAACAGATTGTAGAATGGGTACAGTGATCGATTGATTGATTGATTGATTGATTGATTGATTGATTGATTGATTGATTGATTGAAAACATTATTAACAGATTGCAGAATGGGTACAGTGACGTCACAGGCCCGGATTGATTGATTGATTGATTGATTGAAAACTTTATTAACAGATTGCAGAATGGGTACAGTGACGTCACAGGCCCGGATTGAATGATTGATTGATTGATTGATTTGTTTGAAAACTTTATTAACAGATTGCAGAATGGGTATAGAGGTGTGATAGGTGTGATAGGTATGAGAGGTGTGAGAGGTGTGATAGGTGTGATAGGTGTGAGAGGTGTGATAGGTGTGATAGGTGTGATAGGTGGGATCGGTGTGATAGGTGTGATAGGTGTGAGAGGTGTGAGAGGTGTGATAGGTGTGATAGGTGTGAGAGGTGGGATCGGTGTGAGAGGTGTGATAGGTGTGAGAGGTGTGAGAGGTGTGATAGGTGTGATAGGTGTGATAGGTGGGATCGGTGTGATAGGTGTGAGAGGTGTGATAGGTAGGGATGCCCCCCGGACCCCGGTTTTAAACGGGAACCGGTACTATATTAGAAAATACCGGAGTATTTATAAGCTCCGACGTCCTCGGTACTGCTATCGATACTCTAGAGAAATTATTATTATTATTATTATTATTATTTAAAAGTTGCAAACGATCTCTCCTCTCTCTGTCTCTGCACGAGAAGCGAGCCGCAGCGAGTCATTATTACACACACTCCTCGCGAGTCGCTCGCTAGTAGTGCTACACATACGGGTACTCCTTAATGAGAGTGCTGTCCCCGACGCCCGTGCTGAAGCGCGCTGCACACAGACACAGACAGCTCTGCCTCTGCATGCACTGAGTCGTGATGGCGGATAGAGCGAAGCGTTCTAAAGTTTGGATATACTTTACAAGGGTCAATGCCGACAACGCACGTTGCCACAAGTGCAACAAAACATTTGCCAGTAAGGGTGGCAATACGAGCAACCTATCAAAACATTTGTTGGCAAAACACGATTATTAGTGTGCAGAAATGCGCCGTATTCTACTGCCTTGCGCGCAGTGGTCCATCTGCATCCACGTCCACTGCAGCCGGTAAGCCAAGATACAGAGTTTCCTAGGCTAATAACGAATTATTACAAATAGGCTAATAAACAAAATAATTGTTTAGCTACAAATACTACAATCTAAAAACGTTTTATAGATAGTCAAGCTGAGGCGTCAGCCACCAATGTGTCCCAGGCCAGTGAGCCCAGGGCCACCACACATCCTCCCTCTACCTCCACCACCCAAAGTCCCTTCACCCTAGCAGCTAGAGGAAGGATGACAGAGGATAGGGTGAACGAGTGTCACAGGGCTGTGACAAAGTTTGTTGTCAAAGGCCTGCACCCCTTCTCTACAGTGGAGTCCAAGGGCTTTAGGTAACAACTAATCATTCAGTGTATATCGTTTTTTTTGTATACATAGTTGTCTAACTTGTTTGTTGTTGTTGTTGTTATAATATAAGTTATTATTGAAGCAGCTATTCCCACCACTCCACACACATTTACAATAATTCAATCATTTCTAATCTTTACTGTAGGGAGATGACCAATGCTCTCAACTGCAAATATACCCCTCCCTGCATAAATTATATTTATTTATAATACTTATTTATAAAGTTGTATAAATAATAAAGCAATGTCGATTCTGTTCTTAATTAATTGTCTTTTTTTCAAAAAGAACCGATAAGAGTATCGATAAAGTACCGAACCGTTAAGCAGTATCGATAAGAGTAGTAGTATCGATAAAATCCTAACGATACCCATCCCTAGTGATAGGTGTGATAGGTGTGAGAGGTGTGATAGGTGTGAGAGGTGTGATAGGTGGGATCGGTGTGATAGGTGTGATAGGTGTGATAGGTGTGAGAGGTGTGATAGGTGGGATCGGTGTGATAGGTGTGATAGGTGTGATAGGTGGGATAGGTGGGATCGGTGTGATAGGTGTGAGAGGTGTGATAGGTGTGAGAGGTGTGATAGGTGGGATCGGTGTGATAGGTGGGATCGGTGTGATAGGTGTGAGAGGTGTGATAGGTGTGATACGTGGGATCGGTGTGAGAGGTGTGAGAGGTGTGATAGGTGTGATAGGTGGGATCGGTGTGCTAGGTGGGATCGGTGTGATAGGTGTGAGAGGTGTGATAGGTGTGATCGGACACCTCTCACACCTCTCACACCTATCACACCGACCCCACCTATCACACCTATCACACCTCTCACACCTATCACACCTCTCACACCTATCACACCTCTCACACCGATCCTACCTCTCACACCTATCCCACCTATCACACCTCTCACACCTATCACACCTCTCACACCGATCCCACCTATCACACCTATCACACCGATCCCACCTATCCCACCTATCACACCTCTCACACCTATCACACCTCTCACACCTCTCACACCTATCACACCTCTCACACCTATCACACCTATCACACCTCTATACCCATTCTGCAATCTGTTAATAAAGTTTTCAATCAATCAATCAATCAATCAAGCGGTCACTGTACCCATTCTACAATCTGTTAATAAAGTTTTCAATCAATCAATCAGATCAATCAATCAATCAATCAACCCGGGCCTGTGACGTCACTGTACCCATTCTGCAATCTGTTAATAAAGTGTTCAATCAATCAATCAGGGCCTGTGGCGGTCACGTGTACCCATTCTGCAATCTGTTAATAAAGTTTTCAATCAATCAATCAATCCCGCAGTGCATCAGCCAATGCCCGCAGTGCAATACTCCAATTCAGCCATTGGGTGGGACGGTCACGTGACCCAAATCATGTGACCCAAATCAGCCAATGGAAGCGAGGGGCCTCAGCCTGCTGCTGTGGTGGTTCTGTGGTTCTGCAGCTGGATACCCGGATGTTGGTTTTTTACATCGAATTCCATACACCGCAATTATGCATCGAATTTTTTACATCGAATTATATACACCGCAATTATGCATTGAATTTATTTTTTGGCGTCGAATTGAATTTGATTTTGCATTCGAATTGTTTTATTAACACTGCATTTTTATTTCGCATAGGTAAATTCGGAGCAAAGAAATTCAGATACATGATTTTTAAAGTATTTATTTGCAATGCTATAAATTCGGTGTCTGAAACTATAAATGCGGTGTCTGAAATAATTCAGATACAAAAATGCGGTGTCTGAAAAAATTCAGATACATGTTTTCAAATTCAAATACATGTTTTCAAAGTTATTATTGTCAATGCTATAAATGCGGTGTCTGATTAAATTCAAATACTTCTGGCACTCATTTGCTTCCATAGTATCGATAAGAGTCCCAACGATACCCATCCCTAATGAATACTGTTAATACACTGTTATCAATGAAAGAAGAAATGTTTGCAGCTGTGGTAATACTTCAGTTGGTTCATTATAAAAGATACAAACCTGAAAACAAAAGCACTTAAATGTTAAATAAAAGGACCAGAGTAATGAGGCAGGAGGAACATATTTCTTTGCACTATAATGGTAACATTTTAAAAAAGTGCCCCTAAAAAATATTCTGTGCCCCTAAATTTTTCATTTAGGGGCACCTGTGCCCCTAGTGAAAAAGCTTAGCGTACAGCCCTGCAGTGGGGCAATGCGCACAACGACCAGGAAGGGAATTGGCATAACGACTAAATTGGGATGAGAGCAAAAAATTTATAAAAAGTGAGAATAAAAAATTTATTTAGAAAAAATACTCATTTATTGGACATGTTGCTCACGGCGTTTACATAGAAACAGCGCGACTCCCAAGAGGAGTTCTACAAGATACACTGCACCACTAAGGTACCCATGTACATGTCGAAATACTTCCCAGAGGTCAGTGAATACCACAACCACAACACCCGAGGGAGTTCCACAAACCATGTCCAACCCAGATTCGGCTCAAACAAGGGACTAAACACATTTAGCAATTATGCCACATCAATGTGGAACGCCCTACCCACAGCCGTAAAAAAATGTGAATCCCAGGCTACCCACCTTAAAACCACTCTCAAAGAGCACCTACGGGAGGCTGCAATTCGAAACTGGCCTCCGTAAATGTCTGAACCCCCCTCCCACCAACCAGGGGTGGAACGGTACGTATTCGAACCGTACACCGTTCTGCACAACCTCCCCGGTTCGGGCGCGTGTGTATTGTTCGGTTCACGGGATCAGCAAAAAAAATATCTTCATTTGGCACGGAGAGAGGTGACACACTGGCTGCTCAGCAGGTGCTAGTGTGGAAATTGCAGGCGCAATATATTATAAATCAATCTTCATTACGACTTTAAAAACATAGCCATTAACATTACATAGGCCTACACACATCTTGCCATAACATTAGCACTTAGCACGGTTTGTACAACGCACTTTAACTATGGTAGCTCGCCAGCCCTAACGTTAATACAGCTGAAATGTTACCGTAGCTACTAGCTACTAGCTAGCAGAGGAGAAAATGGGAGTCTGAGAGGCGGGGTGTTGAAAGACAATGATAAGCGTTTATTCAACATCCAAGAAGGCTAACATACAACTGTGTTTACTAACTCCAACTGGGACTATTGCCGCTTTTCCACTGCATGTTATCAACTCGATTCAACTCCGGTCAAGAGTAGAGTCGAGAAGGTCTGTGACGCTAAATTGTCCGTGCGGTCCCCCAACCCATAGATAGTTCCCAACTCACCGAATTACGTTAATCCACCACAGTGGCACTCAATATTTAAATAATGTTAGTCTAAATAAATGTAGACAGATAATGTACATATTTTTTAAATAGAATGAACAGAGCAGTGTTGTTTTGAAACAGTACAGTGTGTGTGTTAGTTTATCTATTTATTTTAAATAACAGTGACACTTTTCCTTTTGATAAGAAATCCAGCCATATTCCTTTCATTGTATTTCAAATACTGCACTTTAATTTCAAGCGGTAAACGAATCTTTCCATTAACACATTGGATGCCAACAACGTGATAATTCGTTATTGCCCGCCATGCGTTGAACGCCAACAACGAATAAACACGTTTTTGTGATCAATATAAAATGTTTCCGCCATGGCATTCATAATTCATCCAGCCTCCCTCCGGAACGCAGCTGTACCCTGTTCTGATATTGCAACGCCTCAATACCGCCACCTGGTGGATGGTGGGCGAGTTACACTCCAAGTCAAACCGGATGTGGCGATCGGTGCATCAAGGAAATTCCTCCGCCAGAGATATATTGTAGCGTGGATCAATATACACACTTGAGTACATTTGGATCACTTTCGAAACGCAATAATCAATATGATTTCGGCGTTTATTGCGTCATACAAACCGGAAATGGATCTAGCAGATCGACGTCAAATAATTGGAATATTTTTCCTCCAGTCTCATCAGCGAGGAATATAACGTTATTTTCAGCCCGATTGTTTATTCATTTCACGGCAATCCATCTGATCAACATATCAACCCATACTAAATAAAGCCGGTACTGGCGATCAAGGAATTATAAACGACCACCCCCCCCCCCCTTTCCTTCACGCATGATGAAGCATAATGTATACCGATCATATACATTTAAATTTCTTAATATAGCGTGTATAGGAAAGAAACGGCAATCGATAATCTATCATGTGTCAGGGCCTATAGCTCGCGTTTTAGGAATTACTGCAGAAAACCTTATAAACATACTTATATTCAAGACGGTATTAACACGACAATGTATGAATGAAAAAATATAACGTCCCCACATCCGGAACGATAGATAATCGATGTTGAATGGGCCATAGTAATGTCAATATAGCTATAATATTTAAAAAGTTATAGCCCTGCAAAGAAGGTAAACATCTCCATAGGCTTACAGCGGTGGCAGACTGGACCCAATGATGGGTACAATGCATGGCAGACAATGTGTTAAGAACTGACAATCAGAAAATTTAAACATTGTTGACATTTAGTGCTGGCTGAGCATATTGTTTGTTTGCACTAAGTTAATACTTTGACAAATGTACCCTATCTTTTTCAGTCAGTTCGGTCTTTGTGTGCCAAACATTATTTAAGGCAAACCACTGTAAAACGTTTTTTTTTTTTTTTTTAATAATAATAAATAAGAAGCATGTTTACATTTTTGCAGTGTTAGATTAACACTTTGGTTGCCTAAGGTTAAATTAATGATATACCATAGATTGCCAGCGCTATTTGTCTATGGAGAAAGTCCCCTTCTTTGCAGGGCTATAACTTTTTAAATTCTATTGCTACATTGCCATTATTAGGGCCCATTCAAAGTCCTATATGTATTGTTCATTGTGTAGCAACGTTAAACTTTTTCATTCACATATTCATAGTAAAGTATGGTCTAATGTATAAGTATGTTTTCATCTCTTTCTGCAGCTTTCTCCAGAACGTGATATATAGCCCCAAATGCATTATATTGATGATGAAATACAGTTTGATGGCAATCAGCGCGATATAAAAAATTCCAACTAGACGTACTTCTAGAAGTTACTACACGTCATCTGATGTTGACCGGATGGGCGAGGGGGCGTTTATAATTCCGTGGGCAGCGTTATACCAATCATCTAATGTGGGTCAAATGTTGATAATATCAGTTATTATCGAAGACGGTAACGCTGCACGCTGAAACTCACCCCAGTCTCCGCGCGCCGTTGGGCGATCATCGTCGAGTAGAAATTTTATCATTATGGGATATATTATTACCCGGTCCATCTCCAGCTTGTATAATGGTATATACGTCCAAATCATGTTGTTTATCGAGTTATTGGCAATCGATCGCTATGTAGTGTGACGAGCTAGAGTGCCGGAACCTATACCGAGTGCCCGGAAGTAATATGGCCGACCAGCAAAACCTCTACTGCGCTTCCTGTTAAGCGGTTGCGCCGATCGGCCACCAGATGGCGCTCCTGAACCGCCAGAGAGCTCAGTGGGTCCTGCTGGTGGATCTCAGGCCAGCGGAGGGACATTATGAATCCGATCGCAGATTTTTGAAATATTGATATAAGGACGCTGTACAGCGTCCCCCGGCAACTTTAGCATGGCCAGGAAAGACGTCTAAAGACGGGTCCCGGCAGTCAAAGAGTTAAAAAACAAACAAAAAAAAACAACGTATATCGAACCGAACCGAAAACCGTTAGCCTAAAACCGTGATACGAACCGAACAGTCGATTGTTCTTTGACATTCTGTGATATTTTTTCGGTGCTAAAACCCTTTCGGCCGAAAGGGCATTTTTTAACCATTTCCGCCCGATATGTTTGGTGGCCGAATATTCCCTGTGCATCCCTAGCCTTAACACTTCCGGCGCCAACAGCAGAGGGCGCTGATGGCCCTTCAGCGCCAGTGCTTTATCCAATGTAGGATAGGACTTATTTGCGAGTGCTTAAAATATATCAAATATAATAGCAATAGATCTAAATAACACGGTGATCGTCAGTGAGTTGCTTCCAGTCAACATGCATGAAACAGATAATTCTTTCATACATACATTTCCGTTTTATACCGTGATGAATATGAATATATCTTTAGAGCGTTCTGTCTCATCTCAATAAACTCCAGCAAATCGAGCTTCAATGTATTTCGTTAGAAATCGTGCCATTTGTCGCTTGATTTATAAATAGTTTTCAAATAAACGCTAGATTATTGATATATGTGTCATCATGGGCGAACAGAAGCGGGGTCTGAAAAATCGCTTCTCCGTACTTTGGTCGGCGCGAACCTCTCACACACACGATGGCGGTGAAAGGAACATCTGATTAACCCAAGATTGGTAACATAGATTCCTTACCTCACATCTGATGTAGTGCAAAAAGATTAATCCAATTCCTGATCGCCATTCCAAATATTGATTGCTCCGAGTGTCCGCAGTCAATGTGTTATAACGATACTGCATGCCCGAGAAGGAAAACCTGGACCGGACTTCTTAGATTGA
Organism: Notolepis coatsorum; assembly: GCF_963971535.1. Taxonomy (NCBI): domain Eukaryota; kingdom Metazoa; phylum Chordata; class Actinopteri; order Aulopiformes; family Paralepididae; genus Notolepis; species Notolepis coatsorum. The sequence continues at coordinate 71,350,686 of NC_140165.1, forward strand.
TGCACAGCCCCAGCCAGAGGGATTCCAATGATGTGCAATACCATCCGGGAGACGTTAGGCGGCGGTATTTGCCCTTTGCGAGCTCAGACCCATTCCCAATGATAACGTCAGGCTGTATCGATGAAAAATGAATGGATATAGCGAATAAAAGAGATATCGATTAAAACCTGGGATTTCTCGGGTTTGGCGCCCAGAGCATGGCGAGTTAACCCGATTTATCTCGGATTTGGCCTCCAAAGGGTTCATTTTTAAGAATTCGTATAGGTAAACACATCTAGACTTAAAAAGATGTCTAAGAAAAAGAAAGAAAGAAAGAAAGTTTTGATTGATCACAAGACTACACTGTAAAAAAAATAATAATAAGTTACCAGAACTTAAAAATATTGAGTTCAGTTACTGTGCATTAAGGTTTTCAGTTTTCAATCCATAATAAGTTAACAGAAAAATAAGTACACAACCACATTATTTCAACCTAATAAAACTATGTTTATTGTCATTGTTTTAAGAACACAAGTTGACTTGGTAATACTCACATTTTGAGTAAAAAAATTGCTTTTAACATGTGCAATGTTCAATGAAATAGAATAAATAATAAAATAAATAATAAAATGTGTTGATTAATCCCACTGGTCACAATGGTGACCGTAATAATGTTTTTGTTATAAGGCTCTGCAAATGTTACTGAATGATGTAGCAATGTATTTCCAGCTAAATTGAAATAATAAACAAATAAAGGGTCTCAATTAAATATGTGGTAGTAAAAAGAACCTGTGGGAGGATTTCAACAAGATAAATGCGACAACAGTGCAAAATATTTCACTATAATATTTCAAATTAAAAAAAATATATATATATATATATATATATATATAATATATATATATTTTTTTTTACTGCTGCCCCCTGTGCCTATGAAAATGCCCCCGCGTGCCTATGCAGGCACGCATGCCTAGGGTTGCCTACCCCTGATCTAGAGGGACAGAGCCATAATCTATAGAGGGACAGAGCCATAATCTAGAGGGACAGAGCCATAATCTAGAGGGACAGAGCCATAATCTAGAGGGACAGAGCCCTGATCTAGAGGGACAGAGCCATAATCTAGAGGCCAGAGCCATAATCTATAGAGGGACAGAGCCATAATCTAGAGCAGTGGTTCCCAACCTTTTTCCCCCCAGGGACCCCCAAACATCTCTGATGAAATTCGCGGACCCCCTCCTAATAAGATACCATAAAATACTTTTTTTTTTTCATTTTAATAACAAACTGCTTATACACAGGCATATGCATCACAATTAGACCCACTATGCTTCTTTGACTTGTGCCTTCAATCAACAAATCTCATCTTGCACCATATGCATTTCAAAATGTTTGGCCAATATTCAAATGCTGTATTCATCCTCTCAAATCAGGCCCTAATGGTGAACGGTTTGCATTTATGGAACAAATCAATGCAACAAATTAAACTAAATATGAGACAGGAAATTCCAATCAGTAGCAGAGAGAATCTGTCCTAGCCTACTGTTAACGTTCAAAAATCATGTCTAGATGTTTATTTATTTATCTTTATTTTTTATTGTAGTGGAGAGACTATTCATGCTTCTGATGATAAAAAAAAAAAAAAAAAAAAAATCAAATCATCTGTGGTCTGGCGGACCCCCTGCGCCCCCTGGCGGACCCCAGGGGGTCCGCGGACCCCAGGTTGGGAATCACTGATCTAGAGGGACAGAGCCCTGATCTAGAGGGACAGAGCCATAATCTAGAGGGACAGAGCCATAATCTAGAGGGACAGAGCCATAATCTAGAGCAGACCTGGGCATTGTACGGCCCGCGGCCCGTGAAATATTACATGATAATTAAAAAGAAAAAATTTTATATATATTTTTTTTATTTTAAATTTTTTCTTTTCGTGTCAACGTTCACACACACAATATACGCTTACCTAGGATTTGACTTGATTCAACAACAAAGCAGTCGGGGCAATGGCAAGCCGAAAACTGTCGAAAGTGTGTTTTTTTTTCACAACGGAGGTAGGTAGATGTAGATAGCCAACTAGTGACACTAGTTAATAATGACATCCTGTTCTCTCTGTCAATTGTGGGATGTAAAAGGTTTAAGCATATGTTTATGGTATATATCTGTTTTAGATCTAGGCATATGTTACTGTATGTGTCTATATGTGAAGATCCGTGGCAGAGGAGACAGCTCTCTATGACGGGTGCACACTTGTATAACTTGTATACAAACAGCCTGCCTCGTCTTCTCCTCTTACTGTCAGACGAGAGAGGCCCATGTAGAAGGAGTTAACGATAAGAATGCAGCTCCAACCGGCTGCTCTGCACAAGTCAGAATGAAAAACAGCAGGTTGGCACAGGTTAACCCTTGCCTGTCGTGCCTGCATAGAGTTGTTGTTTGTAATAAACCGAATGTTTATTATATATGATTGGAGCTATGTATATGACCTGTATATTCTTTATACACTTTAAAACTATGTTACAGTTAATGTGCAGTCGGAATGGAGGCAGAAGCCTTTTTTGATAAGTGCAGTCTCTGTTAGAGGGGGGGGGGGGGAATGTGCTCTCTCTATCTGTGGCCTTGAGCTAAGAGCAGGCCCGAGCTGAGAGCAGGTTGGCACATGTTAACTCTTGCCTGTCCTGCCTGCATAGAGTAAAACATGTAACCAATGATTGGTACAGGTATATTGTATATATATATATATATATATACAATATATACAATACAATATATATTGTATATTGTATATAGTACAGGTGTATTGTATATTGTACACTACACAGGCCAGTTCTTCCCTCTCAATACTGACTGGAGCCCAGAGGAATGTACGGCTCTGCTCCAGAGGGACTTCCCACTCTGTTACTGTTACAATTACTTTTTAAGTTACAAATCAGTGGAGTAGACGGCAGCCAATGACAACTAGGAGGGGAGGAGAGTTGGTCATTATGTAGTGTACGTTGGTTGGCTAGTGAAATGACATCACAGTGATATCACTGTTTTTGGGCCAATAGAACAGAGGTCTTGACATGATATAAAAATGACTGCTCCCATTCGAGAGACCAGAATTTCAGAGTTTTCCATGGCAGGCACAAGCCGTGTCAGGCCTTTGCGATCTTAAGAGATGAGATGTTTTGTATTATATAATCTTTTAAACTGTAATGGACATTTCCAAAACAGTCCTTTTTTGTAACTTCCTTTAAAATAAAGATGACTTTCTATAATCCATTGAGTTCGAGCACTGCTTTCTGCCAGCAATGGGCCACGATGCTGGCCGACGCCCTGATTTCCTCTAAGGTGACTATGTCCTATGGTACAGATTGAATCAATTGACTGGTTAATGCTTTTCAGCTAGAAGATATATATTATATATATATGCTATGTACTGTATAAATACTATACATGACAATGTTTGTTGTTTGCGGGTTCCGGTATCTCTGTGTCCGACGGACTCTGTCGAGCTATGTGGCAAATCGATCGTCTAAATCACTGCAGGATTTGATGGTCGGTCCCGCTGGCGGAGGAGGAGAGGAGGACGGGAGGTACTGGGGCATGCAAGCAATGATTACGTGTTAGTACAGTGGTAATACTTATTAACAAAGTAGTAATACAACCAAGCTTTCAAATGAGCAGTATTACAAGTCCTTTCGTAAAATGATGATAATAATGATGGTAATAATAATAATATAATATGTTATTATAGTCTATAAGAGTTCTCCTAGACATACATTCGGTTTATTACAAACAAGAAGAGATTAACAACTCTTCATGATTACATTTCATATCAACTGGATATAACTAGACCAGTGACTTGAAGTAATCTAGACAGAAATAGTAATTGACTCGAGAACTTGGCGAGTTTAGCACCTCGCCGGGAGATATCGAGTGGCCACAGGTTTATATCTCGAGTAGGTGATTGAGATATATAGAGACTACCTGTAGCTTTTATCAGTAGATTACATTTTTTTTATTTGCAATTCATGTCAAGGCAACTAGGCAGCAATAATCTCGAACACATGAAAACCCTGAAAGAAGTCAAACCATCAGCTGATCACCGGCACAGGTACTCATCCATGTTAGGAGCACTGCATGATGAATTTTCAAGGCGTTTTCAAGATTTCAAAAAGGTTGAGGATGAAATGCAGCTGGTTTCCTCTCCCTTTACCTGCAGTGTTGATAGTGCACCCACTGATGTTCATCGTAAACTCATTGACCTGCAGTCTGATTCACTACTGAAAGAGCACTTTAAGTCAGCATCACTGCTAGAGTTCTACTCTGCTCTCAAGGAGGAGAACTTTCCAAACATGAGGAGACATGCTCAGAAGATGTTGGTTCTCTTTGGATCCACCTATGTGAACAGACATTCTCAGTCATGACGTTTACCAAGTCCAGGTACAGATCCTCTCTCACTGATGAACATCTGGCAGCTGTGCTTCGCATCTCCACCTCAGACATGCAACCTGACTTTGATGGACTTGTTAAAGCTCAACAGAGACTGGATTTCTCACACTGAATGAAAAAAAAAGAGCTGAAGAGGGACAGAGCCCTGATCTAGAGGGACAGAGCCATAATCTAGAGCAGACCTGGGCATTGTACGGCCCGCGGCCCGTGAAAGATTACATGATAATTAACACTTTTTAACACCGGAACTATTTCCTTTCCGGGGCCCTGAGACACAAGTGTGATCTCCTCTCAATCCTCTAGCGGTTCAAGACCGCCATCTGGTGGCCGATCGGCAGATCGGAAAAACGGATGTTACCTTTAACCCGGTAGGACTCACTCCATATGGGGTCCGGGCACTCGCTAGTGTTAGAGAGACTCAGTCTTCACACAGTGAACATCGATCGCTGCAAATAACTCGAAAAAACAACATGATTTGGACGTATATATTATTATACAACCTGGAAATGGACCGGATATTTCTATATCCCATAATAGGAAAATGTCTGTTCCACGCTCATCGCCCAACGGCGCGAGGAAGATACGGTAAGATTCAGCGTTATTTTTCAATGTGTACGATACTAACTGCTATGATGAACATTTGACCCACATTAGATGAATGGTATAACGCTGCCCACGGAATTATAAACGCCCCCTCGGCCATCCGGTCAACATCAGATTACGTGTAGTAACTTCCAGAAGTCCGTCCAGTTGGATTTTTTTATATCGCGCCGATTGCTATCAAACTGTATTTGATCATCAATATAATGCATTTGGGGCTATAAATCACGTTCTGGAGAAAGCTGCAGAAAGAGATGAAAACATACTTATACTTTAGATCATATTTTAGTATGAATATGTGAATGAAAAAGTTTAACGTTCATACACCCTGAACAATACATATAGGACATTGAATGGGCCCTAATAATGGCAATTTAGCAATAGAATTTAAAAAGTTATAGCCCTGCAAAGAAGGGGAACTTCTACATAGACAAATAGAGCTGGCAACCTATGGTATATCATGAATTTAGCCTTAGGCAATCAAAGTGTTAAAAAGAAAAAAATTTATATATATTTTTTTAATTTTTTTACATTTTTTCTTTTTGTGTCAACGTTCACACACACAATATACGCTTACCTAGGATTTGACTTGATTCAACAACAAAGCAGTCGGGGCAATGGCAAGCCGAAAACGGTCAAAAGTGTGTTTTTTTTTCACAACGGAGGTAGGTAGATTAAAAAAAAAATTTGCAATTAATTTCAAGGCAACTAGGCAGCAATAATCTCGAACACATGAAAACCCTGAAAGAAGTCAAACCATCAGCTGATCACCGGCACAGGTACTCATCCATGTTAGGAGCACTGCATGATGAATTTTCAATGCGTTTTCAAGATTTCAAAAAGGTTGAGGATGAAATGCAGCTGGTTTCCTCTCCCTTTACCTGCAGTGTTGATAGTGCACCCACTGATGTTCAGCTTAAACTCATTGACCTGCAGTCTGATTCACTACTGAAAGAGCACTTTAAGTCAGCATCACTGCTAGAGTTCTACTCTGCTCTCAAGGAGGAGAACTTTCCAAACATGAGGAGACATGCTCAGAAGATGTTGGTTCTCTTTGGATCCACCTACATATGTGAACAGACATTCTCAGTCATGACGTTTACCAAGTCCAGGTACAGATCCTCTCTCACTGATGAACATCTGGCAGCTGTGCTTCGCATCTCCACCTCAGACATGCAACCTGACTTTGATGGACTTGTTAAAGCTCAACAGAGACTGGATTTATCACACTGAATGGAAAAAAAAAGAGCTGAAGAACACTAAAATGTGGCAATATAACAAGTGAAATGGGACACTTGATATTTTTTTGCACAGTTCTGAAAACATTAATGTTTAATATAGGCATGTAAAGTAAAAAAGGCTACAAAACTGGGACACTTTTCTTTACACAGTTCAGTGACATGTCTTGTTTATTTTGGCTATAAGATGATGTGATGTCTTTAGAAAGCTAAGAAAATCCTTGTTTCAATAGTATATGAAACTCAAAATAATAACTATTTGTATAGCACTTTTTCATACATGCCCTTTGTTATTAATGTTTCACATTTTGTTTATCATTTTGGAAATAAATTCTATTTGAATAAATGATATTTTTGAAAGCTAACCTCACATTTTAATTGCCAAATAATAACATACACTCTTACCAGGGGTCAAAACAATGCCATTTACTGCTTTTTATATAGAAATAAAATGTATATTATGCATGATTGAGTTTGGAATTTTGGCCCGGCCCTCCAACATAGGAACATGGTCTATCTATTCTAGAGGGACAGGGTCTATCTATTCTAGAGGAACATGATCTATCTATTCTAGAGGGACAGGATCTATTCTAGAGGGACAGGGTCTATATATTCTAGAGGGACAGTGTTACAAAGGGTCAGATTAAACCGAATTTATATATTTATTGCTTGATATCCCTTGTATAATATTTGTATATCGTTTGATATCCCTTGTATATTATTTGTATATATACACGGAATATCCCTTTACCTGGGTACAAACCAGAGTAATATTCGCTCTCCTATTGGACAGCGACCCCTAGGCGCCAACGGCCAAGCCCCCAACGGCAAGTTCAAAGGCAACTCCGGGCATGTCTCAACATGTCCAGAGTCTGCGCAGTAATACGAGACAGAACTGAGGTTGGCACTAGATAATTCACCTTACGTATAAATACGGCGCAGGTGTACACAGCAGCACTTGTTCAGTTCAAACATTGATGCCTTCACCACGAGACAACGTGCAGTGAAGTTAGCAACCTTGCCTCTAAATAGAGCATTGAGAACCGCGTGCAAATAGATTGCTAAAGTGTCAGAGTTTAACGCAGTAACGTCGAGTTCGACTTATTCTAATGTGAAGTAATAGTCTATCATTTATAGTGCATCGTGCGGCTACAGTTCTTCAGTGACCAGCATTACCACCGGTTCGTCGTGTATATAGCTAGTGCACTTATCCAGGCTGGGCGGCCTAAACTCGTGCCCCCACCCGAGGAGTCCTAGACGGGAACCGTTGGATATGTACACCGGAGAACCTACACCGGCGACTGCAGAACCATTTCTGGTTGGATTATATTGATTTGGGACCGTGACCACTGGAGCAGAGAACCGTCGATCCCACTGTCGTTTGGGATCTACCCCCGTGAGGATCATCACTCGAGCCCGCCTCTAGGAAGAGGCTGGCTAGCTGTCTTCCATGCTGTCGAGCATACTGGATTATAGCTGTTGCTTTGTCTGCTGCTCAAGGGAGTACATGCACTGGCTCCTGTATCTGGAGCCTCGTTATTCCTCGTTGACCCAGACTTTGTACCCGAACATTCCTCTACCCCTACCGGCCTTACACCCGGAGGGAACCCCCCAGTGTCTCCAGCTGGTACTAGTGTGCCCTATGTAATTGCTATACCACAGGTGGCGTCAGTTTAGACCCATCCTAGTATTCATACTATTCTCATTGACTTACGCTCTTGACTGACTTTACGTGTGTTCTTCGCCATACAAGCGCGAGCCTAATTCTCAATCTGTAACCTAACGTTGCTTAATAATAATAAATACCCTCCAAATAGAACTTTATGTGTCAATGCCGTATTCTTGTGTGGGTGTTCACCATATATATTCATGTACTGTATGGCCAGTAATTAAAGTACATAACTAGTAGTGGTTTAATATATCATACTCTTTAATACAGTCAGGGAATTGTACCCCTCAGTTACAGACAGGGTCTATCTATTCTAGAGGGACAGGGTCTATCTATTCTAGAGGAACATGGTCTATCTAGAGGGACATGGTCTATCTATTCTAGAGTGCATGGTGTATCTATTCTAGAGGGACAGGGTCTATCTATTCTAGAGGGACATGGTCTATCTATTCTAGAGGGACATGGTCTATCTATTCTAGAGGGACAGGGTCTATCTATTCTAGAGTAACATGGTCGATCTATTCTAGAGGGACATGGTCTATCTATTCTAGAGGCACATGGTCTATCTATTCTAGAGACCATGGTCTATCTATTCTAGAGGAACAGGGTCTATATATTCTAGAGGAACATGGTCTATCTATTCTAGAGGGACGTGGTCTATCTATCTCTGGATGCAGATCAGGGTCCCCCATTTTCAATAAATTTTGAAAATTCAATTCATTTGACACTTTGATTGCCACGCCTCCGTGTGTATTTACCCCGTTGAATGCCACCGCTCTATTCAATGACAGAGCACTCGCATTTGTGAACGCATAAACTATATCTTAAATTATGGCTATGTGTCTAACACGACCGTCGCTTATCAATGACTTGTTTGCAGTCAACATTGTCAAAACGGATTGTTTTTTAATCGGTTCATTTCTGTTTTATACCATTTTGAAAAACGCTCGTTTTTTTAAACTTTCCGAAAAAATTTACGATTCTGCAGGAATCGGATTTTTTTTCTCCATCCGTTTTCATTGACTCCATTCCAAAGGCTGCAATACCATCCGGAGAGACGATTGGGGGAGGTATTTTCCCTGTTCCAGCTCAGACAGATCCCCACTGGTAACGTGAGGCTAGATTGATGAAATATGAATGGAAATCGCTAATAAAAAAAATAACGAGAAAAACGAGATCTCTCGTCGGTGGCACTCAATGGTTGATTGATTGATTGATTGAAAAGTTTATTAACAGATTGCAGAATGGGTACAGTACAGTACAGCTCAATACATACAATTGTTAAGGGGATGCAGACCAGAGAAAGACTTTCGTCTTGTTTACATCAGGGTCCCCCATTTTCAATTCATCATAACATATATGACATACAGATAGACAGTACTGCTACATCTATACATTTATGACATATCAGATTTGCAAATACAGTACTGTTTGTGATACAAAAGTGTCCAGAAAAAGAGTGTATATACATTTGGCGTAGAAACTGTACATTGGAGGAGGTTGGGTGGGTGGAGTGGGGTTGGGTGGGTTGGGTGAGGGCTGTACATTGGAGGTGTGGGGGGGGGGGGGGGGTTGGGTAGGGGACACACACACATTTTACACTGTACATTGGAATACTGACAAAGCCTTACTTGGTCATTTACTGTACAACTAGGTTAGGACATTTGTAGGGGCCAGTTTCGAATTGCAGTCTCACGTAGTTGGCATGAACTAACAAGTTTTGCCGTCGGTGGCACTCAAAGTGTTAACAGGTTCAGTGCCAGAGGTCGCTATGGGCGTTGGGCCGTTGTGTGCCAGCGCTCTGTTCAATGGGGATAAGTTCCGGTGTTTGCAGTGCTAAACCTATATTAAATGTTATAGCTATGGATCTAATAACAACGTCGATTGTCAGTGAGTTTCTTCCGGTCAACATGCAAATAACAGAAACACATCCATACATTTCCGTTTTATACCGTGGTGAATATGAGTATAGTTTTAGAGTGATCCTGTGTAATGCCAGGAAACGGCAAACAGCGTTTTAGTGCATTTCATTATAAATCGTGCCATTTCTCGCCTGGATCAAGAATCATTCTGAAATCAACGCTAGATTATCGGTATTATGTTTCATCATGAATGCACGAAAGGGTGGGGTTCTATGCTTCAAGCGCCACCAACGGCATACATTACACAGTACATTACAGACACACGCTGCAATCGCGGGGGAGAAATCATCGGATCAATGCAAGATTGATAAAATATAGTCCTTACCTCGTCTATGATGTATACTGCAAAAAGAATAATCCAATTGTCTGATCGCCATTCCAAATATTGATCGCGGTTGTGTGTCTACTCTAACGTTATCCAACAAAACACATGACCCGAGTGAACTCGAGTGTCCCAAATCCATGTGTTATAAACGTTATTATACAATGGCATGAACATTTCTTGACCGCGGTATCGCTGTTATATCACGCCCACCGCAGAGTTTAGCTGAATACCGCATCACTGCTGTTTTTTATAATAATACTCTCAACCAAAGCAACGGAACAATTTTGATTGACAGTCGATTCTGCCAATTACATCACACCGCGTGCACCCGCCTCTGCTGTTACCACCAATCGGCAAGCGCGTATTCGTTTTTTACATCCTGAATGTCAGCCATTGATCAGAGCTCACAACACGGCTAATAACGTTAGCTCCCCGCCGGAGTGGATTATCATCGCTCCTCAGGAGTACTAAACGAGGCATAATGATTTTACTGCAACAAATGTTATAATAAAAGCCCTTCGTTCTATACACTTGTCTGATTGAAAACTTATGTGGTAACATTGACTTCATAATTTCATAATCAAAAATGTTAGAGTAACCCTGAAAACTGAAAATATCTGTAGGGATGGTAATTTAGGTATTACATAGACTCTCAGAGCACATTTTGGAGAAAACCTGCAGGCCAAGCCTATAGGGTTGTTTACACAGTTGTACAAAAGCCATTCCAACCCCCCCAGGAAACCAAACACCTAGACATGTGACAGTTGAGCACAGCAAGAAGGGACCAAAAGCGGAAATGCCTCTGTGAGACCAGAGTAATGTGGTCAGAAAATACAAAGTGTCAGTTGGTAGACAGGGTTTTGGGATGGCTCTTGTGAATTGAATAGTATTAACCTAAGACGCACTGACTATACTGGGTTAATGTTTTCAACACAAGCACTATTAAGGCTGAAGTCATCAGACCTCATCATGTTGAAAATCACCAGGCGACACCTCTCATGACGACATTGTTTACTCAGTCACACACCACAGAAAAACGGTGACTCAGTAAAACCTAAAGACAGCTGCGCTAACCAAGATTAGAGGTCACAGGAAACATAATTGCATTATATTAGTTTAGAATGAAAAACAATATTGGAATAATAAAACAAGAGTATAGTAACCTATTAGAAGAGTAACTTACAGAAGAACCAAATAGAAGGAATGTTAACATGAGTGATTCATTCAAAGGAGGCCACAGTCCCTCGGAAAGGAGGGGGCTACCCGGTTGTTACAGGCACACATACGGCCAAGAAGACACCAAATGAGGACTGCCTGTGTTTAGATACTGGTGATTGGTGGAACTAGGTTAAGAAAAGTGAGGTCATGAAATCTATAAGTATTGGAACAGTAAGAATAGAGAGGCAGGCCAGCTCAGGACACCGCCACACACCGTTACCCAGGGGGTCTGAGTCTGGTCTCCACCACCACCACGACCATGGTCTACTTTGTCCCTATGTGAGTAGAAACTGTATATGGAATAATGTGATAACTAGAGTAAGATGCCTATCTTAGACCCAGGTTTTATCATGTGGTGACAAAGAGTACTATGGTCTTATTTCATTAACATAACATGACTAATATTTATGTACAATACTGTCTTTTGATGTAAAAAGCCAACGAGGGCTATTGTGATTTACCTGCATCAAATCCTTTTTGTACAATCATGTATTATGCTTGAAGTGTCCTGTGTGTAACCAATGCATTATTCCACTCGGCCCACGCTGCAATTAAATGAATATTGGACCATAGCTGCTGGTTGTCTGGCGGTACACACTTATTCTCTACTGGCTAAATTTGGGAGCTCAGATGAGGACCATTGTTTCTATCACACTGTGATCTTTTCCTTCCTCTAGTTAACAACCTCACTGTGCTGTAATTAATAGATATTCATATAGGAATATACTACACTTATTAACAGACCGCAGAATGGGCACGACTCAGCACGCTCTGAGCAAAGAAAGGAACTGAGATATGAATTGAGTAATGCTTGCCTTGCCCGGTAAATACGCTGTTATTGGTAACATTAATGCCACAAAACGAATGCCTTTGTTAATCATAAGTAGTAACTTTATAATAATAAGAAGAAGAAAGGGTCGGGGGGGTAACCGCCGGGCGCTACCACCCCTGCCCGCGACACCGAGTGAACGGCGCACGACCAGAGGGGAGACTTCGAATCCGTGTTTCATGAATCCCAAACAATATTCATGCTGCAAAGTCATCTTCTAAAGATAGACATTTAGACTAGAGGCAGGCTATATGCTATAAAGAGTAGACTACTACTAAAAAAAAAAAAAGAAATTTATTCAAACTGTTTTCTTCTTCTTTTTTTGTGTGCAATAACCGCGGCGGTAGGAAATATTTCGCAAATTTGTGCGGTAAGGAAAACATCAATACCGCGGCAGCTCTAGCTGAAACACTTCTTTCAGACGTTGTTATTTCTCATAACACACTCCACGTGATCCCAGAACCCGCCCACATCCGAATCACTTTTTTTCCGAATCACTCCGCCGTTCGTGTTTTTATGAATGAAACCAACATGGCGGACAATAATCTTTATGAATGGATGTATTGATAGCGTCATAACGACTCATTAAAAAATGTTAGTGACGTGGAATGTGTTAGTTGCTTACACAATGTTGGATTATGTAATTGGTTGGTCATGACTCATTGTGAAACAAAATATAAATCGTGGGAAGTGTGTTAGATGGCATTCGTTGTAGAACCTCGCTCTCCTGTTAATACCATTTTCAATCAATCAAATAACAACCGCTAACTTCACTGTTAGATGGCATGCTTTGTAGCAACCTATGTATAGATGTAGCACTGTATCTGTATGTCATGTTATGATGCATTGAAAATGGGGGACCCTGATGTAAACAAGACGAAAGTCTTTCTCTGGTCTACATCCCCTTAACAATTGTGTGTATTGAGCTGTACTGTATTGTACCTGTTGTGAAGGATCAGATTAAACCGAATATATATATTTATTTATGGATATATATTTAATAGTATTTGTATATCGTTTGATATCCCTTGTATATTCCTTGTACATATACACTGAATATCCCTTTAGTCTACTAACAGCCCATAATAGTTTCATTCTCTCATTGGACAAGAACTTGGCGCCAGCAGCCAAGCCCCTTGGTTCAAGTTCAATCGTGCCGACGAACATGTCGTTACTAGCCCGGTTCCGCGTAGGAATACGTCTGGCGAAATACGAATGGTACTATTTGTTCACAGCGCATATATATATGGCGCAAGTAAAGTAGAACTTTCTTTTTAGTCCCTTAGCCCTTAGTTCTTTACCCTCCAACCTAGTGGCAAGACGTTAAGCCTCACCCACGATACACGTGTGGTGCAGTATGGTCAACTTGGCCTCAGAATGGCATTGAGACATCGTGTGGATTAATAGTTGAATTGTCATAGTTTGGCACTATACCGTCGAGTGGGACGTATTTTTATTAAGTTAATAATAGTCTATTATGTATGGTGCATCGTTCGGTTAGAGTTATAAAGTGAGCAGTACCCCCATCGTTTCCTCGCGTTATCTAGAGTCTTAACCAGGCTGGGCAGACCACGTGTGGTGCTTTCATCCGAGGAGTTCTGGGCCAGGACGAGTGGACCTGCACATTGGATTACCTTACCCGGACGACGGCGAGCCCTACACGGCTTGGATTATCTACTTGCTTTGGGTGCTTTGATTATGCCATGGATAACAGCCAACACTGGTAAGTGTTGGAACTACCCCCGAGAGGAGTCCAGGTGAGACGGCGCTCTAACCCGAGTGAGGTCGCCTCACGTCTCTTCGTTGTGGACCGGCAGCTACCGTCTACAAGAGGGCCCAACGGTATTCATCTGTGGACCAAGGTTCTGTGGGCACCGTGTTCAGCACTCTGAATTCTCCCAAGAAATCGTTGGCCAGATGGGATATCGCCAGCGGCTCTCCTAACCCCCCCCCCCTACTGACTTACAACCAGCGGGACCCCCTTTAGTGTATCCAGCTATAATCATTTAAGTACCATCGCTATAGTTCCCTAAAGAACCAGGTTGTATACTTGCTTCCTGCGTAACCAGAGATTGGACATTCAATGTTGATTTGCCTACGAATACTCATTTGCCTTACAAGTGCATTCAAATCATAAATGTCATTAAGTGGACGTTGTATATACCCTTTGCTATATATTAAATATTCGATTTATACATTTGTGTGGACTTGGTTTCATGGTGGGAAAGTGTTCATCATATCTATATCATGTACTGTGTGGCCAGTAGTTAAAGTACATAAAGCGGTAGAGGTTTAATGATACCATACTTATCAATACAGTCAGGGAATTGTACCCCTCAGTTACAATTGGTCCTTCGAGCCGGAGGGTAACTAGTGTAATATTAATATAGTGTTATTAATATTGAAATGGCCTATGATGAACACTCCACGAAACGGTCCTCCTAACGTAGAACGCCTGCGGCGCAGACGACAGACACCTCAGTACTTAGAGGATTACGCTGTCAGTCAACTAACTAGCCTTCGACAAACGGTAAACGCGGTAAAAGTAGAAAGTAAAATTATGTCTGACCTTAACGACCAGGTTACCCCGACCACAGAGGCCCTAGTGGGTTCTAATGTAACTGACCAAGCTCACGGTGGGGACCAGGAGGGAGCTGACATGCCTTTACCCCCCGCCAATACCGAAGAAGTAGTCCCCGACCAGCCCCGGGAGGAAGAGAACCCTACAGAGAGAGAACTCTGCACGGAACAAGATGAGGAGAGCGCCGAGGAGATAGAGCTCCAGGACTCCCCAACGAGTACAGCCAGGAGCGGCTCACCTCTACAACCGTCTTCCCCCAGCGAAGCGGAGAGGATGCTATCACAGGCGTTCCTCGTCAGCCTGACAGCCTCTACCGAACGCGATCGACTCCAGGGTGAACGCGATCGACTTCAGGGTGAACGCGATCGACTCCAGACACAGCAACAGAGCGAAGAAGAGCGCATACGCCTGGAGATGAGACGCCTTCAGACGGAAGAGAATATGGCAAGAGACCGAGCAGACACCCAGCGTGCCGCTGCCGGTGCCCAAAGAGAAACAGAGCGCGACCTCGCTCTCATCCAGCGCGAAACCGAGCGCGACAGACTACAGGGCGAGCGCGACAGACTACAAGCCGAGCGCGACAAGTTACAAGCGCAGCTAATGGAGCAGCTGATCCTCAAGGCAACACCCTCTCCCTCCGCCAGGGGTTCAAGGAACTCGTCGAGACAACAGTCAAGGGCAGCGTCTCCTAACCGAGCAAGCGACCCTGAACTTGACCAACAGACCAAACCTATACCCCCCGCAGACCCCCTTCCCCGACCGGTCCAAGCGAGACCCAGCTACAAGGAAGGAGCGGCATACACTGCGGAGAAGCTAAATAAACGACTACAGGATCTAGAGGACCTGATAGAAGAAGAAGAGGGAGAGGAGGAGAACCAAGCCCGACGACAGCACAGTACTCCACCGGACCAGGAGGTCCAGTACAGCCCAGGCTATACCCCCGCGGCGCTGCGCTACAGACCCCCGACTCTATTCACGGGTGAGCATGACGCACGACCAGCCCCGAGGAATAGCACCTGGACCAGCGGGCCATGGTACCCTGCCGGTACCAGCCCACAGAGAGGCGCAAGAGGAGACTCGCCTAGGAGGCCTCTCCCCCAACGCTCGCCGATGTATCAGCCATCCACGGCGGCATACATTGGTACACCGATGTTTCCAGACTTCACCTATGAGAATCGAGCACAGTACACGGAGCTCCGGATGTGCTTAGAGACAATGATGGTGGATGTCGCTGATGAACGCCACAAGTATGCAATATTACTGAAGCACCTGAAAGTACCCCGAGCGCACAATATAGCGCTAGCCTATGCCACCTCTACGACCCCATACACCGCGGCTCTAGCAGCGCTGGACCAGAGATATGGACGTATATGGGATTACGTAATCCAAGAGATAAGGCATATTGATCGCCTACCCCCAGCAACAGACAATCGCTCATTAGACGACCTGTCTATAAAAGTGCAGTCCCTGGTAGGGATGCTGGGAGCGCAACGAGAAAAGGGTATGCACGAGCTATACGCCAACTCTAACGTCGAGAGGATTTTAGAGAAGCTGCCACCCGCCAGACAAGAGCGTTTTAGGCGGCAGAGAGACCACCGTGATCCTAACGGTCCCGAACCATCCCTCCTCGATCTAGCCGACTTCCTGGCGAGAGAAGTCAGCAGCCTACGACTGGATACGTTCGTGCGGAGCACACCAAGCTCCAGAGAGGGACCTAGGAGAATAAACGATGGAAGAAGATCGGTGACTGTCATGCACCAATCAGAATCAGTACCGAGCAGTAAGAACCACAGTACCCCCTCGAGAAAAGAGAAGTGGAAGATGGTGTGCCCATACTGCGAGAAGGAACACTGGACAATGTGACCTGTTCACAAAGATGAATGCAGAAGAAGTGAGTCAATGGATAAAGTCCAACAGGCGCTGTTACCGATGTGCACGCAGTCACATGGCAGCCGAGTGCCGCCTAAAGAAGAGGTGCAGTCGGTGTGACGGAGCCCACCTAGATGTCCTACACGACAGTAACAGAAGAAAGCCTGCACCTGCACCATCGAGCAGCACCAAGGCAAGTGTCATGTACATTGACCCCGCCAGCAGCAGCGGCGCCCAAGTGCTCTTAAAGGTAGTCCGTGTAACATTGAGCTACCAAGATAAAGTCATGGACACTTACGCCGTCCTTGATGACGGGTCAGAGAAGACCCTTCTGCTCGCGTCCGCTGCGGCCCAGCTGGGACTGCGGGGGAGCGAGAACCAAATGACGATTCGGACAATAAGAAGAGATTTAAAGACGATAAAAGGCGAGAATGTCTCCTTCACTATCGCAGCAAGCGGGCAGCCAGAGAGACGGTATAGGATTACAAATGCTTTCACCAGCCAAGAAATAGGACTATCACAGTACACCTACCCCATCGCCAAACTGATGGATAAATATGTGCACCTGCGTCAACTACCTATCCCGCTCATAGACGGCGCCACCCCGACCCTGCTGATAGGCTCCGACCATGCAGACCTCATAGTCCCGATAGACCGGGTCCATACAGGACCCAGAGGCTGTCCTGCAGCAGTCGAGACCCGCCTAGGATGGACACTACAAGGCCCCCTCGCTAAATCTCTCAACCGAACAGCAGCCACTAGCTGCCTCCACTCCAGAGTGACAGAAGAAGACACCACTCTCCTGCAGCATGTCGAGAGGCTATGGACACTAGAGACAATGCCCTTTAAGAACGAAAAGAAAGACATTCGTTCTAAAGAAGACATTTACGCCATAAACCTCCTCGAGCAAGGGACAAAGAGAGTCACAGTCAGCGGAGTGATGAGATACGCAACTCCACTCCTGAGGCGAGAGGGAATGCCCACCTTTCACGCAAAGAAAGATGCTACGGAGCGGTATCTATTGAACACAGAGCGGCGCCTAGCCAAAGACCCCGCTCAAGAGAGTGTGTACCGCGCTGAGATTGAGAAGCTAATCACAGCGGGACACGTGACAGAGATTGACATTAAAGAGGCCGATCAGACGACCGAATCATGGTACGTGCCGCACCACAAGGTCCACCACAACGGCAAGGATCGCATTGTGTTTAACTGCAGCTACCAGATCGGATCCCAAAATCTGAATAAAGAGCTCTTGCCCGGCCCCACACTCGGCCCCTCTCTACTAGGCGTGCTACTACGCTTCCGCCAGGACAAGGTGGCTATCAGCGGGGATATCAAAGGGATGTTCCTGCAGGTGAGACTAGTGGAGGAGGACAAGCCCCTGCTGCGGTTCCTATGGAGAGAGAGGATCGGAGATGAGCACCCAGCCATCTACCAGTGGGAAGTCCTCCCCTTCGGAACCACATGCAGCCCGTGCTGTGCTACATTTGCACTACAGAAACACGTCGCAGAGGACCCAGCAGCAGATGAAGAGGTCCGACACAGTGTGAAGAACAGTTTCTACGTGGACAACTGTTTACAAAGCGTTTCGACTCAAGAAGAAGCCGAGGTTCTCCTACTCAAGCTACGCGCCTCCCTGATCAAAGACGGCTTTGATCTCAGGCAGTGGGCCAGCAGCGACCCGCACGTATTGCGCAGCCTCTCCCCCGCGGACAAGGCTGCCAGCAGCGAGACCTGGATGGCGACCATCCCAGGAGAAGCCCAAGAAATGACACTAGGACTAGTCTGGCGCTTCAAAACAGACTCGCTCCACTATAGACACAAACCCCTGACCACGGAGCAGGGAAGGTCGACGGCGATACCGACCACCAGACGGAGTGTGTACAGAACACTCGCCAGACAATATGACCCGTTGGGATGTATTCTACCTTACACCACCAGGTCAAAGATGATTGTACGAGCACTATGGGACAAGGACCAGGGCTGGGACGACCCAATACCCGCACCCCTTGCCTCCACATGGAGAGAGTGGGAGACGGAACTCCGCTCACTCCCAGGCGTCAATATACGCCGCAGCTACTTCCCACCCACAGTGAGGCCAGAGACATGCAAGATGGATCTACACGTCTTCAGTGACGCCTCTGAAGTAGCCTATGGATCGGTGGCCTACTTGCGTGCCCAAGAGAAGGGAGGAGAGATACACACTGCTTTCATCCTGGCTCGCTCAAGAATAGCCCCACGAAAGCAACAATCTATCCCGCGTCTAGAGCTCTGCGCAGCCCTAGCAGGAGCGCATCTAGCCACGTTAATCCAACGTGAACTCACCATTCCGGTGCACAGAACAATCTTGTGGTCAGATTCCACGACAGTACTCACATGGATCAAGTCTGATTCATGCAGATACAAGGTCTTCGTGGGAGTCAGAGTCACAGAGATTCAAGAGTTAACAGAAGCAGCGAGCTGGCGGTATGTGGACACCAAACACAACCCAGCTGACGTCATCACCCGGGGAATGTCCCTAGATGACCTCACCCGTCGCAACATCTACAGTGACGGACCAGAGTTCCTCAAGCTCCCGGAAGAAGAGTGGCCTACGCCCACCCCACGGGAAGCGAGTAAAGAGGAGGCTGAGAACAAGAAACCTATGTTCTGTGGACTGAGCACAGTCGCCTCCACAGACCCCAACATAGATGATTGCCTCACCCTACAGAGTGCGCAACTAAAGACATTTCTGCGGCACCACCCAGAGATTCAGCCCACTGCCGACATTTCAGCAGCTGACTACGAAGAAGCAGAACTTCTTCTACTACAACGAGCCCAGAGAGACTCGTTCCCCGACGAGCTAGACTGTCTACAGGGAGGAAAGCCCGTCCCATCAGACAGCAGATTGCTCCACCTGGCACCCGAGAGCGACGCCCATAATCTCATCAGAGTGGGTGGTCGTCTGCGGAGAGCCCCCGATCTACCGGATGACGTTAAGTACCCGATAGTCTTGAACAGCCGACACAAGGTCACAGAGCTGATCATAAAGAAATACGACGAGGATGTACACCACGCAGGAGCAGAGAGAGTCTTCGCGGAGATCAGACGTCGCTATTGGATACTTCAAGGAAGAGAAGCAGTGCGACGCTTCCAGCGAACCTGTCTAGACTGCCGAAAGTGGCGCGCGCAGCCCAGCATACCCCGGATGGCTGACCTACCTCCCTGTCGCCTCCGACTCGGCGACAAGCCATTCCACTCCACAGGCATGGACTGTTTTGGCCCGTTGTATATAAAGAAAGGAAGAGGAACCGAGAAGCGGTGGGGTATTGTATTCAAATGCATGACCACCAGAGCGATACATATCGAACTCCTTCCAACCATGAGCACAGACTCATTCCTTATGGCCTTCCGAAGATTCACATCGCGGAAAGGAAAACCGTCTACATTGTTGTCTGATCACGGGACAAACTTCAAAGACGGAGAAAGAGAGCTGAGAGAGAGCTTCCAAGCTATGGGCCTAGAACTTAAGACCCACCTCGCTCCATCCCAGATTGACTTCCAGTTTAATCCCCCGAACGCACCCCACTTCGGTGGAACCTGGGAACGAGAAGTACGTTCTATAAAGACAGCCCTGTACGCCGTGCTTGGGGCCCAGACTGTAGCGGAAGAAGTCCTAATGACAGTCCTCACGGAGATCGAGGGAGTATTGAACTCCAAGCCCCTCGGCTACGTCTCCAGTGATATAGCAGATGTCGACCCAGTCACCCCCAACACACTCTTGATGGGGCGGCTGGACCCCGCGCTACCCCAGACAATGTACAGGCCTGAAGCGAACGGCCGAAGAATGTGGAGGTACAGTCAAGTACTAGCTGACAAGTTTTGGAACAGCTTTCTACTCCACTACCTACCGTCTCTACAGACCCGCCAGAAGTGGGTAAAAGAGAGAGACAATTTGACAGAAGGAACAGTCGTCATGATTATCGACCAGTCACTACCCAGAGCTATGTGGCCGGCTGGCCGCGTAAGCAAAGTGATCACCGGTGCCGATGGCAAGGTCCGAGCAGCTGAGGTGCTCGTCCAAGGGCGAACTTACACACGACCCGTGGCGAGGCTAATAGAACTGCCCAGACTCCCAGACACTATCGATGACGACCATGACCCCACGACTTTGTGAGTTGACTGACCCTTACAGCGGACCTTGAGTGGTAGACAGTGCGGTTAATCTGTCTCTGTTTAGCTAATTAGGTGAGACTAATTAGGGGGCGGCTGTTGTGAAGGATCAGATTAAACCGAATATATATATTTATGGATATATATTTAATAGTATTTGTATATCGTTTGATATCCCTTGTATATTCCTTGTACATATACACTGAATATCCCTTTAGTCTACTAACAGCCCATAATAGTTTCATTCTCTCATTGGACAAGAACTTGGCGCCAGCAGCCAAGCCCCTTGGTTCAAGTTCAATCGTGCCGACGAACATGTCGTTACTAGCCCGGTTCCGCGTAGGAATACGTCTGGCGAAATACGAATGGTACTATTTGTTCACAGCGCATATATATATGGCGCAAGTAAAGTAGAACTTTCTTTTTAGTCCCTTAGCCCTTAGTTCTTTACCCTCCAACCTAGTGGCAAGACGTTAAGCCTCACCCACGATACACGTGTGGTGCAGTATGGTCAACTTGGCCTCAGAATGGCATTGAGACATCGTGTGGATTAATAGTTGAATTGTCATAGTTTGGCACTATACCGTCGAGTGGGACGTATTTCTATTAAGTTAATAATAGTCTATTATGTATGGTGCATCGTTCGGTTAGAGTTATAAAGTGAGCAGTACCCCCATCGTTTCCTCGCGTTATCTAGAGTCTTAACCAGGCTGGGCAGACCACGTGTGGTGCTTTCATCCGAGGAGTTCTGGGCCAGGACGAGTGGACCTGCACATTGGATTACCTTACCCGGACGACGGCGAGCCCTACACGGCTTGGATTATCTACTTGCTTTGGGTGCTTTGATTATGCCATGGATAACAGCCAACACTGGTAAGTGTTGGAACTACCCCCGAGAGGAGTCCAGGTGAGACGGCGCTCTAACCCGAGTGAGGTCGCCTCACGTCTCTTCGTTGTGGACCGGCAGCTACCGTCTACAAGAGGGCCCAACGGTATTCATCTGTGGACCAAGGTTCTGTGGGCACCGTGTTCAGCACTCTGAATTCTCCCAAGAAATCGTTGGCCAGATGGGATATCGCCAGCGGCTCTCCTAACCCCCCCCCCGCTACTGACTTACAACCAGCGGGACCCCCTTTAGTGTATCCAGCTATAATCATTTAAGTACCATCGCTATAGTTCCCTAAAGAACCAGGTTGTATACTTGCTTCCTGTGTAACCAGATTGGACATTCAATGTTGATTTGCCTACGAATACTCATTTGCCTTACAAATGCATTCAAATCATAAATGTCATTAAGTGGACGTTGTATATACCCTTTGCTATATATTAAATATTCGATTTATACATTTGTGTGGACTTGGTTTCATGGTGGGAAAGTGTTCATCATATCTATATCATGTACTGTGTGGCCAGTAGTTAAAGTACATAAAGCGGTAGTGGTTTAATGATACCATACTTATCAATACAGTCAGGGAATTGTACCCCTCAGTTACAGTACCCATTCTGCAATCCGTTAATAAAAATGTCAATCAATCAAATAACAACCGGTAACTTCCCTGTTAGATGGCATGCTTTGTAGCAACCTGCCTCTGCAAAAGGACACTGTCGCACGAAGCGATTTCACTGGATGTTCCGGACACAATGGAAGTATGGATATATTCGTAATGAATAAAAAAAAAAAAAAACTGTTAACTGGAATGTTAGTTGTTTACACAATGTTGGATTATGTAATTGGTTTGTCATGACCCATTGTCAAAACAATAATACATTGTGGGATTTATATGAAGTTTGTTGTTAGATGGCATGCTTTGAAGCACCGCACCTGCTTCTAGACACGGAGGCAACTTTTTTTTACCTACTTTTTCTGCGGATGGTTGTGAATAAATCTCCATTATGCTTCAATTACTGTGTTTATTGTATAGTAATAAGGTTGGATGAATTCGGCCATTGTATAAAAGACATTACATCACTTGAAGGCGTGTTATACAAATTAGATCATGCCTAGGGGGGTCCAACGACCCTCGGCTGCACCTCGGGCCTAACAACCACCCCTAGGCATAATCGAATTCGTATAACACACTCCTGCGCATGATGTAATGCTTAACTCATGCCCGAGAAGGAAAACCTGGGCGCCTAAATATTAAAGGCAACCAACTTGTGTCTAGCCACGCCCAACTTGCATCTAGCCACGCCCCCGCGCCTGGACCGGACTTCTTAGATCAGTGTACAGCCCAAGCCAGAGGGATTCCAATGATGTGCAATACCGGCCGCAAGGCGTTAGGCGGCGGTATTGGCCGTTTGCGATCTCAGAGCCATTCCCAATGATAACATCAAGCTGGATGGATGAATTATGAATGGATATAGGGAATAAAAGAAATAATGATGAAAATGGGTTTTCTCGAGTTTGGTGCTCAAGCGATGGCGAGTTAACCCAACTTATCCCGGGTCTGGCGCTGAATGTGTTAATTGAGATTTTGTTCACGATAAATACACAGAAAGGTACACCAAACACCATGCCAATGTTCATGCTTTATTTGTTTTAAACGAGACTATTTAGAAATGGGTCCATTGGTAATACATCGCGATTTCAAGAGGGGTGGACAGCACGGGAAACGGCAATGAGGTAAACACTACACCTCCATATTATGTATATATTATATACCAGAGCAGTTAGTTCAGCTCTATACCAGGGAAACCTCTTGATGAGACTATTATATTCAATGAAATATGTGAAAGAATTTGACACAAAGACACTGTTACAATGTTTTACATCTTTATTCATTAAGATTACAGATATATTTTTTAAATTATTGCTCATCTACCAGAATCACTTGCAATATTTAAATGTTTTTTTTTATTTTTATTTTATTATATCTTTTCTTAGACAACTTAAAACGTGTTGAGAATTTTGCCAGCTTTTGTAGAGGTTTTACAACAAATAAATACAGGAGTTGTTTCTGTGTCCGTTCCCAAACTTCAGACGGTGCTATATATATATCTGTATATATACATGATGCTGGTGTCACGCCCCCTCCCAGCCACGCCCCCCCAGCCACACTGGGCTCATGGAGCGGACGAAACTCATTCCTCCACGACTCTAGCTAGGATCCCGAGGCAGCTGAATCAAAGCAACCACATCCTACGATTAATCCTAAGAAAACGAACACGCGCACATACAGACAAGACGGATACACACAGACACACGCTCTTTCATGTACCTGCTGACACCCATTCAGACAACAAATTTAAGTTAAGACAATGGGCAGAACAAAATGAAAACACCAACAGGAACGCAGTGGTCATGAGCTGCTGTCGGAAGCGAGGGTTGGGGAGGTCAGGGGGCACAACAGAGGAGGTCAGGGGGCACAACAGAGCCTCAAACAGCGGCTCAGGAGTGGATCATCCGTAGTTCCATGACGGCCCAGAAGCACAGGAGGCGACACGTTTCTTCAACAGTTAGAATCCACTCGACACGCTACTAGGATGATCCGATTTAGGGTTAGGTGCAGAGCCAATAGCAGCTTGGGATACCGGCTATCAGATGGAATAACTTAATAATAATAATCACCCCCCCCCCACCTTCAGCAGATTGGCTAAAGATAAAGGACTGTGCCACTTATTGTACCATATTAATAACCCTTTCACTGCCGCACTACCAAACGGTTAACCCTCTCACTGCGACAACACACAGGTTAACCCTTTCACTGTCACACGACAGCAAGTTAAGCACACAGGTTAACCCTTTCACTACCACACTACAGAAGGTTAACCCTTTACTATCACACTACAGACGGTAAGGGTTAACCTTCTGTCGTGTGGCAGTGAAAGGGTTCACCAGAGACAGGCTGGACGCTGAAGCCCCAGGAAGAGAGACGAGCCTCGACGTGTGAGTGGAGCGGAGAAAGGGCTTCCTCTGGTGTGAACCGCCAGGCTCCTGCTCGCTCCAGAAGGGGACACTTCAAAGCACGTTGGCGTCCCGCGTGTCTCCGGGCACAAGACGGAACCACCTCACTAACAACGAGCTTAAAGGGGTAGGAAATAAAAAAAAAAAATACAATAACAAAATAAATGTTACCCCTTGCCCAGAGTGCGATCTAGTCATTCAGATAGTGTTGGCGTCTACTGAAGTACACCCGCCACACATTATTATAGGGGTGTACTTGGGTAAATAATAGTCCCTATATGAACCTGCTCACAACAAGGTCTGTGGATTCTCTCGAGTAGCCGGGTCATTATTTAAGTAAAGACACGTCGCTTTGAGCCACAAACAAGAGTCCCGTTCAGCTCCAGTGTGTCGTCTCTGTGGCAGATATCTCCAACACTGGGGAGAATCACAGCAAAACTATCCGGATAAATAGATAGATTTTGGGTTAACTACTGACCCTTTAATTTGAAAATATATATATATTAAAAAAAAAAAGGCCAACATTCCCTTTTATCATAAATGCATAGATCGTGAAAGCTGAGCAGTTGGTGAATTTGACATCTATGATCGAGTATCAATCGGTCAGTGCTTGTAGTTTGTACGTTGATAGTCCATCTGAACAGACCTGGACCCGAGTCCATCTGAACAGACCTGGACCCGAGTCCATCTGAACAGACCTGGACCCGAGTCCATCTGAACAGACCTGGACCCGAGTCCATCTGAACAGACCTGGACCCGAGTCCATCTGAACAGACCTGGACCCGAGTCCATCTGAAAAGACCTGGACCAGAATCCATCTGAACAGACCTGGACCCGAGTCCATCTGAACAGACCTGGACCTGAGTACATCTGAACAGACCTGGACCCGAGTCCATCTGAACAGACCTGGACCCGAGTCCATCTGAACAGACCTGGACCGAGTCCATCTGAACAGACCTGGACCCGAGTCC
This sequence comes from Notolepis coatsorum, assembly GCF_963971535.1. Taxonomy (NCBI): domain Eukaryota; kingdom Metazoa; phylum Chordata; class Actinopteri; order Aulopiformes; family Paralepididae; genus Notolepis; species Notolepis coatsorum. The sequence goes on from NC_140165.1 coordinate 71,376,374, forward strand.
ATCTGAACAGACCGAAAAACAGGGAACTACCTCGGTACCAGACTGGCACTAACTACCTCGGTACCAGACTGGCACTAACTACCTCGGTACCAGACTGGCACTAACTCACTGCACACTTGGTATCTCTTTCTGTAATCGCCTGTCACAGTATTCAAGATGCGGGTTTCACTTACATTTATTACACATTATAATAGAACATTTAAATTGCTTATCTTTATAATGACATATAAGTAGATTTTTTTTTCTTTTTCTTTTTTTTTCTCCTTAAAAAAGGTACATTAGATGGTGGACGAAAAAAGATAGAAAAATCTTAATTTCTATATAAATATCTAAATATATACCCCTTGTAATGATCTCACAGCCGGCCATGCTTCTAATATGGTATAGTAATGTTTGATAAAGGAAAAACAAGACGGATGGGGAAAACAAGTTATCTTTGAAAATACTTGTTACTTCAACACAGAGCTTCCTTAAGAAGCAATGAGATGGTTTTACTGCGATTCTGAGTGACGGGAGTGAAGGGGGATTCCTGTCCAATGAGAGACGAGGTCGCCGCCCTGTCACTGTCCAGTCATATTAACCCGTCCAATGAGAGCCGAGGTCACCGCCCTGTCACTGTCCAGTCATAGTAAGGCAACAAACTGCAGTTTGATTTGAGGGAACAGAATAGTAGCACAAAATACTTAAAAACAGACAAATTACATTAAATCTCAAACAAAAATGAATGATTAAATAAAAGACGAGATACGATTGGACCCTGAGACCCAGGCCCGCCCCCTTCTGCTATGCCCCGCCCCCTTCAGTATCACAGAAGATAAAACAGGAGAAAAGCTAAATAACTGAAGTAGAAAAGAAAAGACGAGAATCACAAAGGAAAGAGGAGAGAAGACACGTCCATCACTACGTCTTCATTCACACCATTTTGTGTTGCATTATTATTTTAAATCAAGTGTTTTGTCCTTTACAGTTTCTTTGTTTATTAACCCTTTCACTGCCGCACTACCAAAACGGTTAACCCTTTCACTGCGACAATTCACAGAAGGGCCAACCCTTTCACTGCCACACGACAGCCGGTTAACCCTTTCACTGCCACACGACAGAAGGTTAACCCTTTACTGTCATAGTGATAGTAAAGGGTTAACCTTCTGTCGTGTGGCAGTGAGAGGGTTAAATGAATGATAACAGGGAGAGAGGATGGAGAGGAACGCACAGGACAGACAACTTGACACAACGTGGAGAATCTAGAAGAGGAGACGACAATGAAGATGAAATGCTGTCGTCGTCATAGAAATTCAGCGACTGCCCTGACCTAAATAAAGCAAGTGTGTGACGTTTTCTGTCATTCCTTCCTCTTCTTCCTCCTCTTCCGACTCCTCCTCTTCTCCTTCGTGGAATATTGGTAATTCTTCACTTCCACCTGGAAGCTGGTTTAATACCTTTGAAAAGGAGTGAAAAGGAATAGAGTCAGAAGCGCTTTACAATTTGTTCCTCACATTTTACCCGTCCACTCACACCTTCACACACCGACGGCCGAGGCGACCATGCAAGGTGCCGACCTGCTCATCGGGAGCAATTTAGGGGCGACAGTGGCTCGAGAGGTAGAGCAGTCGTCTGGCAACCCAGAGGTTCGGGTTCGATTCCCGCTCCTCCCAGGCAGGCAGGCAGTGTGTCAAAGTGTCTTTGAGCAAGACACTTAACCCCTAATTGCTCCCGATGAGCAAATTGGCACCTTGCATGGTTGCCTTCGCCGTGATTGTGTGAGTGAATGGGTAAAATGTGAGGAACAAAAACATAAAAGTGCTATATAAATGCAGCCATATACCATTTATATTGTCCCACAGAGATTGTTTGCATAAAGTTGCGTGTAACTGGCCAAATTCCCTGCATGCTCAATCCCAGTATCCTGCACATTGGCTGCACATCCTCCACTGAAGATGAATGGAAGTGATTTACTTGCCTTCCACTATTGCCATCAGTAATGTTTGAACTCCTAGTTAGTTAGTAGACACTAGTTAGTAGATCCAGTAAACTGGCTACCTGTAGTAGTTTGGCTTGAAGGGGCCGTTCTTGTTCAGGCCCAGATACTTGGCCTGCTCGTCACTGAGCTCTGTGAGGTGGGCGTCGAACGTGGGGAGGTGCAGGCTGGCCACATACTCATCTAGAGACGGGAGAGGGGGGCACATGTGAAAGAGAGAACGTGTTTAAGGGGAGCGCCACCCAATTTAAGAATCCACAGTATTCTTAAAATCAGTATGTTCTTCCTGTGCCCCAGGACAGTTCAGTCAGTATGTTCTTCCTGTGCCCCGGGACAGTTCAGTCAGTATGTTCTTCCTGAGGACAGTTCAGTCAGTATGTTCTCCCTGTGCCCCAGGACAGTTCAGTCAGTATGTTCTTCCTGTGCCCCAGGACAGTTCAGTCAGTATGTTCTTCCTGAGGACAGTTCAGTCAGTATGTTCTTCCTGTGCCCCAGGACAGTTCAGTCAGTATGTTCTTCCTGTGCCCCAGGACAGTTCAGTCAGTATGTTCTTCCTGTGCCCCAGGACAGTTCAGTCATAATGTTCTTCCTGTGTCTCAGGACAGGTCAGTCAGTATGTTCTTCCTGTGCCCCAGGACAGTTCAGTCAGTATGTTCTTCCTGAGGACAGTTCAGTCAGTATGTTCTTCCTGTGTCTCAGGACAGTTCAGTCAGTATGTTCTTCCTGTGCCCCAGGACAGTTGTCAGTATGTTCTTCCTGAGGACAGTTCAGTCAGTATGTTCTTCCTCAGGACAGTTCAGTCAGTATGTTCTTCCTGAGGACAGTTCAGTCAGTATGTTCTTCCTGAGGACAGTTCAGTCAGTATGTTATTCCTGTGCCCCAGGACAGTTCAGTCAGTATGTTCTTCCTGTGCCCCAGGACAGTTGTCAGTATGTTCTTCCTGTACCCCAGGACAGTTGTCAGTATGTTCTTCCTGTGCCCCAGGACAGTTCAGTCAGTATGTTCTTCCTGAGGACAGTTCAGTCAGTATGTTCTTCCTGTGTCTCAGGACAGTTCAGTCAGTATGTTCTTCCTGAGGACAGTTCAGTCAGTATGTTCTTCCTGTGCTCCAGGACAGGTCAGTCAGTATGTTCTTCCTGTGTCTCAGGACAGTTCAGTCAGTATGTTCATCCTGTGCTCCAGGACAGTTCAGTCAGTATGTTCTTCCTGAGGACAGTTCAGTCAGTATGTTCTTCCTGAGGACAGTTCAGTCAGTATGTTCTTCCTGTGCTCCAGGACAGGTCAGTCAGTATGTTCTTCCTGTGTCTCAGGACAGTTCAGTCAGTATGTTCTTCCTGTGCCCCAGGACAGTTGTCAGTATGTTCTTCCTGAGGACAGTTCAGTCAGTATGTTCTTCCTGTGTCTCAGGACAGTTCAGTCAGTATGTTCTTCCTGAGGACAGTTCAGTCAGTATGTTCTTCCTGAGGACAGTTCAGTCAGTATGTTCTTCCTGTGTCTCAGGACAGTTCAGTCAGTATGTTCTTCCTGTGCCCCAGGACAGTTCAGCAGTATGTTTTTCCTGTTTACCTGAAAGTGCTTGAGTTTACAAAAGGTCCTTTGCACTATATATATATTATTCCTAAAATTGCTGCACTTTGTTAAAGATTGCATTGATCTGTTGGTCTGTGTTGTAGCTAATACAGGATTTTGCTGCTTAAACGCATGTATATTTATGGATTCACTCTTATACCAAAATCCATTTGAATTTAACAATGTCGCATAAAATATTGATATGCGATTAAAATGTGCTTAATTTCAATTAATTAACTATAAAGTCTGGAATGAATTCGATTAAAATTCGACAAAATTCAGAGCAATGTAATTGTAGATGATTGAGACAATAAAGGGACAGGACAGCAGGGGCTCGCCATACCGTGGCTGAACTTCTAGCCACATTCGACATGTCATTTGTGACAAAATCATCTCATTTGTGTGTCATTTGTGACGCGCGCTGATGTTTTGGTCCGTCCGCATATTGATCTCTCATTTTAGTACACCCCAGGACAGTTCAGTCAGTATGTTCTTCCTGTGCCCCAGGACAGTTCAGTCAGTATGTTCTTCCTGTGCCCCAGGACAGTTCAGTCAGTATGTTCTTCCTGTGCCCCAGGACAGTTCAGTCAGTATGTTCTTACTGTGCCCCAGGACAGTTCAGTCAGTATGTTCTTCCTGTGCCTCAGGACAGTTCAGTCAGTATGTTCTTCCTGAGGACAGTTCAGTCAGTATGTTCTTCCTGTGCCCCAGGACAGTTCAGTCAGTATGTTCTTCATGTGCCCCAGGACAGTTCAGTCAGTATGTTCTTCCTGTGCTCCAGGACAGTTCAGTCAGTATGTTCTTCCTGTGCCCCAGGACAGTTCAGTCAGTATGTTCTTCCTGAGGACAGTTCAGTCAGTATGTTCTTCCTGTGTCTCAGGACAGTTCAGTCAGTATGGTCTTCCTGAGGACAGTTCAGTCAGTATGTTCTTCCTGCGGACAGTTCAGTCAGTATGTTCTTCCTCAGGACAGTTCAGTCAGTATGTTCTTCCTGTGCTCCAGGACAGTTCAGTCAGTATGTTCTTCCTGTGCCCCAGGACAGTTCAGTCAGTATGTTCTTCCTGTGCCTCAGAACAGTTCAGTCAGTATGTTCTTCCTGTGCCCCAGGACAGTTCAGTCAGTATGTTCTTCCTGTGCCCCAGGACAGTTCAGTCAGTATGTTCTTCCTGTGCTCCAGGACCGTTCAGTCAATATGTTCTTCCTATGCCCCAGGACAGTTCAGTCAGTATGTTCTTCCTGTGCCCCAGGACAGTTCAGTCAGTATGTTCTTCCTGAGGACAGTTCAGTCAGTATGTTCTTCCTGTGTCTCAGGACAGTTCAGTCAGTATGTTCTTCCTGTGCCCCAGGACAGTTGTCAGTATGTTCTTCCTGAGGACAGTTCAGTCAGTATGTTCTTCCTCAGGACAGTTCAGTCAGTATGTTCTTCCTGTGCTCCAGGACCGTTCAGTCAATATGTTCTTCCTATGCCCCAGGACAGTTCAGTCAGTATGTTCTTCCTGTGCCCCAGGACAGTTCAGTCAGTATGTTCTTCCTGAGGACAGTTCAGTCAGTATGTTCTTCCTGTGTCTCAGGACAGTTCAGTCAGTATGTTCTTCCTGTGCCCCAGGACAGTTCAGTCAGTATGTTCTTCCTGAGGACAGTTCAGTCAGTATGTTCTTCCTGTGTCTCAGGACAGTTCAGTCAGTATGTTCTTCCTGTGCCCCAGGACAGTTGTCAGTATGTTCTTCCTGAGGACAGTTCAGTCAGTATGTTCTTCCTCAGGACAGTTCAGTCAGTATGTTCTTCCTGTGCTCCAGGACCGTTCAGTCAATATGTTCTTCCTATGCCCCAGGACAGTTCAGTCAGTATGTTCTTCCTGTGCCCCAGGACAGTTCAGTCAGTATGTTCTTCCTGAGGACAGTTCAGTCAGTATGTTCTTCCTGTGTCTCAGGACAGTTCAGTCAGTATGTTCTTCCTGTGCCCCAGGACAGTTGTCAGTATGTTCTTCCTGAGGACAGTTCAGTCAGTATGTTCTTCCTCAGGACAGTTCAGTCAGTATGTTCTTCCTGAGGACAGTTCAGTTAGTATGTTCTTCCTGTGCCCCAGGACAGTTCAGTCAGTATGTTCTTCCTGTGCCACAGGACAGTTCAGTCAGTATGTTCTTCCTGTGCCCCAGGACAGTTCAGTCAGTATGTTCTTCCTGTGCCCCAGGACAGTTCAGTCAGTATGTTCTTCCTGTTCCCCAGGACAGTTCAGTCAGTATGTTCTTCCTGTGCCCCAGGACAGTTCAGTCAGTATGTTCTTCCTGTGCCCCAGGACAGTTCAGTCAGTATGTTCTTCCTGTGCTCCAGGACAGTTCAGTCAATATGTTCTTCCTGTGTCTCAGGACAGTTCAGTCAGTATGTTCTTCCTGTGTCTCAGGACAGGTCAGTCAGTATGTTCTTCCTGTGTCCCAGGACAGTTCAGTCAGTATGTTCTTCCTGTGCCCCAGGACAGTTCAGTCAGTATGTTCTTCCTGTGCCCCAGGACAGTTCAGTCAGTATGTTCTTCCTGTGCCTCAGAACAGTTCAGTCAGTATGTTCTTCCTGAGGACAGTTCAGTCAGTATGTTCTTCCTGTGCCCCAGGACAGTTCAGTCAGTATGTTCTTCATGTGCCCCAGGACAGTTCAGTCAGTATGTTCTTCCTGTGCTCCAGGACAGTTCAGTCAGTATGTTCTTCCTGTGCCCCAGGACAGTTCAGTCAGTATGTTCTTCCTGTGTCTCAGGACAGTTCAGTCAGTATGGTCTTCCTGAGGACAGTTCAGTTAGTATGTTCTTCCTGTGCCCCAGGACAGTTCAGTCAGTATGTTCTTCCTGTGCCACAGGACAGTTCAGTCAGTATGTTCTTCCTGTGCCCGAGGACAGTTCAGTCAGTATGTTCTTCCTGTGCCCCAGGACAGTTCAGTCAGTATGTTCTTCCTGTTCCCCAGGACAGTTCAGTCAGTATGTTCTTCCTGTGCCCCAGGACAGTTCAGTCAGTATGTTCTTCCTGTGCCCCAGGACAGTTCAGTCAGTATGTTCTTCCTGTGCTCCAGGACAGTTCAGTCAATATGTTCTTCCTGTGTCTCAGGACAGTTCAGTCAGTATGTTCTTCCTGTGTCTCAGGACAGGTCAGTCAGTATGTTCTTCCTGTGTCCCAGGACAGTTCAGTCAGTATGTTCTTCCTGTGCCCCAGGACAGTTCAGTCAGTATGTTCTTCCTGTGCCCCAGGACAGTTCAGTCAGTATGTTCTTCCTGTGCCCCAGGACAGTTCAGTCAGTATGTTCTTCCTGAGGACAGTTCAGTCAGTATGTTCTTCCTGTGTCTCAGGACAGTTCAGTCAGTATGTTCTTCCTGAGGACAGTTCAGTCAGTATGTTCTTCCTGTGCCCCAGGACAGTTCAGTCAGTATGTTCTTCCTGTGCCCCAGGACAGTTCAGTCAGTATGTTCTTCCTGTGCCCCAGGACAGTTCAGTCAGTATGTTCTTCCTGAGGACAGTTCAGTCAGTATGTTCTTCCTGTGTCTCAGGACAGTTCAGTCAGTATGGTCTTCCTGAGGACAGTTCAGTCGGTATGTTCTTCCTGTGTCTCAGGACAGTTCAGTCAGTATGTTCTTCCTGTGTCTCAGGACAGTTCAGTCAGTATGTTCTTCCTGTGCCCCAGGACAGTTCAGTCAGTATGTTCTTCCTGTGTCTCAGGACAGTTCAGTCAGTATGTTCTTCCTGTGCCCCAGGACAGTTCAGTCAGTATGTTCTTCCTGTGCCCCAGGACAGTTCAGTCAGTATGTTCTTCCTGTGCCCCAGGACAGTTCAGTCAGTATGTTCTTCCTGTGCCCCAGGACAGTTCAGTCAGTATGTTCTTCCTGTTCCCCAGGACAGTTCAGTCAGTATGTTCTTCCTGTGCCCCAGGACAGTTCAGTCAGTATGTTCTTCCTGTGCCCCAGGACAGTTCAGTCAGTATGTTCTTCCTGTGCTCCAGGACAGTTCAGTCGGTATGTTCTTCCTGTGCCCCAGGACAGTTCAGTCAGTATGTTCTTCCTGTGCCCCAGGACAGTTCAGTCAGTATGTTCTTCCTGTTCCCCAGGAAAGTTCAGTCAGTAAGTTCTTCCTGAGGACAGTTCAGTCAGTATGTTCTTCCTGAGGACAGTTCAGTCAGTATGTTCTTCCTGTGCCCCAGGACAGTTCAGTCAGTATGTTCTTCCTGTTCCCCAGGACAGTTCAGTCAGTATGTTCTTCCTGTGCCCCAGGACAGTTCAGTCAGTATGTTCTTCCTGTGCCCCAGGACAGTTCAGTCAGTATGTTCTTCCTGTGCTCCAGGACAGTTCAGTCAATATGTTCTTCCTGTGTTCTGGACAGTTCAGTCAGTATGTTCTTCCTGTGTCTCAGGACAGGTCAGTCAGTATGTTCTTCCTGTGCCCCAGGACAGTTCAGTCAGTATGTTCTTCCTGTGCCCCAGGACAGTTCAGTCAGTATGTTCTTCCTGTGCCCCAGGACAGTTCAGTCAGTATGTTCTTCCTGAGGACAGTTCAGTCAGTATGTTCTTCCTGTGCCCCAGGACAGTTCAGTCAGTATGTTCTTCCTGTGCTCCAGGACAGTTCAGTCAGTATGTTCTTCCTGTGCCCCAGGACAGTTCAGTCAGTATGGTCTTCCTGAGGACAGTTCAGTCAGTATGTTATTCCTGTGTCTCAGGACAGTTCAGTCAGTATGTTCTTCCTGTGTCTCAGGACAGTTCAGTCAGTATGTTCTTCCTGTGCCCGAGGACAGTTCAGTCAGTATGTTCTTCCTGTGCCCCAGGACAGTTCAGTCAGTATGTTCTTCCTGTGCCCCAGGACAGTTCAGTCAGTATGTTCTTCCTGTGCCCCAGGACAGTTCAGTCAGTATGTTCTTCCTGTGCCCCAGGACAGTTCAGTCAGTATGTTCTTCCTGTGCCCCAGGACAGTTCAGTCAGTATGTTCTTCCTGTGCTCCAGGACAGTTCAGTCAATATGTTCTTCCTGTGTTCAGGACAGTTCAGTCAGTATGTTCTTCCTGTGTCTCAGGACAGGTCAGTCAGTATGTTCTTCCTGTGTCCCAGGACAGTTCAGTCAGTATGTTCTTCCTGTGTCTCAGGACAGTTCAGTCAGTATGGTCTTCCTGAGGACAGTTCAGTCGGTATGTTCTTCCTGTGTCTCAGGACAGTTCAGTCAGTATGTTCTTCCTGTGTCTCAGGACAGTTCAGTCAGTATGTTCTTCCTGTGCCCGAGGACAGTTCAGTCAGTATGTTCTTCCTGTGCCCCAGGACAGTTCAGTCAGTATGTTCTTCCTGTGCCCCAGGACAGTTCAGTCAGTATGTTCTTCCTGTGCCCCAGGACAGTTCAGTCAGTATGTTCTTCCTGTGCCCCAGGACAGTTCAGTCAGTATGTTCTTCCTGTGCCCCAGGACAGTTCAGTCAGTATGTTCTTCCTGTGCTCCAGGACAGTTCAGTCAATATGTTCTTCCTGTGTTCAGGACAGTTCAGTCAGTATGTTCTTCCTGTGTCTCAGGACAGGTCAGTCAGTATGTTCTTCCTGTGTCCCAGGACAGTTCAGTCAGTATGTTCTTCCTGTGTCTCAGGACAGTTCAGTCAGTATGTTCTTCCTGTGCCCCAGGACAGTTCAGTCAGTATGTTCTTCCTGTGCCCCAGGACAGTTCAGTCAGTATGTTCTTCCTGTGCCCCAGGACAGTTCAGTCAGTATGTTCTTCCTGTGCCCCAGGACAGTTCAGTCAGTATGTTCTTCCTGTGCCCCAGGACAGTTCAGTCAGTATGTTCTTCCTGTTCCCCAGGACAGTTCAGTCAGTATGTTCTTCCTGTGCCCCAGGACAGTTCAGTCAGTATGTTCTTCCTGTGCCCCAGGACAGTTCAGTCAGTATGTTCTTCCTGTGCTCCAGGACAGTTCAGTCGGTATGTTCTTCCTGTGCCCCAGGACAGTTCAGTCAGTATGTTCTTCCTGTGCCCCAGGACAGTTCAGTCAGTATGTTCTTCCTGTTCCCCAGGACAGTTCAGTCAGTATGTTCTTCCTGTGCCCCAGGACAGTTCAGTCAGTATGTTCTTCCTGAGGACAGTTCAGTCAGTATGTTCTTCCTGAGGACAGTTCAGTCAGTATGTTCTTCCTGTGCCCCAGGACAGTTCAGTCAGTATGTTCTTCCTGTGCTCCAGGACAGTTCAGTCAGTATGTTCTTCCTGTGTCTCAGGACAGGTCAGTCAGTATGTTCTTCCTGTGCCCCAGGACAGTTCAGTCAGTATGTTCTTCCTGTGCCCCAGGACAGTTCAGTCAGTATGTTCTTCCTGTGCCCCAGGACAGTTCAGTCAGTATGTTCTTCCTGTTCCCCAGGACAGTTCAGTCAGTATGTTCTTCCTGTGCCCCAGGACAGTTCAGTCAGTATGTTCTTCCTGTGCCCCAGGACAGTTCAGTCAGTATGTTCTTCCTGTGCTCCAGGACAGTTCAGTCAATATGTTCTTCCTGTGTTCAGGACAGTTCAGTCAGTATGTTCTTCCTGTGTCTCAGGACAGGTCAGTCAGTATGTTCTTCCTGTGCCCCAGGACAGTTCAGTCAGTATGTTCTTCCTGTGTCTCAGGACAGTTCAGTCAGTATGGTCTTCCTGAGGACAGTTCAGTCAGTATGTTATTCCTGTGTCTCAGGACAGTTCAGTCAGTATGTTCTTCCTGTGTCTCAGGACAGTTCAGTCAGTATGTTCTTCCTGTGCCCGAGGACAGTTCAGTCAGTATGTTCTTCCTGTGCCCCAGGACAGTTCAGTCAGTATGTTCTTCCTGTGCCCCAGGACAGTTCAGTCAGTATGTTCTTCCTGTGCCCCAGGACAGTTCAGTCAGTATGTTCTTCCTGTGCCCCAGGACAGTTCAGTCAGTATGTTCTTCCTGTGCCCCAGGACAGTTCAGTCAGTATGTTCTTCCTGTGCTCCAGGACAGTTCAGTCAATATGTTCTTCCTGTGTTCAGGACAGTTCAGTCAGTATGTTCTTCCTGTGTCTCAGGACAGGTCAGTCAGTATGTTCTTCCTGTGTCCCAGGACAGTTCAGTCAGTATGTTCTTCCTGTGCCCCAGGACAGTTCAGTCAGTATGTTCTTCCTGTGCCCCAGGACAGTTCAGTCAGTATGTTCTTCCTGTGTCTCAGGACAGTTCAGTCAGTATGTTCTTCCTGTGCCCGAGGACAGTTCAGTCAGTATGTTCTTCCTGTGCCCCAGGACAGTTCAGTCAGTATGTTCTTCCTGTGCCCCAGGACAGTTCAGTCAGTATGTTCTTCCTGTGCCCCAGGACAGTTCAGTCAGTATGTTCTTCCTGTGCCCCAGGACAGTTCAGTCAGTATGTTCTTCCTGTGCCCCAGGACAGTTCAGTCAGTATGTTCTTCCTGTGCTCCAGGACAGTTCAGTTAATTATGTTCTTCCTGTGTTCAGGACAGTTCAGTCAGTATGTTCTTCCTGTGTCTCAGGACAGGTCAGTCAGTATGTTCTTCCTGTGTCCCAGGACAGTTCAGTCAGTATGTTCTTCCTGTGCCCCAGGACAGTTCAGTCAGTATGTTCTTCCTGTGCCCCAGGACAGTTCAGTCAGTATGTTCTTCCTGTGCCCCAGGACAGTTCAGTCAGTATGTTCTTCCTGAGGACAGTTCAGTCAGTATGTTCTTCCTGTGCCCCAGGACAGTTCAGTCAGTATGTTCTTCCTGTGCTCCAGGACAGTTCAGTCAGTATGTTCTTCCTGTGCCCCAGGACAGTTCAGTCAGTATGTTCTTCCTGTGCTCCAGGACAGTTCAGTCAGTATGGTCTTCCTGAGGACAGTTCAGTCAGTATGTTATTCCTGTGTCTCAGGACAGTTCAGTCAGTATGTTCTTCCTGTGTCTCAGGACAGTTCAGTCAGTATGTTCTTCCTGTGCCCGAGGACAGTTCAGTCAGTATGTTCTTCCTGTGCCCCAGGACAGTTCAGTCAGTATGTTCTTCCTGTGCCCCAGGACAGTTCAGTCAGTATGTTCTTCCTGTTCCCCAGGACAGTTCAGTCAGTATGTTCTTCCTGTGCCCCAGGACAGTTCAGTCAGTATGTTCTTCCTGTGCCCCAGGACAGTTCAGTCAGTATGTTCTTCCTGTGCTCCAGGACAGTTCAGTCAATATGTTCTTCCTGTGTCTCAGGACAGTTCAGTCAGTATGTTCTTCCTGTGTCCCAGGACAGTTCAGTCAGTATGTTCTTCCTGTGCCCCAGGACAGTTCAGTCAGTATGTTCTTCCTGTGCCCCAGGACAGTTCAGTCAGTATGTTCTTCCTGTGACTCAGGACAGTTCAGTCAGTATGTTCTTCCTGAGGACAGTTCAGTCAGTATGTTCTTCCTGTGCCCCAGGACAGTTCAGTCAGTATGTTCTTCATGTGCCCCAGGACAGTTCAGTCAGTATGTTCTTCCTGTGCCCCAGGACAGTTCAGTCAGTATGTTCTTCCTGAGTACAGTTCAGTCAGTATGTTCTTCCTGTGTCTCAGGACAGTTCAGTCAGTATGTTCTTCCTGTGCCCCAGGACAGTTGTCAGTATGTTCTTCCTGAGGACAGTTCAGTCAGTATGTTCTTCCTGAGGACAGTTCAGTCAGTATGTTCTTCCTGTGCCCCAGGACAGTTCAGTCAGTATGTTCTTCCTGTGCTCCAGGACAGTTCAGTCAGTATGTTCTTCCTGAGTACAGTTCAGTCAGTATGTTCTTCCTGTGTCTCAGGACAGTTCAGTCAGTATGTTCTTCCTGTGCCCCAGGACAGTTGTCAGTATGTTCTTCCTGAGGACAGTTCAGTCAGTATGTTCTTCCTGAGGACAGTTCAGTCAGTATATTCTTCCTGTGTCTCAGGACAGTTCAGTCAGTATGTTCTTCCTGAGGACAGTTCAGTCAGTATGTTCTTCCTGTGTCTCAGGACAGTTCAGTCAGTATGTTCTTCCTGTGCCCCAGGACAGTTCAGTCAGTATGTTCTTCCTGTGTCTCAGGACAGTTCAGTCAGTATGTTCTTCCTGTGCCCCAGGACAGTTCAGCAGTATGTTTTTCCTGTTTACCTGAAAGTGCTTGAGTTTACAAAAAGTCCTTTGCACTATATATATATTATTCCTAAAATTGCTGCACTTTGTTAAAGATTGCATTGATCTGTTGGTCTGTGTAGTAGCTAATACAGGATTTTGCTGCTTAAACGCATGTATATTATACCAAAATCCATTTGAATTGAACAAATGTCGCATAAAATATTGATATGCGATTAAAATGTGATTAATTTCAATTAATTAACTATAAAGTCTGGAATGAATTCGATTAAAATTCGACAAAATTCAGAGCAATGTAATTGTAGATGATTGAGACAATAAACAAAGGGACAGGACAGCAGGGGCTCGCCATACCGTGGCTGAACTTCTAGCCACATTCGACATGTCATTTGTGACAAAATCATCTCATTTGCGTGTCATTTGTGACGCGCGCTGATGTTTTGGTCCGTCCGCATATTGATCTCTCATTTTAGTACACCCCACACCACCCAGCCTATAGATGGCGCTGCCGCGCTGTAGTTGAACGGGAGACAGAGGTTGCTGCTCTCAGAATAAACAAGCCAGCCACGGACTAACGTTAACCTTGTCGAATTTCAGGTGGGGTTAAACAAACTATACACGCCATAATACTGTTGATTCAAATGTAACATTCATCAACAAGTCCATGTTATGTTGTGTCAATACGAACACGTTCTATATGTTATTTTAGTGAAGCATGTTTTTTTTTTTTTTTTTTTGGTCTTTTTCCCCCTCCATTTTCCTCCGATTTTCTCCCATCCCAATGTTAGTCGTATGCCAATTCCCAGTCCCTTCCTGGTCGCTGCGCTTTACCCCCCACAGTCAGATCATTTGGGAGAGTGGAGGCTACCACGTGCTTCCTCCGACACACGTCCAGCCAATCACCGCTTCTTTTCACCTGGCAGCGCGGATTCTCATTGAGAGGGCGTAGCGTGTGGGAGGACCACACTATCCCCCTCACGTCCAATCCGCGCTTAGCAGGCGCCCCGACCGAACTGTAGGAGTCGCTGTTTACAACGACCCGGACCCACCCCACCAGCTTCTCCCACCCTCTGATACAGCCAATTGTATCAGTGCAGACGGCCAGCCAAGCTGGTGACAACCCCGGAGCTGTGAGCTGGATTCGAACAGGCGAACCAAGCTCACAGCTCCGGGGCTGGTGACGAACGCAATCTCCGCTCGACCACCTAACCGCCTGTGAAGCATGTTTTGATATCGTCAATCATCTCACTTTTACTAGGTGACTAACTCAAATATGCAGCCAGGAAAATAAAGGAACATTTTTGTTTTTTTTGTCAAAGGGCAGCAGAGACAAGTGATACAGGGACACAGGTAAGGTCTGGCTTAGTGATTATAACAGTGCAGTTCAGCATTCAGTAACCCATACTTTTTGTGAATGTGTTTTTGATACTACATTCTGTTGAACACACACCTCAAAACCGTACCTAAGGAAAATTGGCTCAATTGGAAGAAAAAGAATAGACAGTTATGATATTACATTCTGCATAATTTGTATGCAAAATATTGTGGTTCCCTGCTTTAGTCTGTTGACACATTTCTTTTTTGTATCCACTTTTTCTCCTCTCTATTTTTTTTCCCATCCCAATTCCACCGTGCCAATTCTCCCCTCCCGTCTTGAACGTTGCTCGCATATGCCCCCCACTGGCCGGTTGTAGGGAGGATAGAAGCCTCGCATCACGTGTCCCCTCCGATACACGAGGAGGCAGCCTGTCACATCTTTTCACCTGCCAGCGCGGACTCTCATTGGCGAGGAGTAAGGCATGGGAGGCTCACACTACCCCGGCTACTTCCTGTCTCTGCTGTGCAGGCGCCCTGACCGACCTGTAGGAGTCGCTGTCCACAACGTCCAGATTACCACCCATCGACTTCCACCCGCTAACTCTGCCAATTGAGTCAGTATGACGGCCGGCCCAAGCCGGAGGCAACGCCGACAGCCGGAGTCGAACCCGGTGTCTCTTGCGTTGGTGACGAGCGCAATGTCCGTTGCGCCACCCAGCCGCCCTCTGTTGACACATTTCTATACTAAATGCTTTTGTAGTTTGTAGTTTGTCTCCTTTGTTCATTAATGTTACATAACCCTAACCCTGGTGAACCCAGCTGGCCTCAGATCAGTGGGGCGTTACTTTGAGACACGTTGTGGGCGTGTTGTTTACTCTAGTCCAGACTGTCATGGCGGCGCCCACTAAGTAGAGTTTTTACACACAGAGATATTCTCACCATTTCTCTTTTGTCGAGCACAAAGTAAAGAACGTTTTAGTTAAATGTAAATTGTGTCTCGGCTCAAAGATTCCATCTACTGCCCAAAACAGCAATTCAAATCTGTTGACCAGTGGGGAGAAACAACGTGCTTCAACGACGCTAGTAGCCGAGTCTATAACGTTAAAGACCGGACTCATCCGACTCGTACACAAATGGAGAATTAGCTAAAGAAAAGGTTTGAGTAAGTAAGTAAAACTGTATTTGTACAGCGCCCTTCTCAGCACGAGTGCTTCACAGGTTTGAGGGGCTGGACTACATCTGGTCCGTCCTCTGGATAACATCTCACTGGATGAACCACTACGTTACAACAGCAGAGAGCTGCACTGGCCTGCAGAAGGATAAAGGGTCGGCACACGCACAGCCTGCAGAAGGATAAAGGGTCGGCACACGCACAGCCTGCTTAAGGATAAAGGGTCGGCACACGTACGGCCTGCAGAAGGATAAAGGGTCGGCACACGCACAGCCTGCAGAAGGATAAAGGGTCGGCACACGTACGGCCTGCAGAAGGATAAAGGGTCGGCACACGCACGGCCTGCAGAAGGATAAAGGGTGGGCTCACGTACGGCCTGTAGAAGGATAAAGGGTCGGCACACGCACGGCCTGTAGAAGGATAAAGGGTCGGCACACGCACGGCCTGCAGAAGGATAAAGGGTGGGCTCACGTACGGCCTGTAGAAGGATAAAGGGTCGGCACACGCACGGCCTGTAGAAGGATAAAGGGTCGGCACACGCACGGCCTGTAGAAGGATAAAGGGTGGGCTCACGTACGGCCTGTAGAAGGATAAAGGGTCGGCACACGCACGGCCTGTAGAAGGATAAAGGGTGGGCTCACGTACGGCCTGTAGAAGGATAAAGGGTCGGCACGCGCACGGCCTGTAGAAGGATAAAGGGTCGGCACACGCACGGCCTGTAGAAGGATAAAGGGTCGGCTCACGCACGGCCTGTAGAAGGATAAAGGGTCGGCTCACGCACGGCCTGTAGAAGGATAAAGGGTGGGCTCACGTACGGCCTGTAGAAGGATAAAGGGTCGGCACGCGCACGGCCTGTAGAAGGATAAAGGGTCGGCACACGCACGGCCTGTAGAAGGATAAAGGGTGGGCACACGTACGGCCTGTAGAAGGATAAAGGGTCGGCACACGTACGGCCTGTAGAAGGATAAAGGGTCGGCTCACGTACGGCCTGTAAAAGGATAAAGGGTCGGCACGCGCACGATGTCATGCTGGTGAGATTGACCACATTCAAGCGATTGAAATAATGTTGTTTTTGTTTTTTTAAGTAACTAAAGAGTTACTTTTCACAGTAACGCATTACTTTTTGGTGTAAGTAATCAGTAAAGTAACTGCGTTACTTTTGAAATTAAGTAACTAGTAATGGTAACTAGTTACTATCTTTCAGTAACTAGCACAACACTGGTCTTACCCATCTTCTTGGGAAGCAGGTAGACGTCCTGCTTGTAGCGACCCTCTGGGGCGTTGTAGAGCTCTATCAGAGCCAGGGCCTAGAGAGCGAGAGAGCGAGAGAGCGAGAGAGCGAGAGAGCGAGAGAGGGAGAGAGGGAGAGGGAGAGGGAGAGGGAGAGGGAGAGGGAGAGGGAGAGGGGGAGGGGGAGGGAGAGGGAGAGACACACACACAGGGGTTAACAACAACACTGGGGTCACTGCTGTAGACCAAAAAACTACCAGACCAATAGAATCCCTCCCTCAGCTCCTCTTACCGACCAATAGAATGCCTCCCTCAGCTCTTCTTACAGACCAATAGAATCCCTGCTCTGGTACTGACCCCTGACCCTGCTCTGGTACTGACCCCTGACCCTGCTCTGGTACTGACCCCTGAACCTGCTCTGGTACTGACCCCTGACCCTGCTCTGGTACCGACCCCTGAACCCGCTCTGGTACTGACCCCTGACCCTGCTCTGGTACTGACCCCTGACCCTGCTCTGGTACTGACCCCTGAACCTGCTCTGGTACTGACCCCTGACCCTGCTCTGGTACTGACCCCTGACCCCGCTCTGGTACTGACCCCTGACCCTGCTCTGGTACTGACCCTGCTCTGGTACTGACCCCTGACCCTGCTCTGGTACTGACCCCTGACCCCTGAACCTGCTCTGGTACTGACCCCTGACCCTGCTCTGGTACTGACCCCTGACCCTGCTCTGGTACTGACCCCTGACCCTGCTCTGGTACTGACCCTGCTCTGTTCTCTTGGTCCTTGTGTGTATTTGTATTCATTCCAATCTGGTGACGGCTCAATACCCCCCTCTGTCTGTCACCATGTGTACTGGCTGATTGTGTCTGTGGCAGGCCTTCTGGTTGGACAGTACTGGCTGATTGTGTCTGTGGCCTTCTGGTTGGACAGTACTGGTTGTGTCTGTGGTGGGCCTTCTGGTTGGACAGTACTGATTGATTGTGTCTGTGGCGGGCCTTCTGGTTGGACAGTACTGGTTGTGTCTGTGGTGGGCCTTCTGGTTGGACAGTACTGATTGTGTCTATGGCAGGCCTTCTGGTTGGACAGTACCGATTGATTGTGTCTGTGGTGGGCCTTCTGGTTGGACAGTACTGATTGATTGCGTCTGTGGTGGGCCTTCTGGTTTGACAGTACTGGTTGTGTCTGTGGTGGGCCTTCTGGTTGGACAGTACTGATTGTGTATGTGGCAGGCCTTCTGGTTGGACAGTACTGATTGATTGTGTCTGTGGTGGGCCTTCTGGTTGGACAGTACTGATTGTGTCTGTGGCAGGCCTTCTGGTTGACAGTACTGGCTGATTGTGTCTGTGGTGGGCCTTCTGGTTGGACAGTACTGGCTGATTGTGTCTGTGGTGGGCCTTCTGGTTGACAGTACTGATTGTGTCTGTGGCAGGCCTTCTGGTTGGACAGTACTGGCTGATTGTGTCTGTGGCAGGCCTTATGGTTGGACAGTACTGGCTGATTGTGTCTGTGGTGGGCCTTCTGGTTGCCAGTACTGGTTGATTGTGTCTGTGGCAGGCCTTCTGGTTGACAGTACTGATTGTGTCTGTGGCCTTCTGGTTGGACAGTATTGGCTGATTGTGTCTGTGGCCTTCTGGTTGGACAGTACTGGCTGATTGTGTCTGTGGTGGGCCTTCTGGTTGGACAGTACTGGCTGATTGTGTCTGTGGCCTTCTGGTTGGACAGTACTGGCTGATTGTGTCTGTGGCAGGCCTTATGGTTGGACAGTACTGGCTGATTGTGTCTGTGGTGGGCCTTCTGGTTGACAGTATTGGCTGATTGTGTCTGTGGCAGGCCTTCTGGTTGACAGTACTGATTGTGTCTGTGGCCTTCTGGTTGGACAGTATTGGCTGATTGTGTCTGTGGCCTTCTGGTTGGACAGTACTGGCTGATTGTGTCTGTGGCCTTCTGGTTGACAGTACTGATTGTGTCTGTGGCAGGCCTTCTGGTTGACACTACTGATTGTGTCTGTGGTGGGCCTTCTGGTTGACAGTACTGATTGTGTCTGTGGTGGGCCTTCTGGTTGACAGTACTGGTTGATTGTGTCTGTGGCAGGCCTTCTGGTTGACAGTACTGATTGTGTCTGTGGCCTTCTGGTTGGACAGTACTGGCTGATTGTGTCTGTGGTGGGCCTTCTGGTTGGACAGTACTGGCTGATTGTGTCTGTGGCCTTCTGGTTGGACAGTACTGGCTGATTGTGTCTGTGGCAGGCCTTATGGTTGGACAGTACTGGCTGATTGTGTCTGTGGTGGGCCTTCTGGTTGACAGTACTGGCTGATTGTGTCTGTGGTGGGCCTTCTGGTTGACAGTACTGGCTGATTGTGTCTGTGGTGGGCCTTCTGGTTGACAGTACTGATTGTGTCTGTGGCCTTCTGGTTGGACAGTATTGGCTGATTGTGTCTGTGGCCTTCTGGTTGGACAGTACTGGCTGATTGTGTCTGTGGTGGGCCTTCTGGTTGGACAGTACTGGCTGATTGTGTCTGTGGCCCTCTGGTTGGACAGTACTGGCTGATTGTGTCTGTGGCAGGCCTTATGGTTGGACAGTACTGGCTGATTGCGTCTGTGGTGGGCCTTCTGGTTGACAGTATTGGCTGATTGTGTCTGTGGTGGGCCTTCTGGTTGACAGTACTGGCTGATTGTGTCTGTGGCAGGCCTTCTGGTTGACAGTACTGATTGTGTCTGTGGCCTTCTGGTTGGACAGTATTGGCTGATTGTGTCTGTGGCAGGCCTTCTGGTTGGACAGTACTGGCTGATTGTGTCTGTGGCCTTCTGGTTGACAGTACTGATTGTGTCTGTGGCAGGCCTTCTGGTTGACACTACTGATTGTGTCTGTGGTGGGCCTTCTGGTTGACAGTACTGATTGTGTCTGTGGCAGGCCTTCTGGTTGACAGTACTGGTTGTGTCTGTGGTGGGCCTTCTGGTTGACAGTACTGATTGTGTCTGTGGCAGGCCTTCTGGTTGACAGTACTGGTTGTGTCTGTGGTGGGCCTTCTGGTTGGACAGTATTGGCTGATTGTGTCTGTGGCAGGCCTTCTGGTTGGACAGTATTGGCTGATTGTGTCTGTGGTGGGCCTTCTGGTTGACAGTACTGATTGTGTCTGTGGTGGGCCTTCTGGTTGGACAGTACTGGCTGATTGTGTCTGTGGTGGGCCTTCTGGTTGACAGTATTGGTTTGTGCCTATATTTTCTAAATGTTCTCAGCAACTGAGCAGTAAATAGATTTCACCACTGAAACCGGTCTCAGCACAGAGACATTACTAGAGGCAGTTGGTCAGAGGGTCATTACTAGAGACAGTTGGTCAGAGGGTCATTACTAGAGACAGTTGGTCAGAGGGTCATTACTAGAGGCAGTTGGTCAGAGGGTCATCACTAGTAGGGCTGCACCGATCCCACTTTTTCAGTCCCGATACAGATACCTGGGCTTTGGGTATCGGCCGATACCGAGTACCGATCCGATACCCATTGTTCAATTAATAAACTGTGTGCCTCACTGTGCGGAAGAGATGGGGATCATTCTTTTGTGCAAGGCAACATCAGGCTTGACTTAAAACATTACTTTCCTAACTTAGTGAAACTAAATGTAACAAATAAACACATATAAATGTAAATGCATCATCTGTACACATATATATTTTTTGTAATACAATTTATTGAAAAAAGGATATAAAAAATTCTCCGATACCCGATCTAGCTATTTTAGTCATATCGGGGTGGATATCCGATATCAATATTGGACCGGTGCCAGCCTAGTCATTACCTGGGTGGTGGCCGTGATGGAGAGCACGAAGGTGGGCACAGTGGAGCAGCTGAGGTTCAGCAGACGGCCCTGCAGAGACAGACGGTTGAAACCAACATCACATATCAATTATTTTATTTTTATCTACTTTTTCTCCCCATTTTTCTATTTTTCTCCCTTCCCCAATTTCGCATTGTCCAATTCTACCCTCCCCTGTCTCGAACGTTGTTAGGCCATGCCTCCCACTGGTCGGCTGCAATGTGGACCAAGCCTTGCATCACGTGTCCCCTCTGGTACCCGAGGAGGCAGCCGTCGCATCTTTTCACCTGCACAGCGCGATCTCTCAGCGGCGAGGGTCTGCGTGGGAGGGACACACCGCCCCCGTCGCTTCCTGATTCTACTGCGCAGGCGCACCAACCGACCTGTAGGAGTCGCTGTCCACAACGTCCGATCCCCACCCACCAGCTTCCCACCCCTAACACTGCCAATTGTATTAGTATGAACGACCAGCCAAGCTGGTAGCAACGCCGAGAGCTGGGCTAGAACCCAGCATCTCCTGCGTTGGTGGCGAGCACCTTGCCCACTGCGCCACCTAGCCGCCATGACATATCATTCATAAAGAGTGCAGACGGCCCTGGAGACAGACGGGTGAAACCAACATCACATATCATTCATAAAGAGTGCAGACGCACCAATCCCACCTTTTCAGTCCTGATAGATACCCAGCCTGTAGAGTATCGATCAGATCTATTACTTTTAATGAACAGTATAGACTTGGACTGTTATATTGGGGTCATTGGGCAAAATATATTGATATAATACTTCTCTACTAATGTTTCTCTATTAGACAGCGTTACTGTGTAAAAAAAAATCAGCAAATAAGGTCACTTTGCTTTGATTTCTGGCACGTTAGACGTTAAATGTAAATGTAGACGTGTTTCTTGGTGTCGGATCTTAGTATCGGGGGAAATACTCCGATCTTCTATTTTTGCCTGATATCGGACTGGTATCAGACCAGTGGAAGCTGAAATATTGATCCCAAAAACGTGTTAACACGTTGTTGGCGCACAACGCATGGCGGGCAATAACGTGTTATCACGTTGTTGGCGTCCAATGTGTTAATATCGATTAATCGCCCAGCCCTAGGTGTGTGTGTGCATGTGTGTGTGCATGTATGTGTGTGTGTATGTATGTGTGTGTATGTGTGTGTGTGTGTGTGTGTGTGTGTATGTATGCGTGTGTATGTATGCGTGTGTGCGTGCATCTGCATGTATGAGTGTGCGTGTGCATGTTGTGTATGTGCGTGTGTACATGTATGTGTGTGTGTGCGTGTGTGTGCTGCACCTCTGCCAGCAGGACGATCCTCTTGCCATCAGGCCAGATGACGTGGTCCACCTGAGAGCGGACCCTCTCCCAGGTCAGCTCGGGGGTCCGCAGACTCGCCTGGAGAACAACAACAATCCCAAAAGAAAAATAAATTGCCAAATAAATATAATTCAAATGAACCCTTTCACTGCCACACGACAGCCGGTTAACCCTTTCACTGTGACAATACAGAAGGTTAGCCCTTTACTATCACACAACCGACGGCGATGCTCCATCATTAGCATCATTAGCTATATATTATATTATCATATAAAGGGCTAACCTTCTGTCGTGTGGCAGTGAAAGGGTTAAAAGATCATTGCAATGCACACGAGTAAAAAAAAACAAGATGTTTTTACTCCTGTCCCCTCCCCAACATGTTTTTTTTGCAAACTGCTTTAGGTAAATGTTGTGCGAATGTTTTATTTGTATATGTATGTAAATAAAATAAAACTAAAATATATGTGCAAGTGAAAAACATGCATGTACAAAATTGTGGCTTGTTCATAAACTTTGAAAAAATTGGAAACCTCAAATATATCTATGGACCTCAGGGAATGTATGTGTCTGTTACTAGGCTTGAGTAAATTGTAATGAACCAAAGGAGAATATCCATTATTATTCTAATTTCTTTCCCCCATCTTTGATGGTGAATAACACCATGCTAAGAATGACCAGACATGAAAAATTGCCACTGAGATCATTCAGCACCTTCTTGAGATCAAGTGTACAGAAAATCGAAGCAAATTAATAAAGGGCAGATGATTTACAATGTTTTTTGTAGACACAGTACTGAATTTTGCCATCCAGACACATGCAATTTTAATATAGAATATCAGGCCTATAAATAATGGATCGGACCAAATCTCTTTCCAATGGCAGAGTTAAATCTGGATTTAGTACCACCAGGCACCCGTTTCAGAGCAGCAAAGACTGTGAATGAAATCTACTGTAAGTAGTTAATTTTCTATAATAAAAAATGCTCCGCCATTTTTCATCAGATTGAGAGGCGTTTTTTTTCTAGACGTTCACAGAAAGGTAAAGAAACAAACTACATTGTATTTTATGGCAATAACGTTGTTCGACCCGTGATATGATCCCGAAAATAACGCAAAAACATTATTTTCACGTCAGAAGTTTGACAGGGGCTGGTGTGAGCTGGGTAGTGTAGTTTTATGAAATTCTAAAGCCAACCAAAAGCCCTGGGTCTCCTCTTTCATAGGACTACAAACACGAATGACAATTTCCTCGCGTCTATATCCGCCGGTTTCCGATGGAATACACAGAATAATAACACTTAAAATCATTGGTAAACAAACAGTGCTGAAAATATACACTTTGATTGCCGTTTTTACTCTTTGCTACACTTGAAAAAAAAACGCAACATTAATTCATACATTCTGTAGAGATGGATTTATGTCATTCTCGTACCGGACCGATCGGGCTTATTTAATATGTTGATCAATTAGTCATTTAACTAATAATTATTGAACTTGTTTTATTAACACGCTATTCATTAGTAATTTAACTGACCACGTCGATCTCTGTGTTGGAGTGTCCCATGTTGCAGACAATGCAGCCGTTCTTCATACGGTCAAGGTACTCTCTCAACACCACGTTCTTATTACCTGGAGGGTGAGAGAGGAAGAGGGAAGGATGGAGAGATGGGGAGAGAGAGAGATTGTGAACATACATCAATAATACCTGCCATATATATATCCCTGTATATAAATATATAGATATTCCATCCTATCTATATGTACTGAGAGGTGGTGGGGGAGGGGCTCAGTCTATCTATATGTACTGAGAGATGGTGGAGTGGTTAAGTCCACTACTTTTGTGAAAGCACATGTAACCCCCGCTGGCCTTGGATTGCATCACCAGAACATTGTCCGAGCACAGGGTCAGCCGTTTGTGGCCGTTTTATTTGGTCATTTAGCTGATGCTTTTATCATAACATTCTGTTCCTACAAAAAGCCATCAAGCAGAGTAAATACCCCAAAATCTCAGCTGATTATCCCGGAGTGCCACTAACGAAGTGGCCTCCTTGGCCCAAGGATGTCAGTCGTCACTTGGCTTACAGAGAAGGTAACTGCAATCTGCTCTTGAAAATGATAAAATTTTATATTTTTCTTTTTGGAAGCCAGAGTTATTGAGGAACTCCTTGTGTAGCAAAAATATTGTCTATTTAGTTAGTTTTTTAGTATATTTATATTATTTCGTTTTTCTCCTTTTTGTAAATATGATCACCTTTGTTGCAACAGCCCGGCCCCTCTTGAGGACGATTTACCCACCGGCGCGACACGCCACTTTGGCGACATCTAGCGGCTCGGGTGTGCATATTTTCTAATACTATATATATATCGAATTAAAGCCCTATTTGTTGCCTGTCGATTGCCATTTCCGTGCAGCAGTTCTCGAGTTACATGTGAGGCGTGCGCCAAAATACACGGCAGAGCTTTTTATTTTTATTTTATTATTACCACCCCCGACTCTCCGAGGCTCTAACGTCACAGTGACCAATCGCAGCCACTCTTATTGTCTGGGACCAAATACGGCCACGCCCCATTCCCAGTAAAAAGTGGGAATCTCTAGAATGGGTTTTGGCGACGGTGTATACGGAAGTGCCTCTCAAGGTGACGATAGACAACACTTTCTGTTGTCAGTAGATGGCAGCATTGGTTTAAAATTAAAAGGTGAAAATGTTGAAAACTACAACAATACATTTCCCAAGACCCTTAGCACAGGTCACAGGGATGAGTCTATTCTTCGACGTGATCTGAACAGCGGTAAACTATTACTGCGACCTCAGTATAGCGACCGCAAATGGTAAACTAATTATCTTAACAAAAGTGCGCTGGTAGCGTTACATATGTTGTCTAAAGGGGGACATATGGTACAATTTAAGATTTTAATGATATTCGGCATATAAATGACAACATAAAGCATCGTTAATTTGTAAGAAACCTCAATGAAAACGCGCAGGGTAAGTAATATTCGCTATTGTTATGAAAATGCGATAGAATCCTATAAAAATGTGGACAGATTTGGTCTACGTTCCGTTAGCTCCATCAATCATTTGGCGATCTCGAAAATTATTGCAATTATTGTATTGGTTACAGGGTTGTAACCAATGAGTCTGGCTTTCCAATGATACCCCAAGTGGGGATGAGCGAATCAGCGATCTAGGTGAAAAGTCACGAGCGAAAACAGGAAGAGAAAAAAACACTGAATGAATGAGAATCAATGAGAATCTGAAACCTGCAGTTTTTTTTGTTGTTGACCAAAATCACTTCAGGCTATGGACCCAGGGTGTTTTCCAGCTCATACCAATTTTTCTGGATATATTACTGCTCGATATTGCAACTACTACAGAAAAACATGAGCATATGTGTGTAGTTTTTTTTTAGATAACAGGTATTAGGGGTATATCTTATATAAGACAACTAACTAAAATGTGATCTCATTGGATGTGCCCTGACAATTAATGCTTGTATATCTTATCGTGTGTTGTCATGTTTGTTTATATGTTTGTTTAAAAAATAATAAAATAAAATACAAAAAGAAAAACATGAGTAACAAAGTTTTTCTACAACTCAAGTTCAGACCTATGTTTCTCTATTTCATTAGCACTAAAAGTGAATTATCTTTATTGTCAGAAACTTCAGAATGTTATTTTTCAAAAGAGACCAGGCATGTGCTATGAGCAAAAAAAGTATGCAGTCCTCAAGTTCAAGTTAAAAAATTGCCACTTTTCTGCCCGCCTTTTAAGAGGTTAAAGGTTTTTGAGGAGTTTGAAAGCGAACCTCGCAACAGTGTGTATGTATGTGTCAGTGAGTAGCTTTCCTTCTGTGATGAAGAAAGAGAAGTGGGTGGGGGTGAAAAAGAGTGATACAAAAGAGAGAGACAGACAGATAGGAACAGAAAGAAAGCCAGAGAGGGAGTGAGAGAAAGAAGGAGAGGACAGTGACTCCTGTACCTGTGCAGGTGATGACGATGTCCACTTGTCTGATGACCTCATTCAGCTTCACCAGCCTGAAGCCGTCCATGCTGTGAGGAGACAGAGGTTACACACTAACACTAACCCTTCACCAGCCTGAAGCCGTCCATGCTGTGAGGAGACAGAGGTTACACACTAACACTAACCCTTCACCAGCCTGAAGCCGTCCATGTTGTGGTGAGACAGAGGTTACACACTAACACTAACCCTTCACCAGCCTGAAGCCGTCCATGTTGTGGTGAGACAGAGGTTACACACTAACACTAACCCTTCACCAGCCTGAAGCCGTCCATGTTGTGGTGAGACAGAGGTTACACACTAACACTAACCCTTCACCAGCCTGAAGCCGTCCATGTTGTGAGGAGACAGAGGTTACACACTAACACCAACACTAACCTTTCACCAGCCTGAAGCCGTCCATGTTGTGAGGAGACAGAGGTTACACACTAACACTAACCCTTCACCAGCCTGAAGCCGTCCATGTTGTGGTGAGACAGAGGTTACACACTAACACTAACCCTTCACCAGCCTGAAGCCGTCCATGCTGTGAGGAGACAGAGGTTACACACTAACTGTTCTGAAGGATCAGATTAAACCGAATATATATATTTATTTATATATATATATTTAATTGTATTTGTATATCCCCTGATATCCCTTGTATATTCCTTGTACAATATGCATTGAATATCCCTTCTAGTCTACTGAACATCCCATAATAGTCTCCATTCTACCATTGGACGAGACCTTGGTGCCAGGTCGCCATACCCCTCAGACCAGGTTCAATCGTACCGCTCAACATGTATGGACAAGTCCTAGTTCCGCGTAGGAATATGTCTACCGCACCACTAATGGTACTATTTGTTCATAGTGCGTATGTAACTGAGGGGTACAATTCCCTGACTGTATTACTAGATATGATACTTACTACCACTACCTTTGTACTTAATATTCGGCCACCCAGTACACGGCATAAATATATTATCATGAACACTCTCACGCAGATGAAACGGATCCAACACAAATGTACGAATTAGAAACAGGTCTTTATTTCCTACACAGCGATGGTGTGTAGAATAAGCACTTAATCACTTAATTACATTTATGAATTGAAATAGTATGCACTTTTATGGCAAGGAGTATTCGTCGGTATATCAATAGATAATGTCCAATCTCTGAAGGCGCAGGTGGTAAATATACGACCTGGAATAGTTAAGGAATAACAGCAATGATACTTTAATGATTATAGGCTGGATACACTAGAGGGGGTTAATCCGGTCGCTTGTAAGCCGACAGGAGTAGGAGGGGGGGGGGGGGTAGA
Organism: Notolepis coatsorum; assembly: GCF_963971535.1. Taxonomy (NCBI): domain Eukaryota; kingdom Metazoa; phylum Chordata; class Actinopteri; order Aulopiformes; family Paralepididae; genus Notolepis; species Notolepis coatsorum. Next base: position 71,403,112 of record NC_140165.1, read on the forward strand.
ATCCAGCTGCCTCGTCCGGCCAAGGGTATCCCAGGTGAACCCACTGTAGTGCCGTTCAATGCGCCGGCGATCCTTGGACCACAGATGAAAGCAGGTGGACTCTTTGTGGGCCGGCTCTCTCCGGTCCACGGGGGAGAGATGTGGAGAGACCTCGTCTTGCAGAGCGTCTCCTCACCTTGCGTCCTCTCCAGGGGGGGGGGTTCCAACACACGGTAGTGTCGGGGGTCTTTATCCATAGAATAATCAAAGTATCCAAAGCATAATCCGTGCCTGGGAAGGCGGGCTGTCGTCGGTAGAATAATCCGGTATACAGGTCCACTCGCTCGTCGGCTCTGGGGCTCCTCGGGTGCAGCTTCACATAGGGTCAACCACCCTGGGTAAGCAGCCAGTTCTCTGCCCGAAACGATGGGGTACTGACTACGGTAGTATTCTCACCGCACGAAGCACTATATATTAACAGACTATTATTAGCTTAATAGACTACGTCCAACTCGACGATATAGTGCCAAATATGACTATTCAAATATTAATATACACGATGTCTCAATACCGATGGTAGGCCGAACTTGGCCTTACTCCCACACGTGGCATCGCGGGGAGGCTTTACGTCTGTGACTCTATTGGAGGGTAAGAAACTGGACTGAAAAGGAAAGTCCTACTTTAGTAGCGCAGTATATATACGCACTATGAACAAATAGTCCCATTAGTGGTGCGGTAGCCAAATTCCTACGCGGAACTAGGACTTGTTCGTACATGTCGAGCGGTACGTTTGAACTGGGTCTGAGGGGTATGGCAGCCTGGCACCAAGGTCTCGACCAATAGTAGAATGGAGACTATTATGGGATGTTCAGTAGGCTAGAATGGATATTCAATGCATATTGTACAAGGAATATACAAGGGATATCAGGGAATATTAGAGAATATACAAATACAATTAAATATATATATATAAATAAATATATATATTCGGTTTAATCTGGCCCTTCACAACAGCGTATATATACTGCGCTATTAAAGTAGAGCTTTCTTTTAGTCCAGTTCCTTACCCTCCAACAGAGTGACAGACGCAAAAGCCTCCCCGCGAACCACGTGTGGGCAGTAAGGCCAATTCGGCCCAGTATCGGCATTGAGACATCGTGTATATTAATATTTGAATAGTCATATTTGGCACTATATCGTCGAGTTGGACGTATTCTATTAAGCTAATAATAGTCTATTCATATGTAGTGCCTCGTGCGGTAAGAGTTCTATAGTAATCAGCACCCCCATCGTTTCGGGCATCAGCTGGACGCTTATCCAGGGTGGTTGACCCCACGTGAAGCTGCACCCGAGGAGCTCCAGGCCAAAGAGCGAGTGGACCTGTATATTGGATTATTCTACCGACGACGGCTAGCCTTCCCCGGCTTGGATTATGCTTTGAGTACTTTGATTATTCTATGGATAAAGGCCAACACTGCGGTGTGTTGGAAATACCCCCCCCGGAGAGGACGACAGGTGAGAAGACGCTCTACACGATGAGGTCGCCTCACGTCTCTCCATCGTGGACCGGAGGACGCCGGCCACAGAGAGTCCAACTGCTTTCATCTGTGGATCGAGGATCGCTGGGCACCGGGTCGCACGACTGTGGGCTCTCCCAGGATACCCTCGGCCAGACGGGATACAGCCAGACTCTACCCCCCCCCCCTCCAGCTGTCCTACAAGCAGTCGGAACCTTCCCCTAGTGTATCCAGCTATATAATCATTCAAGTATCATTGCTATTGTTCCCTAAATATTCCAGGTTGTATATTTGCTTCCTGCGCAATCAGAGATTGGACATTCGATATTGATCTACCTACGAATACTCATTTGCCATAAAAGTGCATACTATTTCAAATCATAAATGTAATTAAGTGATCGTTGTACATACCTTTTGCTATGTATTATTATTAAACGCAGACTTTCGACTTGGTACATTTGTGTTGGATCCGTTTCATCAGGTGGGAGTGTTTATCATAATTATTTATACCTAGTACTGGGTGGCCAGAGTCTAAAGTACAAGAGGTAGTGGTAGTAAGTATCATATCTAACAATACAGTCAGGGAATTGTACCCCTCAGTTACAATTGGTCCTTCGAGCCGGAGGGTAATCAGTGTAATATTAATATAGTGTTATTAATATTAAAATGGCCTATGATGAACACTCCACGAAACGATCCTCCTAACCAACAACGCCCGCGGCGCAAACGACAGCTCCCTCAGTACCTAGAGGCTTACGCTGTCAGTCAACAACCTAGTCTTCTACCAACAGTAAACGCAGTAAAACTAGAAAGTAAAATTATGTCTAACCCTAACGACCAGGCTACCCCGACCATAGAGGCCCCTATGGGTTCTAATGTAACTGACCCAGCTCACGGTGGGGACCAGGGGGAACCAGACATGACTTTACACCCCGCCAATACCGAAGAAGTAGTCCCCGACGAGTCCCGGGAGGAAGACAACAATACCGAGAGAGAACTCGGCATGGAAGAAGATGAGGAGAGCACCGTGGAGATAGAGCTCCAAGACTCCGCACGGAGTACCCCAAGGGACGGCTCCCCTATACAACAGTCTTCTCCCAGCGAGGCAGAGAGGACACTACAGCAGGCATTCCTCGTCAGCCTGAAAGCCTCCACTGAACGCGATAGACTCCAGGGTGAACGCGATCGATTGCAGATACAGCAACGGAGCGAAGAAGAGCACATACGCCTGGAAATAAGACGCATTCAGATGGAAGAGAATATGGCAAGAGACCGGGCCGACGCCCAGCGCGCCGCCACCGGTGCCCAGAGAGAATCGGATCTCACCAAGCGCGAAGCCGAGCGCGACAGAGCACAAGCGCAACTAATAGAACAGCTGATCAGAAGGACAACACCCCCTCCCTCCACCAGAGGCTCCAGGAACTCGTCTAGACATCACTCCAGGGCGGCATCCCCTAGCCGAGTAAGCGACCCTGAACTTGACCAACAGACGAGGTTTATACCCCCCGCAGACCCCCTTCCCCAACCGGTCCAAGCGAGACCCAGCCACCGGGAAGGAGCAGCATACACTGCGGAGAGGCTAAATCAGAGACTACAAGCCCTGGATGACCTAACGGAAGACGAAGAGGAAGAGGAGGAGAACCACGCCCGACGACAGCACAGTACTCTACCGGACCAGGAGGTCCAGTACAGCCCAGGCTATACCCCCGCGGAGCTGCGCTACAGACCCCCGACGCTATTCACGGGTGAGCACGACGCACGACCCGCACCGAGGAACAGCACCTGGACCAGCGGGCCATGGTACACAGCCGGTACCAGCCCACGCCAAGGAGCAGGAGGAGACTCGCCTAGGAGGCCTCTCCCCCAACGCTCGCCGATGTATCAACAATCCGCGTCATACATTGGCACACCTATGGTACCAGACTTCACCCAGGAGAACCGGGCCCAGTATACGGAGCTCCGCATGTGTCTGGAGACAATGTTGGTGGATGTCATTGATGAACGCCATAAATACGCGATACTACTGAAGCATTTAAAGGTACCCCGCGCGCACAACATAGCGCACGCCTACGCCACTTCCACGACCCCATACACCGCAGTGCTGGTAGCGTTGGACCAGAGATATGGACGTATATGGGATTACGTGATCCAGGAGATCAGGCACATCGACCGCCTACCCCCAGCAATAGACAATCGAGCACTGGACGACCTGTCCATCAGAGTGCAGTCCCTGGTAGGGATGCTGGGAGCGCAGAGGGAAAAGGGTAGGCATGAACTATACGCCAACTCAAATGTAGAGAGGATCTTGGAGAAGCTACCGCCCGCCCGACAGGAGCGCTTTAGGCGGCAGAGAGACCACCGAGACCCTAATGGCCCCGAACCGAACCTCCTCGATCTAGCCGACTTCCTGGCGAGAGAAGTCAGCAGCTTACGGCTAGATACATTCGGACGGAGCACCCCTGGCTCCAGAGAAGGAACCAGGAGACTAAATGATGGAAGAAGATCGGTGACTGTCATGCACCAATCGGAGTCAGTGACCAGCAGTAGGAGCCACAGTACCCCCTCAAGAAAGGAGAAGTGGAAGATAGTGTGCCCCTACTGTGAGAAAGAACACTGGCTGTCACAATGTGACTCATTCCCCAAGATGAATGCGGAGGAAGCGAGTCAATGGATAAAGTCCAACAGACGCTGTTTTCGCTGTGCGCGATCACACATGGCAGCCGAATGCCGCTTAAAGAAAAAGTGCAGTCGGTGCGATGAAGCCCATCTGGACATACTCCACGACAGTAACAGACGGCGGCCTCCACCCGCACCATCAAGCAGCAAAGCAAGCGTCATGTACATCGACCCCGCCAGCAGCAGCGGAGCCAGAGTGCTCTTAAAGGTAGTCCGTGTGACATTGAGCTACCAGAATAAAGTCATGGACACTTACGCCGTCCTTGATGACGGGTCAGAGAAGACCCTTCTGCTCGCGTCCGCTGCGGCCCAGCTAGGGCTGCGGGGGAGCGAAAACCAAATGACAATTCGGACAATAAGAAGAGATTTGAAAACGATAAAGGGCGAGAATGTCTCATTCTCTATCGCAGCAAGCGGCCAGCCCGAGCGACGGTACAGGATTACAGACGCTTTCACCAGCCAAGAAATAGGACTCTCGCGGTACACATACCCCGTAGCCAAGCTGATGGAGAAATATGTACATCTACGCAAGCTACCGATCCCACTCATAGACGGTGCTACCCCGACACTGTTGATAGGCTCCGACCATGCAGACCTCATTGTCCCGATAGACCGGGTTCATACCGGACCCAGAGGCTGTCCTGCAGCAGTCGAGACCCGCCTAGGATGGACTCTCCAAGGCCCACTCGCCAAATCTCTCAACCGAACCACAGCCACTAGCTGTCTCCACTCCCGAGTCACAGAGGGAGACACCGCACTCCTGCAGCATGTAGAGAGGCTATGGACCTTAGAACAAATGCCCTTTAAGAACGAAAAGAAAGACATTCGCTCTAAAGACGACATCTACGCCATTAACCTCCTCGAGACGGGAACAAAGAGAGTCCCAGTCAGCGGCGTGTTGAGATACGCCACGCCACTCCTGCGGCGGGAAGGGATGCCTACCTTTCACGCAAAGAAAGACGCCACAGAGCGGTACCTACTAAACACAGAGCGGCGCTTAGCCAAGGACCCCGCCCAAGAAAGTGTATACCGCGCTGAGATTGAGAAGCTCATCACAGCGGGACACGTCACAAAGATTGACATTAAAGAGGCCGACCAGACGACTGAATCGTGGTACGTGCCCCACCACAAGGTTCATCACAACGGCAAAGACCGCATCGTGTTTAACTGCAGCTACCAGATCGGATCCCAAAATCTGAATAAAGAACTATTGCCCGGTCCTACACTCGGCCCCTCCCTACTAGGCGTACTACTCCGCTTCCGCCAGGACAAGGTGGCTATCAGCGGGGATATCAAAGGGATGTTCCTGCAGGTGAGATTAGTAGAGGAGGACAAGCCCCTGTTGCGGTTCCTATGGAGAGAGAGGCCAGGAGATGAGCACCCAGCCATCTACCAATGGGAAGTCCTCCCTTTCGGAACTACATGCAGCCCATGCTGTGCTACATTTGCACTACAGAGACATGTCGCAGAGGACCCAGCAGCGGACGAAGAGGTCCGACACAGTGTGAAGAACAGCTTCTACGTAGATAACTGTCTACAAAGCGTTTCGACCCAGGAAGAAGCCGAGGCTCTCCTACATAAACTCCGCGCCTCTCTGATCAAAGGCGGCTTTGATCTCAGGCAGTGGGCCAGCAGCGATCTGCACGTACTGCGCAGCCTCTCCTCCGAGGACAAGGCAGCGAGCAGCGAGACCTGGATGGCCACAATCCCAGGAGAAGCCCAAGAGATGACACTAGGACTAGTGTGGCGCTTCAAAACAGATTCGCTCCACTATAGACACAAACCCCTGACCACGGAGCAGGGAAGGTCGACGGCAATACCGACCACCAGACGGAGTGTGTACAGAACACTCGCCCGACAATATGACCCGTTAGGATGTATACTACCGTACACCACCAGGGCAAAGATGATTGTACGAGCATTGTGGGACAAGGACCAGGGCTGGGACGACCCCATTCCCGCACATCTTATATCCACCTGGAGAGAGTGGGAGATGGAACTCCACTCACTCCCAGGCGTTAATATACGCCGAAGCTACTTCCCACCCACGGTGAGGCCAGAGACATGTAAAATGGATTTACACGTCTTCAGTGACGCCTCCGAGGTCGCCTACGGATCAGTAGCCTACTTGCGGGCCCAAGAAGAGGGGGGAGAGATCTACACAGCATTCATCCTCGCCCGCTCGAGAATAGCCCCACGCAAGCAACAGTCTATCCCACGTCTAGAGCTCTGCGCAGCCCTCGCAGGAGCGCATCTAGCCACGCTCATCCAACGTGAGCTCACCATTCCGGTGCATAGAACAATCCTGTGGTCAGATTCCACGACAGTACTCGCCTGGATCAAATCGGATTCATGCAAATACAAAGTCTTCGTGGGAGTCAGAGTCACTGAGATTCAAGAGTTAACCGGAGAGTTAACCGGAGAAGCAAACTGGCGCTATGTTGATACAAAACACAACCCAGCTGACGTCATCACCCGGGGAATGTCCCTAGATGACTTAACCCGTCATAACATCTACAGTGACGGACCAGCATTCCTCAAGCTCCCGGAAGGAGATTGGCCCACGCCCACCCCGAGGGAAGCAAGTGACGAGGAGGCTGAGAATAAGAAACCCATGTTCTGTGGATTGAGCACTGTTGTCTCCGCAGACCCCAACATAGACGATTGCATTACCATAGAGAGTGCGCAGCAACGGACATTCCTGCGGCACCACCCAGAGATTAAGTCCCCCGCTGATATGTCAGCAGCTGACTACGAGGAAGCAGAACTGCTTCTACTGCAACGAGCCCAGAGAGACTCGTTCCCCGATGAACTAGACTGTCTACAGGGAGGAAAGCCCGTCCCATCAGACAGCAGATTGATTCATCTGGCCCCCCGAGAGTGACACACATACCCTCATCAGAGTGGGTGGTCGCCTGCGGAGAGCCCCCAATTTACCGGATGACATTAAGTACCCGATCGTATTGAACAGCCGACACAAGGTCACAGAGCTGATTATAAAGAAATACGACGAGGATGTACACCACGCAGGAGCAGAGAGAGTCTTCGCGGAAATCAGACGTTGTTACTGGATACTTCAAGGAAGAGAGGCGGTGCGACGCTTCCAGCGAACCTGTCTAGACTGCCGAAAGTGGCGCGCGCAGCCCAGCATACCACGGATGGCTGACCTACCTCCATGTCGCCTCCGACTCGGCGACAAGCCATTCCACTCAACAGGCATGGACTGTTTTGGCCCGCTGCACATAAAGAAAGGAAGAGGCACCGAGAAGCGGTGGGGTATTGTATTCAAATGCATGACCACCAGAGCGATACATATCGAGCTCCTTCCGACCATGAGCGCAGACTCATTCCTTATGGCCTTCCGAAGATTCACATCACGGAAAGGAAAACCGTCTACATTATTGTCCGATCACGGGACAAACTTCAAAGGCGGAGAAAGAGAGCTGAGGGAGAGCTTCCAAGCTATGGGCCCAGAACTTAAGACCCACCTCGCTCCAGCCCAGATTGACTTCCAATTCAACCCCCCAAATGCACCCCACTTCGGTGGAACTTGGGAACGAGAAGTACGTTCTATAAAGACAGCCCTGTACGCAGTACTTGGGGCCCAGACTGTGGCGGAAGAAGTCCTAATGACAGTCCTCACAGAGATTGAGGGAGTATTGAACTCAAAGCCCCTCGGTTACGTCTCCAGTGATGTAGCAGATGTCGACCCAGTCACCCCCAACACCCTCCTGATGGGGCGGCTAGATCCCGCGTTACCCCAGACAATGTACCAGCCTGACGAAGCGAACGGCCGACGAATGTGGAGGTACAGCCAAGTATTAGCCGACAAGTTTTGGAGCAGTTTCCTACTGCACTACCTACCGTCTCTACAGACCCGCCAGAAGTGGGTAAAAGAGAGAGACAATTTGACGGAAGGAACAGTCGTCATGATTATTGACCAGTCACTACCCAGAGCTATGTGGCCGGCTGGCCGCGTAAGCAAAGTGATCACCGGTGCCGATGGCAAGGTCCGAGCAGCTGAAGTACTCGTCCAGGGGCGCATTTACACCCGTCCTGTGGCGAGGCTCATAGAACTGCCCCGACTCCCAGACACAATCGATGATGACCATGACCCTATGACTTTGTGAGTTGACTGACCCTTACAGCGAACCCTTGAGTGGTGGACAGTGCGGTTAATCTGTCTCTGCTTAACTAATTGGGTTGGGACCAATTAGGGGCGGCTGTTCTGAAGGATCAGATTAAACCGAATATATATATTTATTTATATATATATATTTAATTGTATTTGTATATCCCCTGATATCCCTTGTATATTCCTTGTACAATATGCATTGAATATCCCTTCTAGTCTACTGAACATCCCATAATAGTCTCCATTCTACCATTGGACGAGACCTTGGTGCCAGGTCGCCATACCCCTCAGACCAGGTTCAATCGTACCGCTCAACATGTATGGACAAGTCCTAGTTCCGCGTAGGAATATGTCTACCGCACCACTAATGGTACTATTTGTTCATAGTGCGTATATATACTGCGCTATTAAAGTAGAGCTTTCTTTTAGTCCAGTTCCTTACCCTCCAACAGAGTGACAGACGCAAAAGCCTCCCCGCGAACCACGTGTGGGCAGTAAGGCCAATTCGGCCCAGTATCGGCATTGAGACATCGTGTATATTAATATTTGAATAGTCATATTTGGCACTATATCGTCGAGTTGGACGTATTCTATTAAGCTAATAATAGTCTATTCATATGTAGTGCCTCGTGCGGTAAGAGTTCTATAGTAATCAGCACCCCCATCGTTTCGGGCATCAGCTGGACGCTTATCCAGGGTGGTTGACCCCACGTGAAGCTGCACCCGAGGAGCTCCAGGCCAAAGAGCGAGTGGACCTGTATATTGGATTATTCTACCGACGACGGCTAGCCTTCCCCGGCTTGGATTATGCTTTGAGTACTTTGATTATTCTATGGATAAAGGCCAACACTGCGGTGTGTTGGAAATACCCCCCCCAGAGAGGACGACAGGTGAGAAGACGCTCTACACGACGAGGTCGCCTCACGTCTCTCCATCGTGGACCGGAGGACGCCGGCCACAGAGAGTCCAACTGCTTTCATCTGTGGATCGAGGATCGCTGGGCACCGGGTCGCACGACTGTGGGCTCTCCCAGGATACCCTCGGCCAAACGGGATACAGCCAGACTCTACCCCCCCCCCTCCAGCTGTCCTACAAGCAGTCGGAACCTTCCCCTAGTGTATCCAGCTATATAATCATTCAAGTATCATTGCTATTGTTCCCTAAATATTCCAGGTTGTATATTTGCTTCCTGCGCAATCAGAGATTGGACATTCGATATTGATCTACCTACGAATACTCATTTGCCATAAAAGTGCATACTATTTCAAATCATAAATGTAATTAAGTGATCGTTGTACATACCTTTTGCTATGTATTATTATTAAACGCAGACTTTCGACTTGGTACATTTGTGTTGGATCCGTTTCATCAGGTGGGAGTGTTTATCATAATTATTTATACCTAGTACTGGGTGGCCAGAGTCTAAAGTACAAGAGGTAGTGGTAGTAAGTATCATATCTAACAATACAGTCAGGGAATTGTACCCCTCAGTTACACTAACACTAACCCTTCACCAGCCTGAAGCCGTCCATGTTGTGGTGAGACAGAGGTTACACACTAACACTAACCCTTCACCAGTCTGAAGCCGTCCATGTTGTGGTGAGACAGAGGTTACACACTAACACTAACACTAACCCTTCACCAGCCTGAAGCCGTCCATGTTGTGGTGAGACAGAGGTTACACACTAACACTAACCCTTCACCAGTCTGAAGCCGTCCATGTTGTGGTGAGACAGAGGTTACACACTAACACTAACACTAACCCTTCACCAGCCTGAAGCCGTCCATGTTGTGGTGAGACAGAGGTTACACACTAACACTAACCCTTCACCAGTCTGAAGCCGTCCATGTTGTGGTGAGACAGAGGTTACACACTAACACTAACCCTTCACCAGCCTGAAGCCGTCCATGTTGTGGTGAGACAGAGGTTACACACTAACACTAACCCTTCACCAGCCTGAAGCCGTCCATGTTGTGGTGAGACAGAGGTTACACACTAACACTAACCCTTCACCAGCCTGAAGCCGTCCATGTTGTGGTGAGACAGAGGTTACACACTAACACTAACCCTTCACAAGGCTGAAGCCGTCCATGTTGTGGTGAGACAGAGGTTACACACTAACACTAACACTAACCCTTCACCAGCCTGAAGCCGTCCATGTTGTGAGGAGACAGAGGTTACACACTAACACTAACACTTCACCAGCCTGAAGCCGTCCATGTTGTGGTGAGACAGAGGTTACACACTAACACTAACCCTTCACCAGCCTGAAGACGTCCATGTTGTGGTGAGACAGAGGTTACACACTAACACTAACACTTCACCAGCCTGAAGCCGTCCATGTTGTGAGGAGACAGAGGTTACACACTAACACTAACCCTTCACCAGCCTGAAGCCGTCCATGTTGTGGTGAGACAGAGGTTACACACTAACACTAACCCTTCACCAGCCTGAAGCCGTCCATGTTGTGAGGAGACAGAGGTTACACACTAACACTAACCCTTCACCAGCCTGAAGCCGTCCATGTTGTGAGGAGACAGAGGTTACACACTAACACTAACCCTTCACCAGCCTGAAGCCGTCCATGTTGTGAGGAGACAGAGGTTACACACTAACACTAACACTTCACCAGCCTGAAGCCGTCCATGTTGTGAGGAGACAGAGGTTACACACTAACACTAACCCTTCACCAGCCTGAAGCCGTCCATGTTGTGGTGAGACAGAGGTTACACACTAACACTAACCCTTCACCAGTCTGAAGCCGTCCATGTTGTGGTGAGACAGAGGTTACACACTAACACTAACACTAACCCTTCACCAGCCTGAAGCCGTCCATGTTGCGAGGAGACAGAGGTTACACACTAACACTAACACTTCACCAGCCTGAAGCCGTCCATGTTGTGGTGAGACCAGGGTTTCCGTTAGAAAAAATTGTTGTCGGTCTCCGTGACCTGCAAGATTTCAATCTACCGGACAAATGAGATTAATTCCGGTCATAGTTTAGAATAAAGAATGTCATCCTCAAGGCATGTAGATTTATAATATTATTACTTAAAACTAGGCTACTTTTGCGTATACAGTCATTAATTAATATATTCCAAATAAAATAAGTCCCTCGATACTCCGTGCTGCTGCTGACTTGAACTAAAATAGACCGCGTATGTGGGCAGTCGGTCCGACACTAAACTGTCTGTTATAATCACATTTTTATGAGCTAACGAATTCCGTTATATTGGACATTTGTATTAATTATATCAAGCGAAGAACTGAGAAAGCAGAGAGGCGGCAACATTATCGTGGTTTGCGTGACGACTCTCTCCACCTCGCAACAACTTATTTGCAAAGAGTATGGCGCTGCAGAGAAGCTCATTCAGCTGTTATTGGCTCTTTTCTGGGAACCGCACAACAGCGCCCCCCACCCAACATTGGCTGAAAATGGCCGAATTGGAGTACTGATGGAATACTGCATTGTGCCGTTGCCTCTCTGGCTCTGCAGCTTCACATGCACTCGCACACCCAGCACTAAGCTCTCGCTGACAACGTCGTTGTCATTATTAGAAGCAACGAGGAAACAAATGTAATGATCGTTTCGTTCATCGCATAGGCTATTTAATTTTAGCCTATTTTAATACAATTCAAATAATCAAATTGTGCTTAGACTCGGGGAATTATTTTCACCGGACATTAAGACCGGAGATATTAAATAAGTCGGACTTCAACAGATTTTGCCGGTCAAAAACCGGTAATTACCGGCTAACGGAAACGCTGGGTGAGACAGAGGTTACACACTAACACTAACCCTTCACCAGCCTGAAGCCGTCCATGTTGTGAGGAGACAGAGGTTACACACTAACACTAACCCTTCACCAGCCTGAAGCCGTCCATGTTGTGGTGAGACAGAGGTTACACACTAACACTAACCCTTCACCAGTCTGAAGCCGTCCATGTTGTGGTGAGACAGAGGTTACACACTAACACTAACACTAACCCTTCACCAGCCTGAAGCCGTCCATGTTGTGGTGAGACAGAGGTTACACACTAACACTAACCCTTCACCAGCCTGAAGCCGTCCATGTTGTGAGGAGACAGAGGTTACACACTAACACTAACCCTTCACCAGCCTGAAGCCGTCCATGTTGTGGTGAGACAGAGGTTACACACTAACACTAACCCTTCACCAGTCTGAAGCCGTCCATGTTGTGGTGAGACAGAGGTTACACACTAACACTAACACTAACCCTTCACCAGCCTGAAGCCGTCCATGTTGTGAGGAGACAGAGGTTACACACTAACACTAACACTAACCCTTCACCAGGTCCAGAACCAGGTCCAACACAGAACCAGGTCCAGCTCAGAACCAGGTCCAGCACAGAACCAGCTCCAACACAGAACCAGCTCCAACACAGAACCAGGTCCAACACAGAACCAGGTCCAACACAGAACCAGGTCCAACACAGAACCAGGTCCAACACAGAACCAGGTCCAACACAGAAACAGGTCCAACACAGAACCAGGTCCAGCTCAGAACCTCTAGTATTACGGTAACCTGATAAAAGTTGCACTAGCCTCCCAGTAGTTAGCTCTGCTATTAGCCGAGGATCAGTGTGTGTTAGTGATATGATTGGCTGTCTTTAGTAACAGACACTGTTGTAGTTCAGTTAGAAGTGATAATGATTGGCTGTCTTTAGTAACAGACACAGTTGTAGTTCAGTTTGAAGTGATATGATTGGCTGTGTTTTAACCTGTGCGGTCCACAGATGACATCACGTCAAATCAATCTCTCTATACATGACATAAATGACATATGACATAAATGTTGCGTTTTTTTTCTCCAAATGTATCCAAGAGTAAAGACCATAATCCTGTCAAAACAGCAGTCATGGTGTATATTTTCAACAATACGTTTGTTTACCAATAGGGTAAATTGTTATTAGTGAGATTTTAGTTTATGGAATGCGTTCATAATTGAGCAAATATCCGTAATTTTTTATTAGCAGCGCGTCGCCGATTGTAGTCATATGAGGAGAGGGCATCCAGGGCTCTCAATGAGTGTCGAAATTTCGAAAAACAATCAATTGCTCCACTTCTACAAGGCCCATTTGCATGTTCTTGGTATCTAGGGACATCTATGCATCTCAGGGAAAATGGCGGATATTAGCTAAATTATAAATTCCATAAACTAAAATCTCACTAATAACACTTTAACCTATTGGTAAACTTATTGGTATTGCTGAAAATATACACTATGACTGCTGTTGTGAGATGGTTAGGGTCTTTACTCTTGGATACATTTGGGGGGAAAAACACAACATTATGTCATACAGTCTAGAGAGATTGATTTATGACGTGATGTCATCTGCGGGCTAAAGAGGTTAAGGGAACGCAGACTTTTTGGCAAATAATCTTTTTTTATCCACTTTTTCTCCTCCTTTTTTCTATTTTTCTCCCATCCCAATTTAGCCGTGCCAATTCTCCCCTCCCCTGTCTTGATCGTTGCTCGCATGTGCCCCCCACTGGTCAGTCGTAGGGAGGGTTGAAGAATCTATCGCATGTCCCCTCCGATACATGCGGAGTCAGCCAGCCACTTCTTTTCACCTGCCAGCGCGGACTCATTGGCGAGGTGTAACGTGTGGGAGGCTCACACTACTCTCGACATCTCCTGTCCTTGCTGTGCAGGCGCCCTGACCGACCTGTAGGAGTCGCTGTTTACAACGACCAGACTACCACCCATCGACTTCCCTCCCGCTGACTCTGCCAATTGAGTCAGTGTGACGGCTGACACTATATCAGTGATGGCTGTCAGACCCATGTTACTGACCAGACACTATATCAGTGATGGCTGTCAGACCCATGTTACTGACCAGACACTATATCAGTGATGGCTGTCAGACCCATGTTACTGACCAGACACTATATCAGTGATGGCTGTCAGACCCATGTTACTGACCAGACACTATATCAGTGATGGCTGTCAGACCCATGTTACTGACCAGACACTATATCAGTGATGGCTGTCAGACCCATGTTACTGACCAGACACTCTGTATCAGTGATGGCTGTCAGACCCATGTTACTGACCAGACACTCTGTATCAGTGATGGCTGTCAGACCCATGTTACTGACCAGACACTATATCAGTGATGGCTGTCAGACCCATGTTACTGACCAGACACACTATACCAGTGATGGCTGTCAGACCCATGTTACTGACCAGACACTCTGTATCAGTGATGGCTGTCAGACCCATGTTACTGACCAGACACTCTGTATCAGTGATGGCTGTCAGACCCATGTTACTGACCAGACTCTGTATCAGTGATGGCTGTAAGACCCATGTTACTGACCAGACTCTGTATCAGTGATGGCTGTCAGACCCATGTTACTGACCAGACACTATATCAGTGATGGCTGTCAGACCCATGTTACTGACCAGACACTCTGTATCAGTGATGGCTGTCAGACCCATGTTACTGACCAGACACTATATCAGTGATGGCTGTCAGACCCATGTTACTGACCAGACACTATATCAGTGATGGCTGTCAGACCCATGTTACTGACCAGACACTCTGTATCAGTGATGGCTGTCAGACCCATGTTACTGACCAGACACTATATCAGTGATGGCTGTCAGACCCATGTTACTGACCAGACACTATATCAGTGATGGCTGTCAGACCCATGTTACTGACCAGACACTATATCAGTGATGGCTGTCAGACCCATGTTACCAACACTATGGCTGTCAGCTGAGCTGTCCCTCACCAGGCCTGCAGCTGAACTGAACAGTCTCTCACCAGGCCTGCAGCTGAACTGAACTGTCTCTCATCAGGCCTGCAGCTGAACTGTCTCTCACCAGGCCTGCAGCTGAACTGTCTCTCATCAGGCCTGCAGCTGAACCGTCTCTCACCAGGCCTGCAGCTGAACCGTCTCTCATCAGGCCTGCAGCTGAACTGAACTGTCTCTCACCAGGCCTGCAGCTGAACTGAACTGTCTCTCATCAGGCCTGCAGCTGAACTGAACTGTCTCTCATCAGGCCTGCAGCTGAACTGTCTCTCACCAGGCCTGCAGCTGAACCGTCTCTCATCAGGCCTGCAGCTGAACCGTCTCTCACCAGGCCTGCAGCTGAACCGTCTCTCATCAGGCCTGCAGCTGAACTGTCTCTCACCAGGCCTGCAGCTGAACTGTCTCTCACCAGGCCTGCAGCTGAACTGTCTCTCACCAGGCCTGCAGCTGAACTGTCTCTCACCAGGCCTGCAGCTGAACTGTCTCTCACCAGGCCTGCAGCTGAACAGTCTCTCACCAGGCCTGCAGCTGAACTGTCTCTTACCAGGCCTGCAGCGCACAGATGGGGTCGATCTCCGTCACGTAGACGATGGAGCCCATGGCCTTTAAGGCAGCGCAGCAGCCCTTCCCCACCTGGAGGACAAGACACATCAGTGAGGACACACACACACACATCAGTACTGAGGACACACACACGCACATCAGTGAGGACACACACACATCAGTGAGGACAACACACACACATCAGTGAGGACAACACACACACATCAGTGAGGACAACACACACACACACATCAGTGAGGACAACACACACCAGTGAGGACAACACACACACACATCAGTGAGGACAACACACACACACACACCAGTGAGGACAAGACAAACACACACATCAGTGAGGACACACATCAGTGACGACAACACACACACACACATCAGTGAGGACAACACACACACATCAGCGAGGACAACACACACACATCAGTGAGGACAGCACACATCAAAACTAACATTCAGGGCCCCGTTCCCCGTACCTGGCTAACTGAGTTAGCCGGATCATTTCCAGCATAGCTTGACTTAAGCCGGACCTTTCTGTTCCCCGAAGTCGGATTTTCTAAATCACCATGGTAACAGATCAGAAAGTTTGTACCTGGTCCGGAGCAGGGTTAAGTTCAGTTAGCTGGATGAACCATGGCCACGCCCACGCAAAGAAATGCCAGCTCGCTTCCTGAAATATTTCTCACAGTCTAGATCCCATTATACCATTCTGAATTATGTTTTTGTTTTTATGTTATTGTTTTCCTAGAGGGGGCTTTTGAAATGTATAATAATAGAACTAAATGCTGATAATAAATCATATTCAGCCTATAGATTTACTTTGTCCTAAATAAAATAATGCACGTCATATACGGCACTCTGAGTCGTGATACACGCTGCATGTGGTTATTTTAATAACGGCGCATTGCGCAGTGAATCCCGCTGGGATATTTTTAATGAATGAAACCTATCGGCCGTTTGGCTCTGATTAGTTTCATATATTCTCCGCTGTAGATTTGCTTAACGGAGCGCCCGGATTGTGTTTCATTCAAGCATAAAATTGAACGTGGATTGTGGTTTTTGTGGATTATGAATTACGAGGAATCTGAGGATTGTTGAATTGTATCATCACTCACAAGTCACACGTTATTGTGATATTGTAACTGGGATTAAAATGTCTGATGAGAATGAGATGCGCTGTTTGACGGATTTGAGCAATTGAATGAGCCGTTGACGTCACATTAATGCATTTGAGAATAAAGAGATAAAACTTCATTCAAAAGAAAAATATTTGAAACACGGGACTCTTGTATTGATGGATACACAATGGATATATCCCGTCTGGCACAGTGGTGCAATGGCTAGTGCTCACTCCTGTCAACCGGACGAACCTAGTTCGAAACCCCGCGTTTCCAATATACTTTTTTTGGAATATAATATTAATGAATATACGCAAAAGTAGCCTAGTTTTAAGGTAAAATATTATAAATCTACATGCATTGAGGATGTCATTCTTTATATAGCTCTCAAAGTGCACCAAATTGAAGTATTTACATTGCAAAAAGAAGAAAATAAATTAGAAAAGACGGGGATTCGAACGCGGGTCGTCCGCGTGAAAGGCATAAGTACAAACCATCAGACCACGGTGCCAGACAAATAAAACATTGCACCATACATCCATCAATGGATAAGAGAGCCGTATCCTTATTCTGAAATAGTTGAACTAATTATTTTCGCTAGCAAGATCTCATTTAATTATTCAATCCATAAACCTACTGCCAGCAGGCACATTTAAAGAAATATAATCTGATTGATTGGGGTAATGAGGGACTTAAAATTAGCCTATAGATTATGCATTTAACTTGTCGGCGAGGCTATTTTCCTACTTCCTGCTTCCGCAAAGCAAGCTGCTTTTACTGTCGCTCCGCTCCGCTGCTTTTGCCTATCGCTATTATAATGATTTCTTACAGCCCTTTCAACTTTAATTACTCTGTACGTTAACTCCCAATTCCTATGGTACTTCTCCAGAACTGTGAATCTTCTTATCTATTCAGATTTTTTACCACAGTCGAAAGGAGTAGCAAGATTCTCCGTGGGAGGAATAGCGAGCCGTCTTATCAGCTACACACAAAGGACTATGTCGGAAGGCAAGGATATTTATGAAAGACGAGGAAGGTTTTCCTTGTTATTTTGAGTTTTAACGAGACGGAAGACGACAGTGTGAGTAATAGCACAGCTCCAGGGCAACGGAACTGCCCCGTGCCACCATCACCACCACCACCACCACCATCACCACCACCACCACCACCACCACCACCATCATCATCACCACCACCACCACCACCAGCTAAGTACCTAGCTTAGCTTCAGCTTAGCCTAACCTGAAAAGAAATAAAGGAAGATGCCGGGACTCGGCTCTCCCACAGAATGTACTAATTGCTTGGAGATGAGAAAGGATTGTAGAGCTGGAGGCTCGGGTTTCTACCCTGTACCAAATACAGCAGGATGAGCAACTCATTGACTCTATTTATGAAGCTACTACAAATATAGCCAATAATACCATGATTGAGAACTGGCCTTTGCTAGTAACTACAGAACAGCACCACCCAAAAGACGGTCCTTGGCACAACCAAGGAGCTAGACCAAAGCAGTGGATCACCGACAAGGATAAAAGGAGAAATAAACGATCCAGGACCTCACCCCCGGTACCGCCAGGAAATAGTTTCAACCTACTCTCGGAAACACGCATATCAACACCCAAGGCAAAGAGACATAGAAGCGTAGCTAACAACGCTAACGAAGAAAACAGCGAGCGTAACGGAGCTCACGCTAACGACGCTAATAGCAAGAATACCGGAGCTCACGCTAACACTAGCGAAGCAAACAGCTGGCATGCCGGAGCTCACGCTAGCGAAGCACACGCTAACGACGAGACGACGAGGAAAACAGAGCCACTAGCGACACGGCTAGCAAACACGACCCAGACCGAGCGAACGGCTAACAGCGAAGAGACTATCATGCGCCGAGAACGTCGCGGTAGCCAACGCCGAAGGTACGGGACCAGCGTTAACATGAAGGCTAACGAGGCTTCACCAAGGCCACAGGACTGTGGAAAGAACCAGCAGACTAGGCCTAGCCCAAAAACAAACGGCCCCAAAACTGTTGGAAAGAAAAATGCTAACCTCACACAGAAAATAGACTGCATACTGATTGGAGATTCCATAACAAGGTATGTGGAGATGGCAAACACAGAAAATATCTGTCTAGACAATACAACTGTGAAAGAGCTAGCCGAAAAACTTCCAACACTAATCAGACCAGGAATAACAAAAATTGTCATTCACTCTGGATCGTTTGACATCCTGCGAAAGAAGACTGGCACAGAGACTTTGAAAGACGATTTCACACGTTTAATGAACACACTAGACAAACATCAGTCTGTGTACACAAACACTGATGTGTCCATCAGTGGACCAATTGCATGCTTTCGCAGAGGACAGGAAGCATTCAGTCGACTCCTAAATTTTAATTCATGGTTAGGGGCTGCATGTCTCGTACACGGCCTGAAATTCATTGACAACTTCAATGTTTTCTGGAATAACCCAGAACGTTTTCAAAGAAATGGCTTCTTCCCAAATCGCTTAGGTTCAAAGCTCCTATCAGCAAACATGCGTCATGCCTTGATGGCCTCCAAGAATATTAAGCTCACACCAGCACGAGAGATAGTCATGAAGGACACAATCTCACCACGAAGTACAGCACAAGACGTCCCATCCCCGTCCCGTCCCCCCATATCACACAAGGCCATCTCGTCTGATCAAATGTCCCCGAAAGCACAGTGCAGTCAGTACGGTACAGTATAGCACAATTACCATGCCATCTCTAAAAACATACAAGTAATCATAACTAGCCAATGGCATGGTGAAAAATATACGCCACCAATGCGTTTACCTGCTATTAACCTCAGGGCCATCACGGTCAAACCAAAGCAGACCTCCTCTAAAGAAGTCCAACAAATAAAATTAGCTTTCCTAAATGTCAGATCACTGAATAATAAAACATTCTTAGTAAATGATCTGATTAAAGAAAATAACTTAGATTGCATCTGCCTAGTAGAGACATGGCTAAATAATGACACAGCTACATCAATAATGATAGAAGCTTGTCCACCAGACTATAACTTTTTTCAAATACCCAGAAAAAATAAAAGGGGCGGAGGAGTTGCAGCAATCTTCTCCTCAAAACTCTTGTTTAGAATCACAGAACTAGGCGAGTTCATGTCAATGGAATATCTTGCCATTGAACTAAAAACAGAATCAACTATTATTGTCACAATATACCGCCCGCCTAGACACTCACCAATATTTATACAGGAGCTCTCTGAACTGATCTCACTATGTGTTACCGGATATGATAAGGTGATCCTAAATGGAGACCTGAACATACATTTTAATAAGAAAACAGACTCCAAAACTATGGAACTAAAAAATCTACTGGATAGCTTTGACCTAATACAGCATATAACAAATGCAACTCACCGGCTTGGGAATACACTAGACTTAGTTATAACAACAACTGGGCTAAGCATAACAAATATCTCAATAACTGAATTACCTCTCTCCGACCATCACTGTATATTTTTTGATACTCAAATAACCCTTACTAAAACAAAAAAATAAATCATAGTTAAAAAGAGGCTCCTAAACGACAAAGCTGAATCAAAGTTCATTGATCTTATCAGACTACATGAACCACACAATCATGACAGCTCTCTAAATGAAATGGTAGAAAATCTCAATGATGCAATGTCATCTATATTAAATTCTGTCGCCCCATTAAAAACGAAAAAGAAGAAAACTAGAGCCTCGCCCTGGTTAAATTATAATACGGTCAACAAAGAAAAAAGGAAATGTCGTGCAGCGGAGCGAAAATGGAGAAAAACAAAAACCACCATATGCTGTGATATATACAAAGATGCTTTAACTGCTTATAATAAAACCATCCGCTTAGCAAGGAAAGATTACTTCTCTAAAATCATTACAGAAAATGCTGGAAACTCCAGAATCCTCTTTTCCACTATTAATGTACTACTCAACACTGCCCCTACACCTCCTCAGTCATCAACGGTTAAGTGTGAAGAACTTGCACTATTCTTTAACAACAAAATAACCTTGATCAGGGCCAGCATTACTCATGATGGAAATAAAGTTGATTGCGGCAAACCGTGCAATGTAACCATGAGAAGTTTCACATGCATCACATTAGATGTACTCTGCAAAACTGTCTCAGAATGTAACTCCTCCACCTCAGACATTGACCCTATACCTACAGCTTTCTTCAAACGGGTATTTAATAGTGTTTCAAGCCCTGTGCTAGATATCATAAACACTTCCCTTAGGACTGGTATTTTCCCGGATGCCTTTAAAACAGCAGTTGTAAAGCCATTACTAAAAAAACCTAACTTGGATAGTAATGAAATGGCAAATTATCGTCCAATATCCAACCTACCATTCATTAGTAAAGTACTTGAAAAGATAGTTTCAGTTCAAATAAATTCCTTTCTTGAAGAAAACAACATCTTAGAAGAATTTCAGTCAGGATTCAGAAAATATCACAGCACTGAAACTGCCCTCACCAAAATAATCAGTGACCTCAGACTAAACTCTGACGAGAATAAGATCTCCATCCTTATCCTGTTGGATCTCAGTGCAGCATTTGATACAATCGATCACGATATTCTAATCGATCGTCTTGAAAACCATGTCGGTTTCTCAGACCATGTGCTGGGCTGGTTTAAAACATACATCAGAGGGAGGAAATTCTATGTTAAACTAGGAGATCACATGTCTGATATATACGACAACAACTATGGAGTTGCACAAGGGAGCTGCTTAGGTCCTTTACTCTTCTCCCTTTACATGTTACCGCTGGGTGATATCATCAGAGAACATAATGTAGATTTCCATAGCTATGCGGATGATACACAACTGTACATATCTGCTGAACCAAATGATACAGCGATTAGCTCCATTACAGACTGCTTACTGTCAATAAATAAATGGATGAGTAAGAACTTCCTGAAACTAAACGAGAACAAAACTGAAATTCTAATTATCGGCTCCAAAACTAAAAAAGAAACATTAATAAAGAACCTGGGGGGACTAACCCCTTGGATCAAATCTGAGGTCACTAGTCTTGGGGTTATCATAGATTCAGAACTGAACTTCAATTCTCATATTAGCAAAGTGACGAAAACATCGTTCTTCCATCTCAGAAATATAGCAAAAGTACGACCATTTATTAATCAGAACGATGCTGAGAAGCTAATTCATGCATTCATATCTAGCCGGTTAGACTACTGTAATGCACTTTTCACAGGTCTCCCTAAGAAAACCACAGAGAGGCTTCAGCTAATCCAAAACTCTGCAGCCCGACTGCTAACTAGAACCAAAAGGAGAGAGCACATTAGTCCAGTCCTAGCCGCTTTACACTGGCTTCCTGTAACATTTAGAATTGACTTTAAGGTCCTTCTCCTTACATACAAAGCTCTAAATGGACAGGGACCTAGCTACATCGCCAACACTCTAATAAATTACACACCAGCAAGAACACTGCGATCATCAGCTGCTGGACTACTAGAGGCTCCCAGAAGCAGTCAAAAGAGGATCGGTAATGCAGCCTTTATCAACTATGCCCCAAAACTATGGAACAAACTACCCCAAAACATCAGGGAAGCCAACTCGCTAGACATCTTTAAAAGACAACTTAAAACCTATCTCTTTGCTCAGGCATTTCACTGATAGATATCTGCTACCACCTAGTGGCAAGAGGAAACATCAGGGATATCCTGACACAACTTGTATTTATTCTTACCCTGCCTACTCTTTTACACTGCCTATCAAATTCATGTGTCGGTTATTGCACTTTTTACTTCTTACTGATTACTATTTTTAAACTGAATCATTTTAAACTATTCTTATTTATTGCTAGATCCAAATGTGAAACACTGCGGGTTGTGACGCACACACACACAGTCACACACACACAGTCACACACACACACACACACAATCACACACAAACACACACACACACCGACATACACACATACACACAGACACACACACCGACATACACACACACACACACACACACACACACACACAGTCACACACAGACACACACACACAGAGTTGTAGTAGCGTTGTAGTTGTAGATCTAGGTTAACTGTGTCCTGGTAGAGTAGAGTAGTAGTAGTTGTAGCGTTGTAGTTGTAGATCTAGGTTAACTGTGTCCTGGTAGATCTAGGTTAACTGTGTCCTGAGTAGTAGTTGTAGAGTAGTAGTAGCTGTAGTAGTAGTAGATCTAGGTTAACTGTGTCCTGGAGTGGTAGTTGTAGAGTAGCGTTGTAGTTGTAGATCTAGGTAAACTGTGTCCTGGAGTAGATCTAGGTTAACTGTGTCCTGGAGTGGTAGTTGTAGAGTAGTAGTAGCTGAAGTACAACCACACACACAACACAATAAACACACATACACACTAAACAACGATGCATACAGGATTATTTATGACTATTTTTAAACTGAATCATTTTATTCTTATTATTTGCTAGATCCAAATGTGAAACACTGTGATTATTTGTTCATGAACTACAGGAGTATTACTGAATAGAGAGCCTATTAGGATGCTAGATCCTAATGTGAAACACTGTGATTTGCCATATCTTGCTATGCTCGCTCATGCCTGTATTTTTTATGTCCGTTCTATTTTATAATTTTTTGACTATTTTTAAACTGAATCATTTTAAACTATTTTTACTATTTGTGTTACTGAAAACTGTAAGCGGAGAGCCTATTGGGATGCTAGATCCTAATGTGAAACACTGTGATTCTACCCGTATGCCTGTATTTTTTATTGTTGTGAAGCACTTTGAACTGCAACCTCTGTATGAAAAGTGCTATACAAATAAAGTTATTATTATATTATATTGAGCCGTACTGTATTGTACCCATTCTGCAATCTGTTAATAAAGTTTTAAATCTATCAATCAATCAATGCCGTTAGAAAATCAGGATTTCTGCTATCGACACTTGCTGTCTTTTCAGCTGAAGCGGCCGCGCGCAATTATCCTGAGTCTCAAGTCTGGTTCAAATGAACGAGACTGAATCAGCGTTCGAGGAACAGGAAAATCCCGGATTCAAACATCGGGTTAATTGAATCTGGATAATAACGGGGAATAGGGCCCTGGTGTGGAAATATCAGTTAATCTAATACTAAACAGGTAAATAAGAGTTAATCTAATACTAGACCACAGGTAAATAAGTTAATCTAATACTAGACCACAGGTAAATAAGAGTTAATCTAATACTAGACCACAGGTAAATAAGAGTTAATCTAATACTAGACCACAGGTAAATAAGAGTTAATCTAATACTAGACCACAGGTAAATAAGAGTTAATCTAATACTAGACCACAGATAAATAAGAGTTAATCTGATACTAGACCACAGGTACATATCAGTTAATCTGATACTAGACCACAGGTAAATAAGAGTTCATCTCTAATACTAGACCACAGGTAAATATCAGTTAATCTAATACTAGACCACAGGTAAATATCAGTTAATCTCTAATACTAGACCACAGGTAAATATCAGTTAATATAATACTAGACCACAGGTAAATAAGAGTTAATCTAATACTGGACCACAGGTAAATATCAGTTAATCTCTAATACTAGACCACATGTAAATATCAGTTAATCTAATACTAGACCACAGGTAAATATCAGTTAATCTGATACTAGACCACAGGTAAATAAGAGTTAATCTAATACTAGACCACAGGTAAATATCAGTTAATCTGATACTAGACCACAGGTAAATAAGAGTTAATCTAATACTAGACCACAGGTAAATATCAGTTAATCTAATACTAGACCACAGGTAAATAAGAGTTAATCTAATACTAGACCACAGGTAAATAAGAGTTAATCTAATACTAGACCACAGGTAAATATCAGTTAATCTAATACTAGACCACAGGTAAATAAGAGTTAATCTGATACTAGACCACAGGTAAATATCAGTTAATCTGATACTAGACCACAGGTAAATATCAGTTAATCTGATACTAGACCACAGGTAAATATCAGTTAATCTAATACTAGACCACAGGTAAATAAGAGTTAATCTAATACTAGACCACAGGTAAATATCAGTTAATCTAATACTAGACCACAGGTAAATATCAATTAATCTCTAATACTAGACCACAGGTATATCAGTTAATCTAATACTAGACCACAGGTAAATATCAGTTAATCTAATACTAGACCACAGGTAAATATCAGTTAATCTAATACTAGACCACAGGTAAATAAGAGTTAATCTAATACTAGACCACAGGTAAATATCAGTTAATCTGATACTAGACCACAGGTAAATAAGAGTTAATCTGATACTAGACCACAGGTAAATATCAGTGTATCTCTAATACTAGACCACAGGTAAATATCAGTGTATCTCTAATACTAAAAATGGTTCACTGTACTCTTACACTCTATATGGTTCCAAAAAGAATATCCTGGATTAGAGCTTTAATGAATATAGACAGCAATGCTTCATTACATGTTGAGATGTGTGGGATGATGCATGTGTGTATTATTGCTGCCGAGTGCCATATAGTATGTATGTTGTATGTCTTGTGAGCTTTCAGATACAGAGAGAGGGGGGAGAGAGAGAAGGAAAGAACGAGAGAAAGAAAGAAAGAGAGAAAGACATAGTCAGAGTCAGAGACATGTGTGTGTGCCGTCCGTACCTCTCCATATCCACACACCACAACCTGTTTGCCTCCAAACATGACATCGGTGGTCCTCTTCAGCCTAAGAGAGAACACACACACATCATCAGTGGTCCTCTTCAGTCTAAGAGAGAACACACACATCATCAGTGGTCCTCTTCCGTCTAAGAGAGAACACACACATCATCAGTGGTCCTCTTCAGTCTAAGAGAGAACACACATCATCGGTGGTCCTCTTCAGCCTAAGAGAGAACACACACATCATCAGTGGTCCTCTTCTGTCTAAGAGAGAACACACACATCATCAGAAGACCATCCCTTCAGGGCGCAGCAGTGCAGCGCAGACGTCCCGGGTTCGACTCGCGGACCCGGAGACCGTTGCCGCATGTCCTCCTCCAAGTCTTCTCCCAACCTTGCTCTCTGTCGGGCCCGTCCAGAAGACTATCCTCTCTCTCTCTCTCATACTGTATGTGGTAACTCGACACCTTTAGCTTCAGCTACACTAGGGGTGTAACGGTACATGTATTCACCCCGCGACTTCGCAGTACGGGCATCACGGTTGGGTACGTAAATAATAATATGTCTGAATCCGTCCGTTCTGATCCACACTCCAATCCAGAAGGTGGCGATAAAGCACCTAAACGCTATTTGCCAACCGTCAACAAGAACAGCAGAAGAAGACTTCTGTGTACCTTTACACCCATAAGCTACACAGAAATCTGAGCAAAGTAAAGTACTCAAACCTCTACTGTCTTTAACTATGAATGAACACAACACTCTAACTTACCATCTTTAGATAATAAAGTACTCAACCTCTACTGTCTTTAACTATGAATGAACACAACACTCTAACTTACCATCTTTAGATAATAAAGTACTCAAACCTCTACTGTCTTTAACTATGAATTAACACAACACTAACTTACCATCTTTAGATAATAAACTAAAGTACTCAAACCTCTACTGTCTTTAACTATGAATGAACACAACTCTAACTCACCATCTTTAGATAATAAAGTACTCAACCTCTACTGTCTTTAACTATGAATGAACACAACACTCTAACTGACCATCTTTAGATAATAAAGTACTCAAACCTCTACCGTCTTTAACTATGAATGAACACAACACTCTAACTGACCATCTTTAGATAATAAAGTACTCAAACCTCTACTGTCTTTAACTATGAATGAACACAACACTCTAACTGACCATCTTTAGATAATAAAGTACTCAAACCTCTACTGTCTTTAACTATGAATGAACACAACACTCTAACTTACCATCTTTAGATAATAAAGTACTCAACCTCTACTGTCTTTAACTATGAATGAACACAACACTAACTTACCATCTTTAGATAATAAAGTACTCAGCCTCTACTGTCTTTAACTATGAATGAACACAACACTCTAACTGACCATCTTTAGATAATAAAGTACTCAACCTCTAGTTTCTCAAGTTTCTTTAATAGTTGTCATACAGAAGTACAGAATACTTTTATACAAAATGCTTCTTACTGTTACGCTCCAGAGACTGTGCAAGACAAGATAAGTATGAAATAAAATAACATAGTATAGCATGTAAATTAGAAGTAAAAAAAATTAGGTCACAGTGTTCAGTATAGACATTTTGTACAATGTTCGATGCAGAATATACGTAACGTAACTGAGTTACCATATAATATACAATACTGTGCAGTGTACTAATATACAATACTACTGTCTTTAACTATGAATGAACACAACACTCTAACTGACCATCTTTAGATAATAAAGTACTCAACCTCTACTGTCTTTAACTATGAATGAACACAACACACTAACTCACCATCTTTAGATAATAAAGTACTCAAACCTCTACTGTCTTTAACTATGAATGAACACAACACTCTAACTTACCATCTTTAGATAATAAAGTACTCAACCTCTACTGTCTTTAACTATGAATGAACACAACACACTAACTCACCATCTTTAGATAATAAAGTACTAAACCTCTACTGTCTTTAACTATGAATGAACACAACACTATAATTTACCATAATAAAGTACTCAGCCTCTACTGTCTTTAACTATGAATGAACACAACACTAACTTACCATCTTTAGATAATAAAGTACTCAACCTCTACCGTCTTTAACTATGAATGAACACAACCCTCTAACTTACCATAATAAAGTACTCAACCTCTACTGTCTTTAACTATGAATGAACACAACACACTAACTTACCATCTTTAGATAATAAAGTACTCAGCCTCTACTGTCTTCAACTATGAATGAACACAACACTCTAACTTGCCATCTTTAGATAATAAAGTACTCAACCTCTACTGTCTTTAACTATGAATGAACACAACACACTAACTTACCATCTTTAGATAATAAAGTACTCAGCCTCTACTGTCTTCAACTATGAATGAACACAACACTCTAACTTGCCATCTTTAGATAATAAAGTACTCAACCTCTACTGTCTTTAACTATGAATGAACACAACACTCTAACTGACCACCTTTAGATAATAAAGTACTCAACCTCTACTGTCTTTAACTATGAATGAACAACACTCTAACTCACCACCTTTAGATAAAGTACTCAACCTCTACTGTCTTTATGAACACAACCATTACCTCACCCCCCCCAACCTAGGTATTGGTGTAAATGAGATGCGCTGAGCAAAATACTTGTTTGTGATGGAAGATGGACCCCCATGTTTAATATAAGCTACATTCAACTACCTCTGTTTATAATCAAGAATAACAAGTTTGTTTTAAATAATTCTTCAATTTGGTGGAAAAAAAACATTTAAAATAATTGTTATTCAATATAGAGCATTTTAAGGGCATGGTATATAGAAGAACCACATATACTTCCAACACAAATAGAAATGAAACACCAAAATCGAACAGTGTTATGTTTTAGTTTTTTACGAGCAGCCATTTTGGGGATTAGTGACGGGTTGTTTCCGTACCCGTCCAAGATGGACTCCCTGCAGCAGTACAGGTTGTCAAACTTCTGCTTGGTCACAGAGTCGTTAACGTTCATCGCCGGCACACACAGCTTCCCTGCCTTGGACAGCTGGTACAACCTACACACACACACACACACACAGAGTCAGGCAAAGAGTTGAATGTAACAGTTGGAAACAGCTGACAACGTACAGTATGTCATTGGTTCTCAGCCCTAAATTGTTATTGCTTTTAATTTAATTTATATATATATGTGGCTGTGTGTGTATATATGTGACTATCAGTGTATATATACACGTATATGTGGCTGTGTGTGTATATATGTGTATCAGTGTATATATACACGCATATGTGGCTGTGTGTATATATGTGACTATCAGTGTATATATACACGCATATGTGGCTGTGTGTGTATATATGTGACTATCAGTGTATATATACACGTATATGTGGCTGTGTGTGTATATATGTGACCATCAGTGTATATATACACGTATATGTGGCTGTGTGTATATATGTGACTATCAGTGTATATATACACGTATATGTGGCTGTGTGTGTATATATGTGACTATCAGTGTATATATACACGTATATGTGGCTGTGTGTGTATATATGCGACTATCAGTGTATATATACACGTATATGTGGCTGTGAATGAATACATTTATTCACACACACAATATATTACAAGTACAATCTTCATGTGAAACAACAACGACGCAATTGTGTGCGTGTGCCAGGTCTCCCAAGAAGCTATTTAAAGCTTTTGGAGGGAGCCTGATCACAAATAGACAAAATATAAACAAAAACTAAAAACTAAAACAAGACAAACATACAACGTGGGTAGGCTTACACACCTACCTACTAACTGACATACAACATAGGTATATAAATTGTCTGTATTTATGTATCCAAGTTATGATTCTAATTAGAGATACGAGTTAAGCAGTTCCTCTTTCAGTGATTTTTTGAATGTTTTAAAGGATTTAGACCGTTTCAGACTCTCGTCAAGCTTGTTCCAGATCTGTGGGCCCCTGCATGCTATGCTTAGGCACATTTGAGTTTTCTCCTCTTGCCAGATATAAGATGCCTATTTCTTGTGCTGTGGATGTGCAGTGGTCGGCAGACTGGGACAAGCTCAGACAGTCTGTGATTCATGTTGTTGACAACTTGATACATGATTGATGCGTTTTGATTCATGTTAAACTCAGCGAGCCTCAGGAGACCAAAGCGATGGAACAGAGGTTGTGAGGGCGCTTTATACCCGGACCATGACACTACTCGTAGTATTTTTTTTTTTTTTTTTTTTTTTGGTCTTTTTCCCCCTCCATTTTCCTCCGTTTTTCTCCCATCCCAATGTTAGTCGTTATGCCAATTCCCAATCCCCTTCCTGGTCGCTGCGCACTTACCCCCCACAGTCAGATCATCTGGGAGAGTGGAGGCTATCACGTGCTTCCTCCGACACACGTCCAGCCAATCAACCGCTTCTTTTCACCTGGCAGCGCGGATATTCTCCGAGAGGGCGTAGCGTGTGGAAGGATCACACTATCCCACTCAGGTCCCATCCGCGCTTAGCAGGCGCCCCGACCGAACTGTAGGAGTCGCTGTTTACAACGACTTGGACCCACCCCGCCAGCTTCTCCCACCCTATAATACTGCCAATTGTATTAGTGTGAACGGCCAGCCAAGCTGGTGACAACCCCGGAGCTGTGAGCTGGATTCGAATCCAGCTCACAGCTCCGGGGTTGGTGACGAACGCAATCTCCGCTAGGCCACCTAACCGCATAGTAGTATTTTCTTTTGTAAGCTTTCAAGTTTCTTGAGATGGCTGGGGTAAGTGTTGCACCATATGACGTTACAATAATTAATGAGGGGTTCATACAAGGTTTTATATAGAGTGAGAAGGGCAGGCAAGGGAAGAAAATGACGTATATTGTAGAATAAGCCAACATATTTGGACAGTTTTGTTTGTAGATATTTTATACTGTGTGTATATATGTGACTGTATCAGTGTATATATACACACGTATATGTGGCTGTGTGTGTATATACTGTATATATATATATTCTTTTTTTATCCACTTTTTCTCCCATTTTTCTATATTTTCTCCCATCCCCAATTTCGTATCATCCAATTCAACCCTCCCCCGTCACGAACGCTGTTTCTTGCCTCCCACAAGCCGGCTGCAATGTGGACTAAGTCATACATAGCACAAGTCCCCTCCGGTACTTGAGGTAACAGCAGTCGCATCTTTTCACCTGCGCAGCTCGATCTCTCAGTGGCGAGGAGTAACGCGTGGGAGGCTCACTCTGCCCCCGACACTTCCTGATTCTACTGCGCAGGCGCACCAACCGACCTGTAGGAGTCGCTGTCCACAACGCCCGATCCCCACCCATCAGTTTCCCACCCCCTAATACGGCCAATGTGTATTAGTACGGACGACCAGCTAAACTGAAAGCAAATGTGGAGCGCTGGGCTCGAACAGGCAAGCCCAGCGTCTCCAGATTTCGTGACGAGCGCCTTGCCCACTACGCCACGTAGCCGCCCACTGTATATATATATATGTGACTGTGTATATACTGTATATATGTGGCTGTGTGTGTGTACCTGTGTACACCAGTAACACTCTCCTCTACGATGCCCTTGATCTTCTTGAACATGTTGGGATATTTCTTATAGATCCAGTGAGTCAAGTCTCCACCATCATCCAGAATCTGAGAGAGGAGGGGGGGGAGAGGGAGAGAGAGAAGAGGGAGAGATAGGAGAGGAGAGAGAAGAGAGGAGAGAGGGGAGAAGAGAAGAGAGAGAAGAGGGGAGAAGAGAAGAGAGATAAGAGGGGAGAAGAGAGAGAAGAGAGATAAGAGGGGAGAAGAGAGAGAGAGGAGAGGGAGAGGGAGAGGGAGAGGGAGAGGAAGAGGAAGAGGGAGAGGGAGAGGGAGAGGGAGAGAGAGGAGAAGAGAGAGAGAAACAGGGAGAGACATTACAGTCAGGACACACATTCCCCAATGGAAGGAGACTAATTGATTCTGGTTTTAATTGAAATAAGCAGAAGGCTTTGTTACAAACACATTCTCTTTACAGCTGTTATAGATCAGTGGCTTGTTGTGATGCATCAATAGGAATGTGGAAATCCAACAGAAGCCATTTGTAAAACTGAAAATGTATCTGAATTTAAATGACAGCAGGGGGGTGAACCATGACCCTGCAGCATGGAGCTGACCCCTGACCCTGCAGCATGGAGCTGACCCCTGACCCTGCAGCATGGAGGCGTGTTTGTTACCATGTTGGGCTGCCAGCCTTCCAGGTTGACACAGCGATCAATACACCACCAGAAGTCATCCTCCGACTCCCCCTTCCATGCAAACACACTGAACCCTGGGGGAGGGGGAGAGGGAGAGAGAGAGAGGGAGAGAGGGAGATTATTCATCACATACATACCAGGGCATACAGTGAAATGCGGTTGGCCATGCCCGCTACGATTGTGCAATAAAACAATAGTAATAATAATAAAAAGACAACTAGAATAGACATGGTAAATAGACATGTTAATAGATCGCTTAGATCATAGGTGTCAAACTCATGGCCCGCGGGCCAAATGTGGCCCGCCAAGTCATTTGATGTGGCCCCCCCAAGAGCTCTGGTTACTTTTTTTTTTTTTAAACATTAATCTTGGGTTAAAAAATAGTGGCGTTAAAATAATTGTGGGTTAATGCGTTAATAAAGCTTTAACTTTGACAGCCTTAGTTATTACACATTCTTACACATACATGTATGTTGAACATCTGAGGTATTGATGAAGTAACAAAGGAAAAAAGCCAAAAGCACTTACTCCTCAGACATTCTTTGACAATTTTACAGCCCAAAATACAAAAAAGATCCAGGCGGAATAGGTAACAAAAAGTTGAAGAAATATTGTCTGAACTGTCGGATGCAAACTGGCTGTGTGACATAACCAAGCATCTCGCTCAATTGAATAAGAAGCTGCAGGACGCAAACAAGTCCCACCCAAAACTTGACCAATATAGTTGTGAACTAAGACAACCCTTATTTTGTTATTTTTGAGTACAGTTACAGTTGTGTGTTCATGCAGACACATAATAGCAATTTCATTACGAATTGAAAACGGGGGACCCTGATGTAAACAAGTCGAAAGTCTTTCTCTGGTCTGCATCCCCTTAACTCTTTCAGTGCCACTCACGAGATTTCTCGGGTTTTTTTATAGGTGGTTGCGTGCCACTCACGAGATTTCTCGGAATTATTATAATAATTTTTTTTTTGCGATCTGAAAAATTATTGCATCACCCGAGCCTACCCGAGTATAGCCGAGCTGCGCCGGTGATCACTGTGGAAAAAAGCGCCCCCTGTCGTCTCCCAGATGACATAAGTGATTTTGGAATGGACTCAATGAAAATGAATGGGGAACAAAATCCGGTACTCCACATTTTCCAGTTCACTGATCCAGCCGGGGTTACCACAGTTCATTCTGGAGCCTCAGATCCCCGCGGATCATGGAGATCTACAGTGTCGCGTTGGATCCATACACGTATCGATTTTTTCGAATGGTGATCAGGAATTGGAATATACCAGTTGGATACCATCTGATGTCAGGTAAGGACTCTATGTTATCAGTGGTAGGATAATCGGAGTAAGTTTGATGAAGTTATAAGCTGTTTTGTGAAATGTCTTCTTTCGGTTTCACTGTAAAAGTCTGTGAGGAAATCAACGGAGCGATTATCTGTGCGCGGCCGTAATGTGCTTGCGTGCACGTATAATATTGATCATCTAGCGTTTATTTGAAAATGATTCATAAAAAGGCCGACGAATATCAACGTTGTGGAATATTCCACTAAAAGACGATTTTCATAGAATGCTCCAGAATGAGCTGTTTTTTATATCAAAACGGGGGCTTTTCTAACTGCTCTGAAACGGAAACGACGCGATAAAAAAACAATCTGCCTTCACAGCACTGACTGGAAAATAGTCTTTGATAATGCGATGGGCAGATTAGACACATAGCCATAATTTAAAACATAGATTAGGCGATATTAACGTTAACATTGGCGCCGATGGTGGCATTCAAGCGGTAAAACGGAAAACCAGGCGTGGCACTGAAAGAGTTAAAGTAAAACTCCAAAATTTTGGGAAATTCGCTTATTTAACATCTTCCCTGGAGTTAGACAAGAAGATACATACCTTTTTTGTCTCCGTGCATGCATTAGGCTTAGGGAACAGTCGCTCCGTTAGCATAGCTTAGCTTCATCACTGGAAGTGAGTAGGGGCCGGAGCCTGGCGTTCCCACACAGTGTATAGTTTGATTGATTGATTGAAAAGTTTATTAACAGATTGCAGAATACACTCCAAATACAACTCCAAAACGTTCATGTAAACATGTTGTGACCTGTGTATTCACCACGTGGAGAAATAAAAAATAATTGAATTAGACAATTACGTTTTATAAGCAAATATACTTGCCCAACCACTACTGTATGAGCGCAGCCAGTGATTTCAACGTGACGGCGTGTTTGTTTACATTCTCATTCATTCAAAAGATCCGAACCGATTGAAGTTTATAGATACCATGACTTGAAATCCTCTTACCTTGACGATTAAAAGCCTCCCCAATTTAGAAAACAGTAATCCAATGGCTGGTATTGATAATATACTACTAACGCTCGGAGCTAACCAGCAACCGGACACTCAAGCAGATAACGAGAGCAATGACTTCCTTTCTGGGGGGTTTCTAAATAAAAGAGCGACGTCTATAGCAGTGGAAAACGTTTATTTTGTACATTATCTAACGTTAACACGAACCTAAACTAACTTTAGGTTATTTGTATTTGGAGTGTATTCTGCAATCTGTTAATAAACTTTTCAATCAATCAATCAAACTATACACTGTGTGGGAACGCCAGGCTCCGGCCCCTACTCACTTCCAGTGATGAAGCTAAGCTATGCTAACGGAGCGACTGTTCCCTAAGCCTAATGCATGCACAGAGACAAAAAAGGTATGTATCTTCTCGTCTAACTCCAGGGAAGATGTTAAATAAGCTAATTTCCCAAAATTTTGGAGTTTTCCTTTAACAATTGTGTGTATTGAGCTGTACTGTACTGTACCCATTCTGCAATCTGTTCATTAAAGTTAATTAAACTATCTTCCATTAGTTGGATGTATGGCCTCTGCAAGGTTGTGTGCAGCCATTTGTTTTTGTAACAT
Organism: Notolepis coatsorum; assembly: GCF_963971535.1. Classification (NCBI taxonomy): domain Eukaryota; kingdom Metazoa; phylum Chordata; class Actinopteri; order Aulopiformes; family Paralepididae; genus Notolepis; species Notolepis coatsorum. Next base: position 71,437,731 of record NC_140165.1, read on the forward strand.
CTGCTACATCTGTCCCACGTGTTCTTTGCAGCTCACAGTTGTTAGTTCTGCCCCTCTTGACTGTGACAAAAAGGTTTTGAACAAACTTAATGTCATAGCTTGTATTTGATGATATTCTTCTTTGTTATTTAGTTGAATGGTTTGATCATTGATTGATGGAGTAATATGGGGTTCTGATCAACTAAAATTATTTGTTAAAATAACATAACATATATTTTTACATCTATGCAAAATGTATAACTTGAATAAGTAATAAATACAGAAACAACATGTTTAACAATATGTAAATGAGTAGCTATATTTATTTTACATTACATTAACATTTATATGGTCTTTGGCCCTTTGAGGGCAACGATAATGCTGATGTGGCCCTCTGTGAAAATGAGTTTGACACCCCTGGCTTAGATCCTATACAATGTGCAGTTTTTCTTCTATGTCCCTATGCTATACCTGCTGTTACTAACTATACTATACAACAATCACAAAGTTAAGTGTCATTTACTTGTGTGTTTAAAGTGACCTATGGTGCGTTTGTGTGTGTGAGTGCAGAATGTTGTGTTGTGTGTGTGTTTTCATGTGAGATCAGTGTTCATTGTTCTGAGGCCTGAGGGAAGAAGCGGAGAGAGAAAGGAGAGACAGAAAGACAGAAAGACAGAAAGACAGAAAGACAGAAAGACAGAAAGACAGAAAGAAAGACAGAAAGACAGAAAGAAAGAAAGAAAGAAAGAAAGAAAGAAAGAAAGAAAGAAAGAAAGAAAGAAAGAAAGAAAGAAAGAAAGAAAGAAAGACAGCGAGAGACAGAGAGAAACAGATAAAGAGAGGGAGATAGAAAGAAAGGAGACAAGAGAGAGATAGAGGAGAGAGAGGCTGAGAGGAGAGAGAAATATAGAGAAAAGAGAGAGAGAGAGGAGAGATACAGAGGAGAGAGAGGAGAGATACAGATAGAGGAGATAGAGAGGAGAGAGAGAGATACAGAGGAGAGGGAGAGACAGAGAGATACAGAGGAGGGAGAGAGATACAGAGAGATACAGAGGAGAGAGAGGAGAGATAGAGAGACAGAGATACAGATAGAGGAGATACAGAGGAGAGAGAGATACAGAGGAGAGGGAGAGACGGAGAGATACAGAGGAGAGAGAGGAGAGATCGAGAGACAGAGATACAGAGGAGAGAGAGAGACAGAGGAGAGAGAGATACAGAGAGATACAGAGGAGAGAGAGGAGAGATAGAGACAGAGATACAGAGGAGAGAGAGACAGAGGAGAGATACAGAGAGATACAGAGGAGAGAGAGGAGAGATAGAGAGACAGAGATACAGAGGAGAGAGAGAGATACAGAGGAGGGGGAGAGACAGAGAGATACAGAGGAGAGATAGAGATACAGAGGAGAGAGAGAGACAGAGGAGAGAGATACAGAGGAGAGAAGGGAGAGAGGGGAGATAGAGAGACAGAGATACAGAGGAGAGAGAGAGACAGAGGAGAGAGAGATATACAGAGGAGAGAGAGACAGAGAGATACAGAGGAGTGAGAGAAAATAGCATTTGAAGAAGTGGGAGAAGAGGTGAACAGGTCTCATTCAAGAGCTTCAGAGTGACTGAAACAGTGAGTGTACGACACCATCTTTGAGACATTGAGTGTGTACGACACCATCTTTGAGACATTGAGTGTGTACAACACCATCTTTGAGACATTGAGCGTGTGTACTAGGGTTGTCATTTTAGTTTCGATACTTTGATACTTTTCCTCAAAATCAGGGAAACACTCTCAGATGTCATTATTGTTCTTTATTTTAAAACACGACAATGAACAATGACAAGAATAAATAAATTAAATTAAAAGCAATGGCATTCAAAATGCTGGAGAACTTCTTTTGCACTCAAAACAGTTGCTGTACAAGGTTTCTGAACCCAGCTTTCTCAACTGTATATATTGGAACTTGGTCCATACAGATGAACTCTGAGACTGCCCTGTTGAGCCTTTCATCATCTTTGGACTAATTTGTGTACTTTATATGCTGCTCAAAAAAAGCGGAGGTTAGGTTGCTTCTGAGTGGGGGGAGTCACTGTGAGCCAAATGCAGCAGACTTCTGTAGTTCAAAAAATTCAAGGGGTAGAAAAAGTATGGTTGTATTATTATACATTTGTCATAGCAGAGGGCCTAATTAGTTTGAGATACCATAACCTAAACCTAGAAAACATTTTGATGAGTGATTATAGCCTATCATAATCTAGAACTAGGTTATGTCATATTGTAGGCTGTTTAACAAAAATAAAATAGATTTCCGTTGTCTTTATACAGTATGTATGAACCATTAACACTTTCAGTGCCAGCAGGGGGCGCACGATTTAGTGCTTGAATGCCCATCATCCACTTCAATGTTAGCGTTAATAACGCCTAATCTATGTTTTAAATTATGGCTATGTGTCTAATCTGCCCGTTGCTTATCAATGACTCATTTTCCAGTCAACATTGTCGAAGCGGATTGTTTTTTTATCGGTTCATTTCCGTTTTATAGCATTTTGAAAAGCCCTCGTTTTCAAGGAAAATAAAGATTCCATAATAAACGCCCTGTACTGGAATATTCTAGAATACACAAAAACGTTCTATATTTTCAGCCTATTTATGATTTTCAAATAATTGCTAGATTATCGATATGTACGTATGCACGCTGGGGCCGCGAGCTGAAAATCAATTACCTCATTTGCTCAACAGCACACACACACACACACACAGGGCGAACGCTGAGAGCTCAGCGAATAAAACTCTGATTATCCCAAGACTTGTAAAATAGATTCCTTACCTCAGAGCAGATGTTCTCCAAAAAGATCATTCCAATTCCTGATCGCCATTCCAAAAATCGATCCTTTTATTGATCCAACGCTGGGTGCTCGAAACATATTCCACGCTGTTCTGAGGGACCAGAATGACTGCAATCAGCTCGGATTACATGCCTGAGAAGTAAAATGTGGATTCCGGATTTTTCTTTTCTCATCCATTTTCATTGAGTCCATTCCAAAAGGGTGCATTACCATCTGGGAGACGATAGGGGGCGCTTTTTTCACATCTGAGCTCCTGATGGGGCTGGTTTCCCAACGAGAGACTCGGTTGATGAAATCTGAATTCAGATCGCTAATAAAAAAAATAACACGCAAATTGTCGTGGTGGGCATTCAGGGGGCGGGCTGATAACACGTGTTATGTCGTGGTGGGCTCTCAAAGTGTTAATGGGCAATTGTCAAATGTCTCTGTATAAATCACGTTTGTGACTAAGCCATAGAGATGCAGTGCGCATCAATTAATTTCTGTTGTGGGTAGGCAACAAGGGATGCAGTGTTTACTAGATTTCAGCAGGGCAGTTTAGGCTATGTATAGCTTATTAGGCTTTTCAATTTATTTTCTATTCTTGCGAATAGCATTGTGGACATTTTCTAATGCTCGTATAAGGAACTGTAGTCACGAGAGCTAGCATAGCTCGTCCAACGAATGTTGGCATCAATGGCATGACTAAAGTACTGATAGGAGCTACTGTAGCACGTAACGTTGGTTATTATAACCATCGGCAATCGCAGTGAGGATCTTTATTGATTGACGTTAGCTAGCTAGCTTTAACTAGAATTATAGTTTGCTAGCTATATAAGCTAACGTTAGCCGAGTTTACTCTATGCAAAATGTGCTAGCTAGCTAACGTTAATCAATAAAGATCCTCACTGCGATTGCCGATGGTTATGATAACCAACGTTACGTGCTACAGTAGCTCCTATCAGTACTGTAGGCATGGCATTGATGCCAACAACATTCGTTGGACGAGCTATGCTAGCTCTCGTCTCAACTAGAGTTTGTTGTTCTTCATTCCAGAAGGTTGCTTCCGGTAAACTAGCGCAACGTCACCACTGACAGCAGCGCTGTGCTCCAATAGGAAGGCATTCGCATGCATAAATGAATAAATAAAAATTAAAAAGTACAGTTTTTTCCCAAACGCAGTATAGTATAATTTCAAACACTCTAGTACCGCGGTACTATACTAATACCGGTATACCGTGCAACCCTAGTGTGTACGACACCATCTTTGAGACATTGAGTGTGTACGACACCATCTTTGAGACATTGAGCGTGTACGACACCATCTTGAGACATTGAGTGTGTACGACACCATCTTTGAGACATTGAGCGTGTGCGACACCATCTTTGAGACATTGAGTGTGTACGACACCATCTTTGAGACATTGAGTGTGTACGACACCATCTTTGAGACATTGAGTGTGTGGGATACCATCTTTGAAACATTGAGTGTGTACAACACCATCTTTGAGACATTGAGTGTGTACGACACCATCTTTGAGACATTGAGTGTGTACGACACCATCTTTGAGACATTGAGCGTGTGTACGACACCATCTTTGAGACATTGAGTGTGTACGACACCATCTTTGAGACATTGAGTGTGTACGACACCATCTTTGAGACATTGAGTGTGTACAACACCATCTTTGAGACATTGAGTGTGTACAACACCATCTTTGAGACATTGAGTGTGTGGGACACCATCTTTGAGACATTGAGTGTGTACGACACCATCTTTGAGACATTGAGCGTGTGGGACACCATCTTTGAGACATTGAGTGTGTGGGACACCATCTTTGAGACATTGAGTGTGTGGGACACCATCTTTGAGACATTGAGCGTGTGGGACACCATCTTTGAGACATTGAGTGACACTAAATCATTCTGGCACAGACATGATACATGTGGTACAAGTGGTACCAACCACACACACACCCACCTCCTTCAGCCAGGGCGGCTGCCACCTCGTTCTGGGTGGAGTAGATGTTGCAGGCGGCCCACCTGCACTGAGCACCCAGAGCCGACAGAGTCTCCATTAACACCTGAAGAGAAGGGAGGAGAAGAGGGGAGAGGAACAGAGAGGAGAGAAAGGTTGGGAGGGGAGAGAAGTGAAGAGGGGAGAAAAGAGAGGGAGAACACATTAGGAGAGGTAAGGAAAACTTGACAAAAGTTCATTGGATTCCTATTCATCTTATTCACTTTGCTGCCATCTTTGTTTTCTTAGATCGCAATGAACACATTTCAATGAGCTAAACTAATTCCCTTCCATGTATTTGAAAACAAGAAAACTATGGCGGTGGAAAACAAAGTCAGGTAATCATGAGCTCATTCTGATAGTGTATTCTTTATTTTTTTTTTGGTCTTTTTCCCCCTCCATTTTCCGCCGATTTTCTCCCATCCCGCACTTACCCCCCACAGTCAGATCATCTGGGAGAGTGGAGGCTACCACGTGCTTCCTCCGACACACGTCCAGCCAATCACCGCTTCTTTTCACCTGGCAGCGCGGATTCTCATTGAGAGGGCGTAGCGTGTGGGAGGACCACACTATCCCCCTCACGTCCAATCCGCGCTTAGCAGGCGCCCCGACCGAACTGTAGGAGTCGCTGTTTACAACGACCCGGACCCACCCCGCCAGCTTCTCCCACCCTCTGATACAGCCAATTGTATCAGTGCAGACGGCCAGCCAAGCTGGTGACAACCCCGGAGCTGTGAGCTGGATTCGAACAGGCAAATCCAGCTCAGCTCCGGGGCTGGTGACGAACGCAATCTCCGCTCGGCCACCTAACCGCCTCTGATAGTGTATTCTAACTGTTTTGATTCTAACTGTTTTGATTCTGATAGTGTATTCTAACTGTTTTGATTCTGATAGTGTATTCTAACCAGTGTTGTGCTAGTTACTGAAAAATAGTAACTCAGTTACTTTACTAGTTACTTCATTTCAAAGTAACTTCGTTACTGTACTAGTTACTTACACCCAAAAGTAATGAGTTACTGTGAAAAGTAACTATTTAGTTATTTAAAAAAATAAAATAAAAAAAAAGATTGCTCCCGAGTCCCATGCCCCAGATAGTATTCAAAATCGGTTGATCAACTTGACAGTTTCCATTCACATCACCGAACTCTGCTAAGCAATGTGGTCTAGATACAAACACAAATCTGACACAAACAAATGTTGTCCCGAGTCGATATAATAAGAAGTGCGGCGGTTGAAGGAACAGCCTTGATGTCGCCGGAGCGTTTCATTATAACCATTATAATTCAAGGGTACTTGAACTGTACTGCTGTACTGTACTGTACCCATTCTGCAATCTGTTAATAAAGTTTTCATTCATTCATACTACGACTATGCTTGCACCTCATGGTACCAAAGCACCTCAAAGGCGCTTAAAACAAAATTACAAACATCACAAAACAAACTGGTCAGACTACTACTTGACCTGAACCCACCTCACCCCTGCCCACTTTGACAACCTAGGATGGCTTAGAGTAGACGACAGAGTACAGCAACTTGCAATGGGCCTGGTCTACAAGATACACTATACGACCGGGGTACCCATGTACATGTCAAAATACTTCCCAAAGGTCAGTGAATACCACAACCACTACACCAGAGGGAGCTCCACAAATCATGTAAAACCCAGATTCGGCTCAAACAAGGGACTAAACACGTCCCTATGCCATAAATGTCATGTATGTTGTGTATGTCATAAATGTCTATATGAATTGAAAATGGGGGACCCTGATGGAAACAAGACAAACGTATTTCTCAGGTCTGCATCCCCTTAACAATTGTATGTATTGAGCCGTACTGTATTGTACCCATTCTGCAATCTGTTAAATAAAGTTTTCATTCATTCATTCATTCATTCACCATCTTGCAAGTTGCAACGTTGTTTAAGATATCAATCAAAGCATTGCAACGTTAGAATAGTTAGGATATCAATTGTGCATGAAAGGACTATATTTATATTGTTTGATTAGTATTATGAGATTCCCTGCTACAGTCAAAATCCGCTGATCAACTTGAGTTTCAGTTGCACTCACCAAAGTCTGCGGTGGTCGAGATGTAGTAACGTTACGTTAGTCGACTCCAGCAGCGCCTCAAACATGTTCTTTATCTCGTTTCCATGTTGTATATTAATTATCTCTCCAAGTAGTTGCTAAATGGTTTGTTAGTTTGTTACTGCGTTCTTTTTATGTGGATTTATAGCGAGCGTTTGTTTTGTTTACAATAGAGAGGGTCTATTTCTTTCCGTAGCCGCATCTGGTTTGCGCACTTCTGATTGGCCAGTGGCCAGACTCGCCTCGTATCATTCTACGCGGGTGGGGATGAGGATAATAATAATAATAATAATCACTACCGCTCGCTATCAATCTACGCCGTATATAACGCAAATAACGCAGTGACGAACCATTCAGTAACGTAAGTAGCGTTACTGAATTTCAAAAGTAATGCGTTAGAGTACTAGTTGCGGCAAAAAGTAACTTCGTTTCTGTAACGCGTTACTTTGTAACGCGTTAGTCCCAACACTGATTCTAACTGATGTTTTGATTCTGATAGTGTATTCTAACTGTTTTGACTCTGATAGTGTATTCTAACTGTTTTGATTCTGATAGTGTATTCTAACTGTTTTGATTCCGATAGTGTATTCTAACTGTTTTGATTCTGATAGTGTATTCTAACTGATGTTTTGATTCTGATAGTGTATTCTAACTGATGTTTTGATTCTGATAGTGTATTCTAACTGATGTTTTGATTCCGATAGTGTATTCTATGTGTCTTGATTCTGATAGTGTATTCTAACTGTTTTGATTCTGATAGTGTATTCTATGTGTTTTGATTCTGATAGTGTATTCTACGTGTTTTGATTCTGATAGTGTATTCTAACTGTTTTGATTCTGATAGTGTATTCTAACTGATGTTTTGATTCCGATAGTGTATTCTAACTGATGTTTTGATTCTGATAGTGTATTCTATGTGTTTTGATTCTGATAGTGTATTCTAACTGTTTTGACTCCGATAGTGTATTCTAACTGTTTTGACTCTGATAGTGTATTCTAACTGTTTTGATTCCGATAGTGTATTCAGTCAGTTGTTTTGACGGATAGTGTATTCTGCCAGGAACGTCGGGGAACCCCCTACTCTTTACGATAGGCGTCCTGGGTTCTTTAACGACCTAATTCAGTCAGGACCTTGTTTAGCGTCTCATCAGAAGGACGGCACTCGCAGCTGTACGGTGTCCCTATCACCGTAACAGGGACATTGTTACTGACAAGGGGAGGGTTGAATTGGATGATACAAAAATTGGGATGGGAGAAAATATAGAAAATGGGAGAAAAAGTGGATAAAAAAAATAAAATAAAGTGATTATTATTATCGCGGGCAGCCCGGCAGGTGTGTCTGATTGGCTGCACTGAAACAGTGTGTGTCAGTGGGGCTTGATTACTCCAGCTGCGAAAAACAATAATCACCGGTGGTTATCGAAAAATAATTCACCGCTGTCGGGGGCTATTGACCAATCACAAGCAAGCATTTCGGCGAATGTGAAAACGCCATGTAATAATATATATTAATCTCACCCACATTATGAAGAGAAAAATGGACTAACTGTGGAATAATATATTGATTCCCCAACTCTCATGTAAAGACACCCCCCTCCCCTCCCCTTTGTCCCCTATCCTACACCTGTCAGAGTGTCTGAGTGTGTTGCTACTCACAGCGGTCTGTGTGTGTGTGACAGAGTGTGAGTGACAGAGTGTCTGAGTGTGTTGCTACTCACAGCGGTCTGTGTGTGTGTGACAGAGTGTGAGTGACAGAGTGTCTGAGTGTGTCGCTACTCACAGCGGTCTGTGTGTGTGTGTGACAGAGTGTGAGTGACAGAGTGTCTGAGTGTGTTGCTACTCACAGCGGTCTGTGTGTGTGTGTGTGACAGAGTGTGAGTGACAGAGTGTCTGAGTGTGTTGCTACTCACAGCGGTCTGTGTGTGTGTGACAAAGTGTGAGTGTCAGAGTGTCTGAGTGTGTCGCTACTCACAGCGGTCTGTGTGTGACAGTGTGAGTTAGAGTGTCTGAGTGTGTTGCTACTCACAGCGGTCTGTGTGTGTGACAGAGTGTGAGTGACAGAGTGTCTGAGTGTGTTGCTACTCACAGCGGTCTGTGTGTGTGTGTGTGACAGAGTGTGAGTGACAGAGTGTCTGAGTGTGTTGCTACTCACAGCGGTCTGTGTGTGTGTGTGACAGAGTGTGAGTGACAGTGTCTGAGTGTGTCGCTACTCACCGCGGTCTGGGCGGTGATGTGTGTGCAGCCCACCACCTTTGCCCCGGCCAGGGGCTTCTCTCCCTGGGCGCGCTTCCTCAGAGCCATCAGGGCGGGCATCTCTGGTGGGAGGAGACTCATAGGTTAGGAAGCTAGAGATTATGTTACAAGGTAAATGTCATAATTCTCTCTCTCCCTCTCCCTCCCTCCCGAGTAGGGTATATCTGCAGAGCCGCAAGCCCAACGTCTGGGCGGGGCTTCGTGGCTTGTACTCGGTTTGAGGCGGGGCTTCAGGGCTTGTACTCGGTTTGACTGTGCATAGGCCGGGCGATGTGGCTTGTACCTTGTCTTGTTCCTGTAAAACCCAGAAGTAGTCAGTTTGTGCTGTTTATTTTTAACCCTAACCCTAACCTGCAACACGGAACACGGAAATGCAAATGCTGTCGAATCCTCACTGCTTGTAAAAATAAACAGCACAAACTGACTACTGCACAGTCAAACCGAGTACAAGCCCCGAAGCCGCGCCTCAAACCGCGTACAAGCCCCGAAGCCCCGCCTCAAACCGAGTACAAGCCACGAAGCCCCGCCCAGACGTTGGGCTTGCGGCTCTGCAGATATACCCTATTGTCTCTCCTCCCCCTCCCTCCCTCCCTCCCCTATCTCTCTCTCTCTCCCCCTCTCTCTCCAGTACCTTGCTCTGCGATCTCCCCCCCTCCCCCTCAGTACCTTGCTCTGCGATCTCCTCCCCCCCTCCTCCCTCCCCCTCAGTACCTTGCTCTGCGATCTCCCCCTCCCTCCCTCCCTCCCTCCCTCCCTCCCCCCCAGTACCTTGCTCTGTGATCTCTCCCTCCCTCCCCCCTCCCCCTCAGTACCTTGCTCTGCGGTCTCCCCCTCCCTCCCCCCTCCCCCTCAGTACCTTGCTCTGCGGTCTCCCCCTCCCTCCCCCCTCCCCCTCAGTACCTTGCTCTGCGATCTCCCCCTCCCCCTCAGTACCTTGCTCTGCGATCTCCCCCCCCCCCCCTCCCCCTCAGTACCTTGCTCTGCGGTCTCCCCCTCCCTCCCCCCTCCCCCTCAGTACCTTGCTCTGCGGTCTCCCCCTCCCTCCCCCCTCCCCCTCAGTACCTTGCTCTGCGGTCTCCCCCTCCCTCCCCCCTCCCCCTCAGTACCTTGCTCTGCGATCTCCCCCTCCCCCTCAGTACCTTGCTCTGCGATCTCCCCCCCCCCCCCTCCCCCTCAGTACCTTGCTCTGCGGTCTCCCCCTCCCTCCCCCCTCCCCCTCAGTACCTTGCTCTGCGATCTCCCCCTCCCCCCCAGTACCTTGCTCTGCGATCTCCCCCTCCCTCCCCCCTCCCCCTCAGTACCTTGCTCTGCGATCTCCCCCCCCCATCCCTCCCCCTCAGTACCTTGCTCTGCAATCTCCCCCTCCCTCCCGCCTCCCCCTCAGTACCTTGCTCTGCGATCTCCCCCTCCCTCCCCCCTCCCCCTCAGTACCTTGCTCTGCGATCTCCCCCTCCCTCCCCCCTCCCCCACAGTACCTTGCTCTGCGATCTCCCCCTCCCCCCTCCAGTACCTTGCTCTGCGATCTCGCCCTCCCCTGCCCCTCAGTACCTTGCTCTGCGATCTCCCTCCCCCCTCCCTCCCCCCTCCCCCTCAGTACCTTGCTCTGCGATCTCCCCCTCCCTCCCCCCTCCCCCTCAGTACCTTGCTCTGCGATCTCCCCCTCCCTCCTCCTCAGTACCTTGCTCTGCGATCTCCCCCTCCCTCTCCCCCTCCCCCTCAGTACTTTGCTCTGCGATCTCCCCCTCCCTCCCCCTCAGTACCTTGCTCTGCGATCTCCCCCTCCCTCACCCCTCCCCCCCAGTACCTTGCTCTGCGATCTCCCCCTCCCTCCTCCCTCCCCCTCAGTACCTTGCTCTGCGATCTCCCTCCCACCTCCCCCTCAGTACCTTGCTCTGCGATCTCCCTCCCCCCTCCCCCCTCCCCCTCAGTACCTTGCTCTGCGATCTCCCCCTCCTCCCTCCCCCCAGTACCTTGCTCTGCGATCTCCCCCTCCCTCCCCCCTCCCCCTCAGTACCTTGCTCTGCGATCTCCCTCCCACCTCCCCCTCAGTACCTTGCTCTGCGATCTCCCTCGCCCCTCCCCCCTCCCCCTCAGTACCTTGCTCTGCGATCTCCCCCTCCTCCCTCCCCCCCAGTACCTTGCTCTGCGATCTCCCCCTCCCTCCCCCCTCAGTACGTTGCTCTGCGATCTCCCTCCCCCTCAGTACCTTGCTCTGCGATCTCCCTCCCCCTCAGTACCTTGCTCTGCGATCTCCCCCTCCCTCCCCCCTCCCCCCCAGTACCTTGCTCTGCGATCTCCCCCTCCCTCCCCCCTCAGTACCTTGCTCTACGATCTCCCTCCCCCTCAGTACCTTGCTCTGCGATCTCCCTCCCCCTCAGTACCTTGCTCTGCGATCTCCCCCTCCCTCCCCCCTCCCCCTCAGTACCTTGCTCTGCGATCTCCCCCTCCCTCCCCCCTAGTACCTTGCTCTGCGATCTCCCTCCCCCCTCCCCCTCAGTACCTTGCTCTGCGATCTCCCCCTCCTCCCTACCCCTCAGTACCTTGCTCTGCAATCTCCCCCTCCCCCTCAGTACCTTGCTCTGCGATCTCCCCCTCCCTCCCCCTCAGTACCTTGCTCTGCGATCTCCCCCTCCCTCCCCCCAGTACCTTGCTCTGCGATCTCCCCCTCCCCTCCCCCCAGTACCTTGCTCTGTGATCTCTCCCTCCCCCCCTCCCCCTCAGTCATTGCTCTGCGATCTCCCCCTCCCCCCTTCCCCCCAGCACCTTGCTCTGCGATCTCCCCCCCCCCTCCCCCCCAGTACCTTGCTCTGCGATCTCGATCTCCCTGCGTCCGAAGTCGGCCTGCTTGATGTTCTTGATGCAGAAGTCTCCGGTCCCCTTGGAGTTCTTCTGCTGCTTGTCTCTGGGAGACGTCTCGTCGTCAGAGCTGTCCGTGTACGACGCCGCTGCACACAAACACAACATATTCTCTTTCATTTAGAGTTTATTTAGAGTTTATTTATACAGGAAAGGGTCAATGTACATTTAACCCTTTCACTGACACACTACAGAAGGTTAACCCTTTACTATCACACTACCGACGGTAACCGTCGGTAGTGTGATAGTAAAGGGTTAACCTTCTGTAGTGCGTCAGTGAAAGGGTTAACCTGCTGTTGTGTGGCAGTGAAAGGGTTAACCTTCTGTGTATTGTCGCAGTGAAAGGGTTAACCGTTTGGTAGTGCGGCAGTGAAGGGGTTAAACTGGCCTGACTCAGTTACAAACAGTTTTTCAGCAGGTTCCTAGTAGGGACATAAACATCATCTACAACGTTAGATAAGTAGACGCCTTACAATGACACACGCACACAAAAAAAAGGAGGTAGGGACCGCACTCGGAATATCGTTGTTTTTATTTTCAAGTTGTTAAAGGGCACAAAACGTTTTCAGCCATCCAGCCTTCATCACACACACACACTAGGGGTGGAGAGTGATTCACAAAGCTCACGGTTGGGTTTATATCACGGTTCTGAGGTCACAGTCTTTGGTTCGGTTCGGTTCAGCAGGTAAAGGGTAAAGCGCTTTACAAATGTGTTCCTCACATGTTTACCCATTCACTCACACCGACGGCGGAGGCGACCATGCAAGGTGCCAACTTGCTCATCGGGAGCAATTAGGGGTTAAGTGTCTTGCTCAAGGACACCGACACGCTGTCCGGGAATCGAACCGGGAACCTCCGGATTTGCCAGACGACTGCTCTACCTCTCGAGTCACTGTCGCCCCCAGTAAAGAGGAGGGAGGTTGTAACTAACATTTTTGGAGATGTCGATATTATTGAATTGTCTTGTTTTCATTTGTTGTGCTGGTCTAGTCATGGACAGTCGCCTATTGATTGTAAAATAACTATTATCCATTAACTCATTGGGGGCCAACAGCAGAGGGCGCTGATGACCCTTCAGCGCCAGTGCTTTATCCAATGTAGGGATAGCTTTACTTGTGAGTGCTTAAAATATATCAAATATAATAATAGCAATAGATCTAAATAACACGTTGATCGTCAGTGAGTTGCTTCCAGTCAACATGCACGAAACAGATAATTTTTTCATACATTTCCGTTTTATACCGTGGTGAATATGAATATTTCTAGAGCGTTCTGTCTCATCTCAATAACCTCCAGCAAATTGAGATTCAATGTATTTCCTTAGAAATTGTGCCATTTGTCGCTTGATTTATGAATAGTTTTCAAATAAACGCTAGATTATCGATATTATATGTGTCATCATGCACAAACAGAAGCGGGGTCTGAAAAATCGCTTCTCCGTACTTTGGTCGGCGCGAACCTCACATCGAACAAACATCGGATTAACCCAAGATTCGTAACATAGAGTCCGTACCTCACATCTGATGTCCTGCAAAAAGATGAATCCAATTCCTGATCGCAATTCCAAATATTGATCGCGTTTATTGATCCAACGTTATATGTCCAAAACACATAATCCACGCTGCTCCCAGTGTCCCCAGTCCATCGGTTATAACGATACTGCATGCCCGAGAAGGAAAACCTGGACCGGACTTCTTAGATCGATGCACAGCCCCAGCCAGAGGGATTCCAATGATGTGCAATACCATCCGGGAGACGTTAGGCGGCGATATTTGCCCTTTGCGAGCTCAGACCCATTCCCAATGATAACGTCAGGCTGGATGGATGAAAAATGAATGGATATAGCTAATAAAATAAATAATTAAAACCCGGGATTTCTCGGGTTTGGCGACCAGAGCATGGCGAGTTAACCTGAGATATCTCGGGTCTGGCCCTGAATGTGTTAACAGTAATGATTATATATTAACTTTAACGAGGGACAAGTGATTTTGTTGGAGAATTGAACACTATTGGAAAAATTGTTACGGGTCGATTAGGACCTGACCTTTTCGGACAGTTTGGATTTGATCTTACTTATTTATTTTCACAGCAAATTATCTTTTTCTTGTTCAAAATAAACTATTCAAGGCTTTGGTTGTGGATTTTGTTCAATTACTTTGGGGAGAAGGAAGGTAGGGTGATTGATTGATTGAAAGGTTAGGGTTAGGAAGGTCACAACGTAGTATGTAGGTACACCAACACGGATCCATGCAAAGGTATGGATTCTTACAATACCATCATCATAGGTTAAGGTAACTAAAATAGACATACTGTATATTTTTAGCCCCACTAGTATGAGGAGGTACTGAGAAGAGCGGATATGCAAGGAGGACAGCTGCTGGAGAGGTTGAAAAAGAGAAAGATGGAGTTGTGCTGGCATGTTCTGAGGATCCAGCGGGGCGATGTTCAAGAAGGTGGTGATGGGGAAGGTGGATGGAAAGAGAGGAAGTGGAAGACCAAGAGGCTGGGTAGACGACGTCTGTGATTGGAGCGGAGTGAGAGGCGGAGTGAGAGGCGGAGTCACGGAGTTGGAGAGAAGAAGTGGGGACAGAATGGGTTGGAGAGTGATAGGCAACCTTCGGAACGAAGAAGCCACCTAATGATGATGATAGCAATAGGCTCTAGGAATGGCCATTGTCAGTCGGGTTGGTCATGTCAACCACTGTTACCTACAGGCTGCCGCGTCCTCTAACCACCACAGGATGGCGATAAGAGTACCACACATGAATCCAACACAGCAGTCCCCCACAGACCACCGCAACACTTCCGGTGTTCTGAGCTCATGGGAGAGAGAGCGGGGGGGAGAACATGAATGAATGTGGATGAGAGCTTCGACATTAAGTGGTTGTAGCTACGGCTGTGGGGGTGCTGGAGACATGATCCAAGAACTCCGTATGCACAGATTGATCAACCTAGATCTCTTGACAATCCAGAGAGACTCCGTGGGCAATCTGCGCATACGGAGTTCGGGAGTAGGTGCGGAAAAGTGACTATAGCTCGGCAGAGAAAGTGCAGATAGACGTGGGATTGGTCTCTCCGTGTTCAGGAGACTCAGGCGTATAAAAGTCTATTGGATCATGTCTCCAGCGCCCCCACAGCCGTAGCTACAACCACTTAATGTCAAGGCTCTCATCCACATTCATTAATTTTCTCCCCCCCGCTCTCTCTCCCATGAGCTCAATGTAACGCAGAGGTGCAGCGGTCTATATTCACAAGTGCAATTTACAGCTGGTACCACCAACAGAACAGTTACAGCTGGTACCACCAACAGCTGGTACCACCAACAGAACAGTTACAGCTGGTACCACCAACAGAACAGTTACAGCTGGTACCACAAGGAGTGAGTGAGTGAGAGAGTGAGAGAGAGAGAGAGAGTGTGAGTGAGTGAGTGAGTGAGTGAGTGAGTGAGTGAGTGAGTGTCTTAATGCATTAGGGCCCAACAGATAAACAGTACTGGTGCAGAAATTATATTAGTCATTCACAAATATCAGTTAAAGTATATTGTTCATTCAAAGATATCATTTAACCCTTTCACAACCACACTACAGAAGGGTTAACCCTTTCACTGCGACAATACAGAGGGTTAACTAACTGTAAGGTGGGGTGGGGTTGGGGGGGGGGGGGTGGGTAGGCGGGGGGGGGGGGTAACTGTACATTGGATTATCGACAACCATACTAGGTCCAAGAAGAGGGTCTCGTGTATTACTGGGTTAGGACATTTACTGTACATTGGAGGGGGGGTTGGGTTAGGGTATTTATTTACAGAGGCCAGTTTCGAATTGCAGCCTCCCGTAGGTGCTCCTTGGTTTTAAAAGTGGGTAGTGATTCACATTCCTTTACAGCTTTGGGTAGGGCGTTCCACATTGATGTGGCATAATTGCGAAACGTGTTTAGTCCCTTGTTTGAGGCGAATCTGGGTTTAACATGATTTGTGGAGCTTCCTCTGGTGTAGTGATCGTGGTATTATTCACTGACCTTTGGGAAGTATTTTGACATGTACATGGGTACCTTAGTCGTACAGTGTATCTTTTTTTTTTTTTGATCCACTTTTTCTCCCATTTTTTCCATATTTTTCTCCCATCCCAATTTCGTATCATCCAATTCAACCCTCCCCTGTCACGAACGCTGTTTCTTGCCTCCCACAAGCCGGCTGCAATGTGGACTAAGTCATACATAGCACAAGTCCCCTCCGGTACTTGAGGTAACAGCAGTCGCATCTTTTCACCTGCGCAGCTCGATCTCTCAGTGTCTAGGAGTAACGCGTGGGAGGCTCACGCTGCCCCAGACACTTCCTGATTCTACTGCGCAGGCGCACCAACCGACTTGTAGGAGTCGCTTGTTCACAACGTTCGATCCCCACCCTTCAGTTTTCCCTCCCCGTAATACGGCCAATGTGTATTACTGCGGACGACCAGCCAAACTGAAAAACAATGTGGAGAGCTGGATTCGAACACGCGAATCCTAGCGTCTCCACACTGGTAGCGAGTGCCTTGTCCACTACACCACCTAGCCGCCCCCGTCGTACAGTGTATCTTGTAGACCAGGCCCATTGCAAGTTGATGTACTCTGTCGTCTACTCTAAGCCATCCTAGGTAGTCAAAGTGGGCAGGGGTGAGGTGGGTTCTAGGAGTAAGGTCAAGCAGTAGTCTGACTAGTTTGTTTTGTGATGTTTGTAATCTTGTTTTTAGCGCCTTTGAGGTGCTTTGGTACCATGAGGTGCAAGCATATTCGTAGTGCCCTTGAATGAGTGCTCCTGCCAGAGTCTTCAGGGTATTCTTGTTTACCAGAGAGGAGATCCGGTACAAGAATCGAGTTTGTTGGAGGCGGCTGGGTGGCGCAGAGGACATTGCGCTCGTCACCAACGCAAGAGACACCGGGTTAGACTCCGGCTGTCGCCGTTGCTTCCGGCTCGGGCCAGCCGTCATACTAACTCAATTGGGAGAGTTAGGGGGTGGAAGTCGATGGGTGGTAATCTGGACGTTGTGGACAGCGACTCCTACAGGTCGGTTGGGGACGCCTGCACAGCAGAGACAGGAAATGGCGGGGGTAGTGTGAGCCTCCCACACGTTACACCTTGCCAATGAGAGTCCGCGCTGGCAGGTGAAAAGATGTGACAGGCTGCTTCCTCGTGTATCGGAGGGGACATGTGATGCAAGGCTTCTATCCTCCCTACAACCGGCCAGTGGGGGGCATATGCGAGCAACGTTCAAGACAGGGGAGGGAAGAATTGGCACAATGGAATTGGGATGGGAGAAAAATGGAAAAAGAGAAAAGGTGGATTAAAAAAAGAATCTAGTTTGTTGGTTGACTTTTGGTTGACACTGTAACTGAGAAGCCGTCGGTCTTGCTGAGTTTGTTATTTGATCCGAAGAGAATGGACTCTGTTTTCCCCAGGTGTAATGATAGTTTGTTATCAGCGAGCCATATGCAGATTTTGCCTAGTTCTAAGCTGAGGGTTTCTTCAACCTGTAACTTGTTCTTGTCAGAGACCAGCAGGGCTGAGTCGTCCGCGAACAAGAACAAGTTGCAGTCACAAGCTGACGACATGTCATTTGCATAAATTAGGAACAGTAGCGGTCCTAGTATGCTTCCTTGTGGAACACCACAGCTCACTGTGAGGGGGGGGATAGGGTACCGTTTACCTCCACCATCTGTTCCCTCCCCTCCAGGTAGGATTGCATCCAGCTCACTGATAAACCAATTGCCTTTAGCTTGTCAATCAGAATGGAGTGATTGACAGTGTCGAAGGCCTTTTGTAGGTCCAGCATGACCATGCCGCAGTATTTGCCCGCGTCCACCTCTTGTTTGATGTGGTCGTTCAAATAGAGAAGGCATGTGTCAGTGGAGTAGGATGTTCTTTTTTTTTATCCACTTTTTCTCCTTATTTTTCTCTCATCCCAATTTCGTGTATCCAATTCTCCCCTCCCCTGTCTTAAACGTTGCTCGACTATACCCCCCACTGGTCGGTTGTAGGGAGGATAGAAGCCTTGCATCACGTGTTCCCTCCGGCACAAGGAGGCAGCCCGTCACATCTTTTCACCTGCCAGCGCGGACTCTCATTGGCGAGGTGTAACGCATGGGAGGCTCACACTACCCTCGCCACTTCCTGTCTGTGCTGTGCAGGCGTCCCCCAACCGACCTGTAGGAGTCGCTGTCGACAACGTCCAATCCCCACCCATCGACTTCCACCCGCTGACTGCCAAATGAGCCAGTATGACGGCCGGCCCAAGCCGAAGGCAATGCTGAGACCGGGATTCGAGACCGGAGTCTCTTGCATTGGTGACGAGCACAATGTCCGCTGCGCCACCCAGCCGCACCTCTCAGATGGAGCGGGACAGAGACCTGAGCTGTAGCTGTCTGTAGACGACTGGGAGATGGACAGAGACCTGAGCTGTAGCTGTCTGTAGACGACTGGGAGATGGACAGAGACCTGAGCTGTAGCTGTCTGTAGACGACTGGGAGATGGACAGAGACCTGAGCTGTAGCTGTCTGTAGACGACTGGGAGATGGACAGAGACCTGAGCTGTAGCTGTCTGTAGACGACTGGGAGATGGACCGAGACCTGAGCTGTAGCTATCTGTAGACGACTGGGAGATGGACAGAGACCTGAGCTGTAGCTGTCTGTAGACGACTGGGAGATGGACCGGGACAGCGAGCGCCGGCCGATCTTGGTGGGCCGCTTGTTGAACTCCTGCTTCTGGTCTGCAAACTGGATCTGCAGAGAGAAGGGCCGAGAGAATGAGATCAGAACATGTTGGCACCGGTACCGGGGCGGAGCCCAAACATTCGGACCTTCGTTTGTTACGTTGTCCTGAAAAAACTTCAGGACATTACCCACTACAAAAAGAACCCCCCCCCCCCATACTAGGGATGGGACCGAATATCTACAATCAATTTTCATATCAGAAAATCAGCTTCCTCTCTAACAGACAACAGAAGGTCAAAATCAACATCACACCCCACCCTCTATATCTCAGCACAGGAGCCCCCCAAGCAGGGAACAAAATAAGCACCCGCCAAGCGCCAAATGCGTGTAGATTTAAGGTTTGGCGGTGAAAATGAGAGGTCTGCCCGCCACCTGGCGTGTAGTTCATATCGATACTCATGTGCGGGTCTCATTTCCGCCCCCAAGCGCAGCTCCAGTCATAATATCTATGGCAGCCGCTCCGCTCCGGCAGCTAGCAACGTTCGGTTCATATGATACTCTTATTTTGAAAAACCCTGTAGCAACTCCGCGATCATATGCGCCCAGTCCTTGCTGTCTGCTCGCGATCAGAGCAATGCTACACAGCAGTGCGCCTACACGTCCCGAAATAAGTCTGTGGTGTTTTTTTTCTTCTCACAACGGGTCAAATGCATCTACATGCTTTGCACCGTCGCCATTCCTTTATGCCCACATCGCCCGAAATTAACGTTTATGTACCATTACAATCACTACAACGTTAGCGTAAGCTAACAAGCTAATCCTGATCAGAGGCAGAGGCGCAGAGCCATAGAGAACAGCAGACACAATGTGGACTGGGGTTAAGGGAAATGGGGGGGCACTCTCCCTTTCCCTGTGTGTGTGCGTGCGTTTGGAAAGACGATGAAGTCACTAGTCAGGACTCAGGACAGGAGTATATTATAGTAAACTGAGGATTACTGAGGACGGACAGATAATGTTGATATTAATATAAAAAAGTTTCGAGAGGAGTGGAAGTTTGAAGACAGACTACAATATGATGCGGGGGTGGTGAGTTGAAACAGTGTGTGTGTGTGTGTGTGTGTCCCGACCCCACTTCTATGTTTCAATAAATTATTTGCATTTAAAACTATTAATGCAGACTCATTCCTTCAGTCCACTCAAAATTATGCTAATATTCCTTATGTTGTTTATGATATTAATTGAAAATAGCATACGAGTGTATTATATAGTAATAATAACACATGGCGATATACTAAAAAGCTATTTATAATTTTTGGCTGGTAAAAAATCTGCCTGGCGGTTAGTTTTTCAAATCTACCAGCCAAATGGCTGGTAAGTCAAAAAGTTAAGTTTGTTCCCTGCCCCCAAGGCTGCGTCCTTTCACCCTGGCTTTTCTCCCTATACACCAACCAGCTCATATCCCTCCACAACTCCGTCAAAATATACAAATACGTATGCAGACGACACAACCACCATAGGCCTCATCACAGACAACAATGAAACAGAACACCGTACACAAATCAACCATACAGTCACCTGGCGCACAGACAATAACCTCCTCCTCAACTCATCTAAAACCCAAGAACTCATCATCGACTTCAGACTAGGGCTGGGCGATATGGAAAAAAATCATATCGCGATAACGATATGATAATTTTATTTTATTTCTCGATATCGATAATTATCGAATTGTTATAAGTATAAAAAAAAAAAAAAAAAAAAATTAACAACAGATGTATGTTTATTTTGCAGCAATTCTTTGTCATTGCCGCCATCTTTAGTGTTACATCCCCTCACACTCCAGTTCTCAGGCTGCAGCTGGTTTAAAAGCTAAAGTAAACCGGCTTCTCTGCTGGCTGTGGCTCCAGAGGAGTTGAACAGTTCTGGCTCTGCTAGTTTATTTTCGATCTTTTGGCGCTTTTTTGGTGGACAAACCACCGCACATGTGCACTGTGACTCGTGACTGGAGTCTAGTTCTGCTAGCACACATAGCCTACTGTGTACAGACGGTTTCAAAATGTATTTTAAATTAGAAAGCAAACAAAATAAATGGACAAGAGAAAAAGAAATCTGAATTTGGTCAGTATTGTCATTTGGACAAGCAAAGCCATTACTTTAAGTTGCAGGCAAGAAAGACAAGTCTGTCCACTGTCTCTGGTTTTAAAACTGCCCTGTTGCAGGTAAAAAAAAAAAAAAAACGGAATTTGGAAAAAAATAAAATGGAATTTGGAAAAAAAGAAAACGGATTTCATATGGCTCTACCTTTAGCTCGCTAACGTTAAGATAGCAGGAACCGTTGGCCAACAAAGATGTTTCAACAATTGTATTCACAAAATGGATTACCATCCAAATGATTGAAGCCTCCCATGACCAGTAACTTAATAGCTTAAAATATTCGAAAAAATTTAAAGTCTGCCATGTACTTCGGCGCACGCCTCGCATATCGGCATGTAACTCGAGAACCGCTGAACGGATCTTGTCGCTTGAAAGGGCAATCGACAGGCAACACATAGGGCTTTAATTCCATATATATATATATTGTATTAATAAATATGCACACCGATCCGCTAGAGGTCGGCAAAGTGGCGCAACGGTTACGGGCCGTTGACAGTTAAGAGGTTAATGCCAGGTCTGAACAACTTCACATTGGGTGCATTCATTCCCCACCAACATGTGGATCTCTTTCATTAAACAAACTGTTGATGTAATGGGTCAGGTTTACTGCTAATGCTGTAGCAGACTATGGTTGACCGTCTGACAGATGGCTAGTAGCACATTAGAGTTAAGCCTACATGATGAAATGTGCCAGGAAATGGAATTACTGGGAAAAGCCCAAAAAGGAAGTGCTAGAAGCAGGAGCTAGCAGACCAGACGGGACCTGGTAATAATAATAGCTTGGATTTTATAGCACCTTCCATGAAACCCAAGGACGCTTTACAAAGCAACAAAAAGACACATGAAACATAAGCTAAATAAATGACAAGCTAAATAAATAATAACAATAAAGGACAGGGAGACGACTAGAGGCCGTAGGCCTTCGTGAATAGGTGGGTTTTCAGGACCGTCTCAGGGGTTCCATTCCCTGTGTAGCTCAAATGGGTAGAGCACCAGTCTGTAGTCTGCTAGGAGGCTAGCTAGTCGGCCTGGAGTCTGCTAGGAGGCTAGCTAGTCGGCCTGGAGTCTGCTAGGAGGCTAGCTAGTCGGCCTGGAGTCTGCTAGGAGGCTAGCTAGTCGGCCTAGAGTCTGCTAGGAGGCTAGCTAGTCAGCACAGAGTCTGCTAGGAGGCTAGCTAGTCAGCACAGAGTCTGCTAGGAGGCTAGCTAGTCGGCCTAAAATCTGCTAGGAGGCTAGCTAGTCAGCCTGGAGTCTGCTAGAAGGCTAGCTAGTCAGCCTGGAGTCTGCTAGGAGGCTAGCTAGTCAGCCTGGAGTCTGCTAGGAGGCTAGTTACTAGCTAGTCAGCCTGGAGTCTGCTAGAAGGCTAGCTAGTCAGCCTGGAGTCTGCTAGGAGGCTAGCTAGTCGGCCTGGAGTCTGCTAGGAGGCTAGCTAGTCAGCACAGAGTCTGCTAGAAGGCTAGCTAGTCAGCCTGGAGTCTGCTAGGAGGCTAGCTAGTCAGCCTGGAGTCTGCTAGGAGGCTAGCTAGTCAGCCTGGAGTCTGCTAGGAGGCTAGCTAGTCAGCCTGGAGTCTGCTAGGAAGCTAGCTACTAGCTAGTCAGCCTGGAGTCTGCTAGAAGGCTAGCTAGTCGGCCTGGAGTCTGCTAGGAGGCTAGCTAGTCAGTCTGGTGTCTGCTAGGAGGCTAGCTAGTCGGCCTGGAGTCTGCTAGGAGGCTAGCTAGTCAGCCTGGAGTCTGCTAGGAGGCTAGCTAGTCGGCCTGGAGTCTGCTAGGAGGCTAGCTAGTCGGCCTGGAGTCTGCTAGGAGGCTAGCTAGTCAGTCTGGTGTCTGCTAGGAGGCTAGCTAGTCGGCCTGGAGTCTGCTAGGAGGCTAGCTAGTCAGCCTGGAGTCTGCTAGAAGGCTAGCTAGTCAGCCTGGAGTCTGCTAGGAGGCTAGCTAGTCAGCCTGGAGTCTGCTAGGAGGCTAGCTAGTCAGCCTGGAGTCTGCTAGGAGGCTAGCTAGTCAGCCTGGAGTCTGCTAGGAGGCTAGCTAGTCAGCCTGGAGTCTGCTAGGAAGCTAGCTACTAGCTAGTCAGCCTGGAGTCTGCTAGAAGGCTAGCTAGTCGGCCTGGAGTCTGCTAGGAGGCTAGCTAGTCAGTCTGGTGTCTGCTAGGAGGCTAGCTAGTCAGCCTGGAGTCTGCTAGGAGGCTAGTTACTAGCTAGTCAGCCTGGAGTCTGCTAGAAGGCTAGCTAGTCAGCCTGGAGTCTGCTAGAAGGCTAGCTAGTCAGCCTGGAGTCTGCTAGAAGGCTAGCTAGTCAGCCTGGAGTCTGCTAGGAGGCTAGCTAGTCAGCCTGGAGTCTGCTAGGAGGCTAGCTAGTCAGCCTGGAGTCTGCTAGGAAGCTAGCTACTAGCTAGTCAGCCTGGAGTCTGCTAGGAGGCTAGCTAGTCAGCCTGGAGTCTGCTAGGAGGCTAGCTAGTCAGCCTGGAGTCTGCTAGGAGGCTAGCTAGTCAGCCTGGTGTCTGCTAGGAGGCTAGCTAGTCAGCACAGAGTCTGCTAGGAGGCTAGCTAGTCAGCACAGAGTCTGCTAGGAGGCTAGCTAGTCAGCCTGGAGTCTGCTAGAAGGCTAGCTAGTCGGCCTGGAGTCTGCTAGGAGGCTAGTTACTAGCTACTCAGCCTGGAGTCTGCTAGAAGGCTAGCTAGTCAGCCTGGAGTCTGCTAGGAGGCTAGCTAGTCAGTCTGGTGTCTGCTAGGAGGCTAGCTAGTCAGCCTGGTGTCTGCTAGGAGGCTAGCTAGTCAGCCTGGAGTCTGCTAGGAGGCTAGCTAGTCAGCCTGGAGTCTGCTAGGAGGCTAGCTAGCCAGCCTGGAGTCTGCTAGGAGGCTAGCTAGCCAGCCTGGAGTCTGCTAGGAGGCTAGCTAGTCAGCCTGGTGTCTGCTAGGAGGCTAGCTAGTCGGCCTGGAGTCTGCTAGGAGGCTAGTTACTAGCTACTCAGCCTGGAGTCTGCTAGAAGGCTAGCTAGTCAGCCTGGAGTCTGCTAGGAGGCTAGCTAGTCAGTCTGGTGTCTGCTAGGAGGCTAGCTAGTCGGTCTGGTGTCTGCTAGGAGGCTAGCTAGTCAGCCTGGTGTCTGCTAGGAGGCTAGCTAGTCAGCCTGGAGTCTGCTAGGAGGCTAGCTAGTCAGCCTGGAGTCTGCTAGGAGGCTAGCTAGTCAGCACAGAGTCTGCTAGGAGGCTAGCTAGTCAGCCTGGAGTCTGCTAGGAGGCTAGCTAGTCAGCCTGGAGTCTGCTAGGAGGCTAGCTAGTCAGCCTGGAGTCTGCTAGGAGGCTAGCTAGTCAGCCTGGAGTCTGCTAGGAGGCTAGCTAGTCAGCCTGGAGTCTGCTAGGAGGCTAGCTAGCCAGCCTGGAGTCTGCTAGGAGGCTAGCTAGCCAGCCTGGTGTCTGCTAGGAGGCTAGCTAGCCAGCCTGGAGTCTGCTAGGAGGCTAGCTAGTCAGCCTGGAGTCTGCTAGGAGGCTAGCTAGTCAGCACAGAGTCTGAGGCTAGCTAGTCGGCCTGGAGTCTGCTAGGAGGCTAGCTAGTCGGCCTAGAGTCTGCTAGGAGGCTAGCTAGTCAGCACAGAGTCTGCTAGGAGGCTAGCTAGTCAGCCTGAAGTCTGCTAGAAGGCTAGCTAGTCGGCCTAGAGTCTGCTAGGAGGCTAGCTAGTCAGCCTGGAGTCTGCTAGGAGGCTAGCTAGTCAGCCTGGAGTCTGCTAGACATACAAGACGATATATATGGTGCTATAGGACTCTAATGATGGGAGTGTGTTCCATTGAGGGAACAGGGAGTTGGAGATCAACACTGTGGGGTGGCTAAACAAACAGTAAAGCCCACGGGGCAAGGCCACAAGGAGAGACAAATACAGATGTAGCAGGAAATGGTGGGAAATATACTGAGATATGATACTCTGTGTGTGTGTGTGTGTGTGTGTGTGTGTGTGTGTGTGTGTGTGTGTGTGTGTGTGTGTGTGTGTGTGTGTGTGTGTGTGTGTGTGTGTGTGTGTGTGTTTCACCATCTTGGAGGTCAATGAAGGGAAGAGAGTAACGTCTAAGGAGAATGAAAACAGACAGACATGTTGGTGGAGGAAGAATGCGGAGGCTAAGACACATGAGACTCCTAAGACATGGAGGGTGATGGATTATAGTTATTGTTAGGGTGATGGGTTAGGGTGAAGGGTTATGGTTAGTGTTAGGCAGGGCTCTACAGTGCGAGCATTTCACTCGCATTTGCCCCAAAGAAATTATTTGTGCTAACCGGAAAAAGAATGGAGCAGTGTGCGAGTAATAGTTTTGCTTAGTGGGCGTGTCAACGCGCAATTGTCATTTAATATTAGACAAAGAGCAGTGCGGACCTTACATTTTAGAAGCTATGACATCTAGCTCTTCAGCCCTGTGTTCGACAGCTCTGTGACAACTCATCTCACGAGTCACGCTGTTCCTATGTGCAACGAAAACTCTGCGAGCAACGGGTCCAATGGTCTAACATGCTTTGCATCCTCGCCACTCCTAAATGCCAACCTCGTGCTAAACGCTAACTACTGGGAACACCAATATTGATGGAAGGGGGGGCTGAGAGTCTCTCTCCCGAATCTATTTCATTCAAAAGGAAGATATTGATGGACAGTAGTTATAGTATATAGCTCAGCAGCTGTAACAGAACCATTTCAATAGGGAGGTGTAGTCTGACGTCACTTTAGTTTCCCGCGCGGTCCACCCGTGTAGGGATTTATCATTGGGGAAATGTATTATCGGCTATTGTAATCATTCTGCCTCATGAGCAAGCTTTCCATGTTTGCACAAAATGAGTTGCCTTCTATCACTAACATTATTGTTTAAGCATTTTCGGTTGAAATACAATTATACGTAATTATTTTACGATTAATTGCTAATCGTTTTATGTTGAGCTAATGATTGTGGATGAATACACACAGAGAGGTACACCGTGCCAACGGGCATGCTTTATTTGTTTTAAACAAGATGATTTAAAAATGTGTCCGTTGGAAATACATTGGAATTTCAAGCGAGGTGGACCGGCCGGAAACAACAATGACATCGCCACTACACCTCCCTATAATAATAATAATAATGGATTGGATTTATATAGCGCTCTTCGTGACACCCCAGAGCGCTTACAGAGTCCATTATTCGTTCATACACAGTCATACCGGTGGTGGTAAGCTACAATTGCAGCCAGAGCTGCCTGAGGCAGACTCACGGAAGCGTGGCGAATAATCAACGCCTACGGCACCTCCGACCACCACCAACATTCATTCACATGCATACACATTCATACGAGGCAAGTAGGTTAAGTGTCTTGCCCAAGGACACAACGGCAGTGGGATGGACATGGGCTTGAGCGGGATTCGAACCACCAACCCTTCGATCATTGGACGACCCGCTCTACCCCTGAGCCACGCCGCCCCCTATAGACCAGGAAGTAACCACTACACCTCCCTATAGACCAGGAAGTAACCACTACACCTCCCTATAGACCAGGAAGTAACCACTACACCTCCCTATAGACCAGGAAGTAACCACTACACCTCCCTATAGCGCAGTGATTCCCAACCTGGGGGGTCCGCCAGGGGGCGCAGGGGGTCCGCCAGACCACAGATGATTCGAGGTCATTTTTTCTTTTTTTTTTTTCTTTCAAAGAAATATTTAATTAGCATATTTTTATCATCAGAAGCATGAATAGTCTCTCGACTACAATAAAAAATAAAGATAAATAAATAAACATCTAGACATGATTTTTGAACGTTAACAGTAGGCTACCGGGTAGCCGCTAAAACACCCAGAAACCGTTGGGAAGGATCCGGACTTTTTTCGGAGGAAAGAACAGTCTCTCAAGGCGAACAAGCCCGTTGATGTTAGAGTAGCGTGGAGCAGGGGTGGCAGTGATTTACAGAAGGCTACCGAAGCCTCCTTTGAGTGTTCGCTTTTAATTGCAAAAGCAAAGAAACCGCACAATATTGGCGAGCAGCTCATCAAACCAGCCTGCATCAAAATGGTTTAGAAACTGTGCGGCCCACAGGTGGCGGATAAACTAAAATCAGTACCACTCTCGAACAATGTAGTGAAAGACCGAATTGATAAGATGTCAAGTGATTGCGAGCAGCAGCTGTCAGAAAAGCTTAGAAAGGGTCCATTTGCCATACAACTTGATGAAACTACAACTGTCGCAGACGAGGCTGTGCTCATCGTTTATATGCAGTATATCGAAAATGAGGATCTGAAGCAGGACATTCTCATATCAGTCAACCTTACTACCACCACTCGAGGTGAGGATATTTTTACTGCAGTGGATTCTTACTTCATTCAACATAAATGCAAACCGTTCACCATTAGGGCCTGATTTGAGAGGATGAATACAGGATTTGAATATTGGCCAACATTTTGAAATACATATGGTGCAAGATGAGATTTGTTGATTGAAGGCACAAGTCAAAGAAGCATAGTGGGTCTAATTATGATGCATATGCCTGTGTATAAGCAGGTTAGGGTTATGGTATTTTATTAGGAGGGGGGTCCAGGAATTTCATCAGAGATGTTTGGGGGTCCCTGGGGGAAAAAAGGTTGGGAACCCCTGCTATAGCGTTTAAATTATAATGAATTAAAGAATTGTACAAATTATTTTCCATGTTCCGTCATCCAATACTATATTCCATTATCTTTCCTATCTGTATCGAAGTCAAAATGTTGGTATCATAACAACACTACAACATACAAAAGCAGCTGGAAAAAACCGATATCCTTTGCGTCTAGTAGGCGTGGGCCAATGTGTGATGTTGGTGGTGTGTGCTGTTGCACAGATCCGGTCTGGCTTTCCAACAGGTTGAATCCAGCACCACTGAGCAGGGATAATGTCGCCTACACTGACGAGACACTAACCACACTCACCCATTAACCTGCACTCTGACCCTCTGGGTGCATCATATGTAAATGTATGTCTCGGGTTTAGGTAAAGAAATTAATGAACAGTGTGCAATATAACTACTGTCCTAGAGCTGTGAATCTTCACTGGCCTCACGATTCGATTCTACGATGCAGCTCAATAATATATTACATCCTCAATTTTATAATCTATATTACTGCACATGGCTACTTTTTCATCAATTAATACAAGTAGGGATGCACCGATCTGACTTGTTCAGTCTCGATACCGATACTTGGGTTTGGGTATCGGCCAATACCGATACCCATTGTCCAAATATCTTTTCCAAAAAAGTAAAAAAATTAATTTATCCAAGTTTTTTTTTTTTTATATATTAAAATATATTTTGTTTTTAATAATTGTAAAGGATCACAAGTGTGTTTTTGATTGGTTGTAAACAAAATTCATAAACTGTATGCCTCACTGTCACTGTGTGGAAGAGACTGGGATCATTCTTTTGTGCAAGGCAACATCAGGCTTGACTTAAAACATTACTTTCCTAACTTAGTGAAACTAAATGTAAAAAAAATTGTTATTTCTTATTTTATTTCTTATTTAAAAAAAATATATATATAATAATAATCCGATATATATATATCTTTTTTTTACCGATACCCGATCCAGCTATTTTACTGATATCGGCGGCCGATACCGATATCGGATCGGTGCATCCCTAAATACAAGCAGTCAGATAAATTTACTTTTATTTAGAAAGTTCTTAAATCAGAATGTCAAAATAAATGTCTTTACTAGTGTTGCATGATACACTGATACTAGAAAGGTATCTCGATACCCAGCTGTTAATAACGGTTCAATACTCCCATTTTATTAGTATCAATACTTTTAGAATAGCCTGATGCTGTATTTTCTATGAGTTGAGTGGATGCGTGACTGGAGCACTAGCTTTGCGTAGTGGGCGTGTCAACAGTGTCAGCTGAACACAGACCAAGACATAGGAATATTCACAGATATCGCCGAATGTCTTATTTCCTAATACAAAGTTTCTGAATGGACGTTTGGATTCAACCAAGTTGTATGCAGTAGAGTTGTTCCGATACCGATACCAGTATCAGAAATGCCTCCGATACTGCCTAAAATGCTGGTATCGGTTAGCCTCCGATACCATATGACGTTGTTTATCAACAACACGTGCGGTATCCTCCTGCTGAGAGTGAGCATTATAAAACAAACGTGTTTTTAATCGACCGTGAATTAAAGTGTCAATGCCGTTTGTCATTTTAACAGCAGATACTTTCTTAAATGGCATCGTCCCGACAGAGCAGTTAAGTGTGACGCCGGGGAGCTCCGATGTGTTCGTTGCTGGTGTTATTAGCATTAGCTGAAGAGCTAGCTGAAAAGCTAGTTTTAGTAATGCCTAAATATTTAATACCAGTGCTTGGCCATTTAAAAAGGGAAGAGGTATCTGGCCTGTTGAGAAATGTTCCCCCCAATAGCCAGTGCCTCTGTTTTGTCTATGTTCATTTTATATCCAGAGTAATAAACCAAATGTTTTAATTTTACTCATAAGGCATGGAATCGACCTCACTGGGTCGGACAGGTAGAGGAGGACATCGTCTGCATACAATGAAATCTTATGTTAGTCCCCTCCCACGTTCACTCCCCTGATATTCACCTCTTCCCTTATCAACTGGGCCAGCACTTCTATTGAAATATCATACAGTAGAGGAGAAAGACTGCAACCCTGCCTAACTCCCTGTTGTAGGCCATTTTTTTACCTCCTATAATCGTCATCCCTTTTACAGGTTCTGAACCAAAACTAAAATAGATAACATCCCTTTTACAGGTTCTGAACCAAAACTCAAATAGATAACACACGTTGAAATCTCAGTCGGCTGTTAGACCACAAACACAAAATGTGACACTAACTCTATTCTTAAATCGTCTCCTATTTGACCCAATACATGTGTAACAAACCAACTATGACAGCTAATGTTGTCCTCCGGCCTCCACCACAATATGGCGTCACTCAAACTGGACACGGGAAACTGCGGTGCTTGTTCCTTCTACTGGTGCAGAGAGAGAGATGTAATCTCAGTCGACATGTAGAACGTTTGGTACTAGTAAGGACATTACGCCTCTGGTCTCTGCATCCAGTTGATGAAGCGGAGTGTATTGCTTTAGAGGCGAGATCAAGGTGTACATTATCAGGCATTTCGTTTCTGTGAAGACGGGTATATATTTTTATATTTTATATCTCTTTTTCTTACACACTGTATATTTGTATGTCTTGTATAAATGTCTTGATGAATTGAAAATGGGGGACCCTGATGTAAACAAGACGAAAGTCTCTCTGGTCTGCATCCCCTTAGCAGTTGTTTGTATTGAGCCGTACTGTATTGTACCCATTCTGTAATCTGTCAATAAAGTTTTCAATCAATCAATCAACACCTAGACCAAGTTTCCAGACCTACATCATGTTTCAAGACACCGATTGACATAAGTTACCGAATCAGTTGGATTTTTTATGGGGTTGTTTTTGCCAACTGACAGGATTAAGAGAATGTTTTTTTCCCGATTCCATGAAGATCAGACCTGAGCTTTTTTTTAGCCTGTATTTATGATAGTGAAATGGTTGATGACTGTAAACAAATCCCTATTGGGAGGTCAGAGACATGAGACATCAGAGAGACAGAGAGACAGAGACAAGATGCTGTGACATGCAGGTCCCCCTCACAGCTTAGTTTAAACAGTGTGTCTGGAAATATCCTCCAAGTCAAATCCTTAAAGTGTGCCCGTCTGTCTGTCTGGAGTTATTGAGGGTAAAATGTAGGCCTATAAAATCCACTAAGCTCTCTGTCTGGATGCTAACATCATGACGGCTCTCAGAATTTTTTTTCACTCAAAATTAGGCCCTATGTTCCCACAGCCCTATGTTCCCACATTTCTAAGATTTTTCTCACACATGTTCCTATGTGGTAGCCAATTACACCCAAACATAGGGCTGTGGGAACATAGGGCCTCATTTTGAGAGATCTTAGAAATGTGGGAACATAGGGCTGTGGGAACATAGTAGGGATGCCCCGATCACGTTTTTTGCCACCGATACCGATCACCTTGAGCCATATCGGCCGATACCGATCCGAGATAGATCGTTTTTGATTACATTTTTTATTTTATATAATTTTATTTTTTATTTTTTTATAAAATATATATATTATATAATTATACTTGTAGTTGTATTATCTGCGAGACATCGCCACCATGCATTAAGTCAAAATGCTCGCTATCTGAAAACAGCTCCACTGTCTGTGTGTATACTCTGCTTTGATCAAATCACATTCAGCATGCCCTCAGCAGGGTACATCTGCGGCTCTGCAGATATACCCTACTCCCTCAGCTAGCCCCGTTTGTGACTGCGATGCAAGCCGGGGCTCGAATACGCATCGAATCATGTTATAAGACATTGATATCAGGACTCAGGAGCTATCTGTAGCTACTGCTAGCCGGCTAGATAACGTTAAGACAATGCCTCAGTGAACTATTTAGTTTAATGGGACATTTCGTTTTGAACAGTGAGCTAACGTGAGCTAACTGAGGTATCATACACTAGTACTAGACTATTGGTGGAGCATTTGTTGATATCAGGAGCTATCAGTAGCTAGCCGGCTAGATACCGTTAGACAATGCCTCATCATGTATTAAACTAAAAGTGAATAGTTGACCGGGTCATTTTGTAACGGTAGCTAACGTTAGCTCACGGAGGTCGCAAGCAACTAGGTTAGAACAGACTATTGCCCGAGCTTGTTTACATGGGTTAAGGAGGAGGAGGAGCAGACGCTGCAGCTCTCAGACAGAACTCAGCGAGTGAGCATTATCACCGATCGCATATTTATACTGATTATCGGCCGATAACGATCGGTGCATCCCTAGAACATAGGGCCTCATTTTGAGAGATCTTAGAAATGTGGGACCATTGGGCTGTGGGAACATAGGGCCTCATTTTGAGAGAGATCTTAGAAATGTGGGACCATTGGGCTGTGGGAACATGTCAGGTCTGTCTGGATGCTAACATCCCCACACCCCTCCCCCCACACATCGACACCAGCACCAGAGCACACCTACAAAGCACCCCCCACCCACCCATCAGCACCGCACCCCCAACAGCAGCAGACTGCCTACCACCCCCGACTCTGACGATCACTAACAGTCAGGTCAGTAGGCAGCTCTCCAGGATTAGTGTAAACAAGGCCAGAGGACCGGACAACACCAATCCCAGGGTGCTCAAAGCATGTGCAGAGCAGCTGGCAGCACCGCTCCAACATCTCTTCAACCTCTCCCTGGGGCTGGAGAGGGTGCCCCAGCTCTGGAAGACCTCCTGCATTGTCCCGGTGCCCAAGAAGGGACGACCCAGCACCCTCAACGACTACAGGCCAGTCGCTCTGACGTCACACGTCATGAAGACGTTTGAGAGACTGGTCCTGCAACACCTCAAGCCCCTGGTGCGTGACTCCCTCGACCCCCTGCAGTTTGCATACCAGGCAAACATCGGGGTGGAGGACGTCATCATCTACATTCTCCACAGAGCGTACACGCACCTGGAGAAGCCGCGCAGCTCAGTGAGGATTATGTTCTTTGATTTCTCCAGCGCCTTCAACACCATCCAGCCGTCACTGCTAGCGGAGAAGCTCTCCGCGATGCAGCTGGAGCACGGCTTGGTGGCCTGGATCAAGGACTAGCTCACTGAGAGACCGCAGTAAGTCAGACTAAAGGACAGTCAGTCTGACGTACTGGTGAGCAACACCGGCGCCCCCCAAGGAACTGTGCCGTCACCCTTCCTCTTCACCCTCTACACCTCAGACTTCTGCCGCAACTCAAGCGGGTGCCACCTGCAGAAGTTCTCAGACGACTCCTCCATCGTAAGCTACATCACCGACGATGATGAGGAGTACAGAGCCCTGGTGGAGAGCTTCGTGGGGTGGAGCGACAGCAACCACCTCCAACTCAACACCAGTAAGACCAAGGAGCTGGTGGTGGACTTCCGGAGGGGCAAGAAGAGCCCCCCCCCGATTCCCATCTCCATCCGAGGGGTGGAGGTGGTGGACTCATAAGTTCCTTGGGGTACACCTGAACAATAAACTGGACTGGTCGGACAACACAGAGGCCCTCTACAGGAAGGGACAGAGCGATACAGTTGGCGCTTCAACCCCTCTTTGCTCTCGGAGAAAGCATTTCGGGATCAAATGAGATCTCGACTCATTGAGTTTATGGAGACTAATGATACCGGTGATGTCTCCGACGCTACACTATGGGAGTCTCTTAAGGTGGTATTGAGAGGGCACATTATATCTTATGAAGCCTTTGGAAAGAGAGAAAGACGTAAGCGCTTGGCTGAGATTGAGGCACGGCTCCCCTCGCTGGAGCAGGTTTACAGACTATCACAATCCCAAATGGACTTAAATAACATTTTAAAATTGAAGTATGAATACAATTCTATTCTGGGCAAGCAGGTTAGTACCCTCCTCCTTAAACTCAGACAGAAGCACTTTGAACTAAGTGATAAACCAGACAGACTGTTGGCTAGGCAGCTGAGGGGTGTACAGGCCAGCCAGGCAATTCATAATATCAAATCTATATCGGGCAGCTTGCTGACTAACCCTAAAGACATAAATGACCGTTTTAAAGAATTTTATACTGGCCTTTATACCTCTAGATGCCATGCCCCAGACTCTGAGGTTGAGAGCTTCCTGGACAATATTGATATGCCAGTGCTTAGTGATAAGGCAAGGGATGAGCTAGATGCTGATTTCAGCCTGCAGGAAATAACAAGTGCAATGGATGGGTATGGGGCGGAGTTTTATAAAGCTTAGTGACATTTTGGCCCCTCTACTTCTTAGAATGATTCAACATTCTATCACTAATAATGTCTTCCCCGACTCCCTTTACGAAGCAAATGTGTGCCTTTTACTCAAGAAAGGTAGGGATGGGACTGATCCAGCAGGGTTCCGGCCTATAAGTTTGTTAAATTTTGACCAAAAGACAGTTGCCAAGGTGTTGGCCACTAGGTTGGCTCAGCATGTCGGATCGCTCATCCACTCCGACCAAACGGGATTCATTCCTGGCAGGCTTGCTTTTTCTAATATTCGGAAATTACTAAACATATTGTACTCTAACCAAAGAAAGGACACTAAGCCGGCGATCATATCACTGGACGCTGAAAAGGCATTCGACCAGATCGAATGGAAATATATGTTCAGTGTCCTCCAGCGCTTTGGTTTCGGTGACAGGTTTAGTTCTCTTATTGAAATGTTGTATACTCATCCGAGAGCTTCCATTCTTAGCAATTCTGATAGATCTGACTCCTTCCCACTCCATCACGGCACCGACAAGGTTGTATTAGTCCCTTACTGTTCAATTTAGCCCTTGAACCCCTGGCTATCAGTATCAGGAGTCATCCCAACATCACAGGAATAAAGTTGGGAAAGTATGAGAGCCGTATTTCGCTATATGCGGATGATGTGGTCCTGCATCTTGCTGATCCTGCCTCCTCCGTCCCATGCCTCCTAGATTTAATCAGGCAGTTTGGTACTTTCTCTGGTTACTCCATTAACTGGGAGAAAAGTGTGTTCATGCCCATCTCAGGGAGCCTAGACTCTTCCTTTACTGACAGCTTACCCTTTAAAATAGAATATGACCACTTCACCTATCTGGGAGTAGTTATACCAAAGGATCCCAAACTCCTATTTAAACTGAACTTTGGTGAAATGGTCTCAAAATTGAAGAAAAATATGGAGAGTTGGAGAATTTTGCCAGTGTCTTTGGTGGGGCGTGTGAATGTCATAAAAATGGTGGTTCTCCCCAGGTTCCTTTACCTTTTTCAGAGCGTGCCTATTTTTTTGACTGCCTCTTTCTTTAAACAGATACACTATACTTCTGCCATTTGTCTGGGGCTATAAAGCACACCGTATTTCAAAAGCACACTTGCAGAAGCCAAAGCATATGGGGGGGCTAGCCCTGCCGGTATT
Organism: Notolepis coatsorum; assembly: GCF_963971535.1. Lineage (NCBI taxonomy): Eukaryota > Metazoa > Chordata > Actinopteri > Aulopiformes > Paralepididae > Notolepis > Notolepis coatsorum. The sequence continues at coordinate 71,472,497 of NC_140165.1, forward strand.
CCAGCACTACTACTGGGCTGCTAATGCAAGGGCCATGACCTTCTGGCAAGATTACTTCATAGGTGATGCTACAGTAGCCATGGACGCCCCCAGGTGGCTAGACATGGAGGCGCATGTGAACCTAAAAAGCTCTCTTCCTGCAATGTTATTTTCTAAGTGTGATATGATTAATAAGATGGCTCTCAACAATTTTATCCTTCGGAACTCACTGAGAATACTGAGTCAAATCAAAAAGGTTTTCAAAGTACCTTCAACCTCGGCATATGCTCCAATATGTGATAAACATAATTTTCCCCCTGGTCAATCTGATATTGTTTTTTCATTATGGAAGGGAAAGAGACTGGCCACTATCAAAGATCTATATGTTGATAGTCACTTTGCCTCATTTAACGAACTTAAGTCTAAGTTTAATCTTACAAGCTCACACTTCTTTCGTTACCTGCAGGTTAGAAATTATGTCCGCAGTAATATCCCAGACTTTGAGACATGTCCTGCTGATTACCAGTTTTATAATCTCATGAGCAGATCACCAGTTTCAAAACACCTGATCTCCGATTTTGTTTCATATTTCTCTGTCCAATCTATGGCTTCCTCCGACCACATTAAATATGTATGGTCCACAGAGCTTAGTATGGAAATCTCTGATGAGATGTGGGAGGAGGGACTTAGCAGGATACATAAATGTTCTATTAATGAGAGTCCAACTTATACAGTTTAAGGTCATTCACAGACTACATTACTCTAAAACCAAACTGCATAGAATCTATCCCTCTGTATCGCCTCTCTGTGATCGTTGCATGTTCGCAGAGGGTAATCTTTCACATATGTTTTGGTTTTGTCCCAAGCTATTTAAGTACTGGGTAGACATTTTTGACTGGTATACCAAGGCGTACAAAAGAGAGATTGCCCCAGACTGCCTTCTAGCTTTACTCGGCTGTTCAGCTAACACTGCGGAATTACCTTACAATGAGCAGGAGGCCCTGATGTTTGGTATGGCTGTGGCCAAAAGAATTATCCTGAAGGAATGGAAAGACACGTCGTCTCCAAGTTTTAAAAGATGGCTCACTGAGATGGTCTCCTCTCTGCAGCTGGAAAGCATCCGTCACAGTAGGTCTGAGACCTTGAACAAATTTGAAATGATATGGGGTCCCTTTTTGGAATGCTTAGCTAGAACATAAGTGCTTCTCAATGTGCTCCCGTGTATTTTCTGTACTATGTATTGGTGTTGTCAAGATAGTGGAATTTCGAGCTTCGATGCGATACCTTGGGGGGTAGCGATGTTCGATACCATTTTCGATACCACAGGGAAAAAGGTTCAATCTTAAATTATAATTTTTTTTGATAGGTTTTGCTTCTGTTGCTGGTTGGTTCTCCTCAGCTTCTCTGGTACTGTAGGAGAGGATAGATATGGCACTTTTGAAACCCTTTGTTTATCTTTAGATCATACATTTGGAAATAACTGTTCATCTCACTTCAATCGTTTTTGTTGCAGAGCATGGTGTTCTCAGGCAGACAGATGTAAACACTGGTCTGTGTTGCATGTGCCTGACGGGCTGAACTGTTTGTATTGCAGTCATGTTCCGACTTAACTGAATGCACATGTGTGTGTGTGGACTGCTGTACTATTGCGGGTATTGAAGTGAACAATGCAACTTCCTTTTTTTTATTTTTTATGAATGATTAGGTGTCGATATTTCGGGAAATGAGTATTGAAACAGTTTTGGGTATTCAGAATCGATAATATGTGTCGATCTTTTGATATTTTTGACAACACTACTATGTATGTGTGTATATATATGTATGTGTATATGTATGTGTATATGTATATATGTAATGTGTGTATATATGTCAGAGAATCAGCCCCTTGCGTCCTTAGTGTATAAATTATGACATGGTGTATGTTTGTTCATTGATGTGACAGTGTCTGGCAACATACCGTTTGTGTTCTTTTTATTTATTTTTTATTTTCTTTGTTTGTGATTTGTCTTGATGTGTTTGTGAAACTATAAAAGCTGAAAATAAAATATTATAAAGGAAGGGACAGAGCAGGCTGTTCTTCCTGAGGAGACTCAGGTCCTTCAATGTGTGCAACAGACTGCTGCAGTCATTTTACCAGTCTGTAGTGGCCTCTTCTATGCTGTGGCATGCTGGGGAGGCTACATCAACTCAAGGGACACCAACAAGCTCAACAAGCTGGTGAGGAAGGCTAGCTCCGTGGTGGGAGTGGAGCTACCTAGACTAGAGGTGATGGCAGAGAGGGGGGTGATAAGGAAGCTGGCTGCCATCATGGAGAACCCCTACCACCCCCTCTACGACGAGCTAGTCAAGATGAGAAGCTTGTTCATACCAGCGGCCATCAGGCTCCACAACAGTGGGCAGCGACTAGCAGCCTCCAGGCTCCACAACAGGGGGCAGCGACTGCTACCAGACATTGACCTGGGACTTATAGGAACCCAAGGAGGACAACTTACACTACCTTAGGCATACTGCACCTTATGTGGATACTGTGATACTGTGATACTGTGAATAATGTATAGTTCAGTGGATACTGTGATACTGTATAATAATGTATACTCTGTAGATAGTAAATTGTAAATTATAACACTACCTTATGCATACTGCACCTTATGTGACACTGAATAATGTGAATAGTTAGATAGTAAATTATACTGACCAAATTGACCTATTTGTTTACACTGCCTGTGTTGTTTTTACTACCTGTACCACCGCCCCTTCCCCCATGCTGCTATGATGCCTGAATTTCCCCAAGGGGATCAATAAAGGAATATCTTATCTTATCTTATCATGTCTCTCTGTCTGGATGCTAACATCATCTATCATAAACATAAACATGGGACTAGCTAGCTTGCTGCTACATGAACAAACAGGGACTAGCTGTGCTTCTAGTACGTTGACCTTGACTGTGGAGGTCGACACAGAAAACATACAGTGCCAATACGGAGCTTATAGGCTGATGGATATGAATACTGATATGAATACTGATACCATGGAAAACACTAGAGCAAGGACAATCTATACAAAATGCAGAGAGAGAGAGGGGCGTGTATGTGAGTGTGAGAGATAGAGAGAGAGAGGGAGAGTGAAAGAGAGAGGGGGAGAGAGTGTGAGTGATAAATGTGTGTGAGCGAGAGAGAGAGAGGGTGTGTGTGTGTGTGAGAGAGGGAGAGAGAGAAGAGAGAGAGAGGGTGTGTGTGTGTGTGTGAGAGAGGGAGAGAGAGAAGAGAGAGAGAGGGTGTGTGTGAGAGGGGGAGAGAGTGTGCGAGTGATAATGTGTGTGTGAGAGGGAGAGAGAGGGGGGGAGAGTGTGGGAGTGATAATGTGTGTGTGAGAGGGAGAGAGAGGGGGGGAGAGAGTGTGCGAGTGATAATGTGTGTGTGAGAGTGTGAGAGAGAGAGGGGGAGAGTGTGCGAGTGATAATGTGTGTGTGAGAGTGTGAGAGAGTGAGGGGGAGAGAGTGTGCGAGTGATAATGTGTGTGAGAGGGGGAGAGAGAGAGGGGGAGAGAGTGTGCGAGTGATAATGTGTGTGTGAGAGTGTGAGAGAGAGGGGGAGAGAGTGTGCGAGTGATAATGTGTGTGTGAGTGTGAGAGAGAGAGGGGGCGAGCTTACAGTGACAGTGTGTGGACTAGCGGTGGATAATGAGATAAAAAGATCATTGCATGGACATCATTTACAAGTAGACCTAGATATGTAAGTGCAAGTAATTTTTAAGATTTGATAAGATTTGTATTTAAAAGCTGAGTCCCAATTAAAGTCTCTTATTGGCTGGGCGGTATATCTATAGCCTCTATATCCTATATATAGCCTACAGACACCATCTAGCAACCTGATGACTCACAAATATCTAGCTGTTACAGTAGCAATTACAGCAGCCAGCCAGCTCGGCTGTTTGATTATGTCACGTTCGCTATTAACACTATCAGTGCCAACCTTGTTTACCTTTTTACCCTGTTGAATGCCATCATCCACTTCAATGTTAGCGTTAAAAACGCATAATCTATGTTTTAAATGTGTCTAATCTGCCCGTCGCTTATCAATGACTTGTTTGCAGTCAACATTGTCGAAATGGATTTTTTCTTTTTTATAAATCGGTTCATATCCTTTTTATAGCATTTCGAAAAGCTATCGTTCTCTCGAAAATTTCCAGGAAAATAGAAAGATTCCCTCATAAACGGCATTTACTGGAATATTCTAGAATACACAAAAAAAATTCGGCCTATTTATGAATAGTTTTCAAATAAAAGCTAGATTATCGATAGTATATGTGTACTTATGCACGCTATAGACGCGGGCTGAAAAATCGATTCTCTTATTTCCTCATCAGCGATCACAGCCACACAGGGCAAACGCTTATATCTCAGTGAAAACAGGTCTGATTATCCTAAGACTGGTCAAATAGATTCCTTACCTGAGATCAGATGTTATCAAAAAAGATTATTCCAGAGGGCGGTTAGGTGGCGTAGCGGAGATTGCGTTCGTCACCAACCCCGGAGACGCTGGATTCGCCTGTTCGAATCCAGCTCACAGCTCCGGGGCCGGGTCGTTGTAAACAGCGACTCCTACAGTTCGGTCGGGGCGCCTGCTCAGCACGGATAGGATCTAAGGGGGGTAGTGTGATCCTTCCACACGCTACGCCCTCTCAGTGAGAATCCGCGCTGCCAGGTGAAAAGAAGCGGTTGATTGGCTAGACGTGTGTCGGAGGAAGCACGTGGTAGCCTCCACTCTCCCAGACCGACTGTGGGGGGTAAGTGTGCAGCGACCAGGAAGGGGATTGGGAATTCGACCAGATCGAATGGAAATATATGTTCAGTGTCATCACGCTTATTGATTAGTGTTGGTACTGTAAATACATAATCGTCGCTGTTCTGAGGGCCGGCGATCACTTGGTCTCTTCAGATGCCTTGACGGAAAAATAAAAATTAGCAAACTGGCCACCTCCCCTTCAGCAGTCTGAGCTGATGGGGTGCAGTTACACAGGGAGAGACGATAGGGGGTGGTATCTTCCCAATTGAGCTCAGAGAGACTCTGCAGCACTAACCCGAGGCTCGATTGATGAAATACGAATTCAAAACGCCAATAAAAAAAAATACGGCAAACAAACGACATTTGTCGTCGTCGGCACTCAATGGGGGGTCTGATAAAACGAGAATAGTCGTCGCTGTCACTCAAACTGTTAAGTAAAAACAAAGTCATAATGTTAACGTGGGGTTCGATTAGTATTCAAGTAGTTCCCAGTCAGTGACTATCGAATAATCATTGTGAGTTTTGCCTATCCCTACTGCATATAGTTCAGCTATAAATAACAACATTAACCTCTTATCGCTGGACGCCCCCCCGCAGGCTTTGTTATTGCCTGATCATCAACCAACACATTGGTGGAAAGCCTAAATGGCCAATATCCATATCTCCATTTCGACCGGTTTCTGAATCGAGACATTTGGGGATTTTCTGACTAATCGTGAGCTCCGTAACAACCCCACCTAGACCATGCCACGCCCGCTCTGTTTTGGATTGAAATGCAGCCGATATGAATTACTAATGTTAACTGAACTTAGTATTCCTTATTCTTAGTGTTGCGTGACAGTAAATGGAAATATTCAAAGGCCAGTTACAAAAGCACTCCATACACACCCAGGAGTGATGCATTAGACTAGAGATGTTCCGATACCATTTTTTTCTTCCCGATCCGATTCCGATACCTAAGCTTTGGGTATTGGCCGATACCGATACGATACCAGTGCATACCAAAAAAAATTAAATAAAAATTTCAGATACTGTTTTATATATTGTTGTGGAAAATGTGTATACGAGGGTGGAGGTAGGAAAGGGGTTAGTCTTGACTAGTTTAATATAGGTCAACTAGCAGGGCTCAAAGACACTAGGGCGACAGTCTGGCTGATGTTCTTAAAACAGCCTCAAGATAGCAGATGGACATTTCAGTACATCATATCGTGTGCTCTAATCTTGTGTCTTTTCTCTCTTACACACATACACAGCACACACACAGACACAGCACACACACACAGACACACACAGTCACACAGACACACACACACACAGACACACACAGTCGCACAGACATACACACCGACACACACACACATTCCCTGTGTCACAATACACACATACAATACACACACGTCTGTACACAGACGCACACACACAGACACACACACACAATACACACATACAATACACACGTCTGTACACAGACGCACACACACACAGACACACACACACATACACACACACACACACAAACACACACACACACACACACATCTCACTCTCTCTTCGATGTTCTTAATGTTTTACATCATATCGTGTGTGGATATCATATCTTGCTTATCTCTCTTCATGTTCTCTCTCTCTCCGATGTTAAATCTACGTATCATCTTAATGTACGTCATGTCAGATCTGACATGATGTGATACGTCATGATATCTGTCATGGGGGGGCAGGACTGAGAGGGGATTTAGGGACAGGCAAAGGGATCCAGGACAGAGTGTTTTTGTTCAAGCTGTGGCGATCCTCTTTGACCCATAGCTCTTGCTGTTAAAGAACTTCTTTTCTTAAATAAATTACCTATTTGTTACAATTGGAAATATCGTCTCCTGCTGTGTTAAACAACCTTTCCACAACAATATACTGTTTTTTTTAGTAATAACTAGAAAGTAATGGTATTTATTCAACAACAGGTGATTGTATAGATTAGTATTAGTATCATTAATCAATGAGTATGGGGCTGCGGCACTGCAGATATACCCTACTCCAATGATCCGCACGGACGTTAGACGGTGTTGCACTCGCTACCCAGTCTGTTAGCTAGTAGCTAGTATTACCGTTTATGTTGTGCTTTTCGATGCAAAATAAATATTCAACATTCTCTTTTGAGACTCCGCCTCAGACTCTTATCCTTTGGCACTTGCTGTACTTTGCTTGCAGGTCTGCAGCCATTATTGCTGGATTATGAATAGCACCAATTTTAGCCAAGGTACCGTTATCAAGCTAAGCTAGCTGACCTAGTAGCTCGTCTTAATGACGTCATGGGATCGGAGGCTAGAATTTACGTGTACTCGCCGATACCAGCATTTTAGGCAGTATCGGTATCAGAACAACTCTACATTAGACTACACACACCAGGAGTGATACATTAGACTACAGCAAAGATTCCACACAGTACTTAAAAAAAAAAAAAAAAAAACGTTCCATGCCTAATAGATATAAAAAAGGGCTTATTATTGCAATTTTCCCCAGTATATATCACTCAGTGTGACACCGAGAGACAGAGAGAGACAGAGACAGAGACAGAGAGAGAGAGAGAGCTGCCCTGAGGGTGTCCGTGATGTAACACATCCTGCTGATTTATACACATGGACACTGGGCCTGGAAATACACACACACTCACTCTCACTCACACGCACACCACCTGCCATTAGCAGAGACAGCTTCTGAACCAGCAGCATAACAGCAGACACACACAGTATATCCCCAACAGGGCTGAGCCCAAACGTTCAGAGGTTCGGACCTTTATTAATGAGTTTGAACCTTTATTTATTTTTTAAAAATATATATCAGAATGTGATATATATATATCAGAATATTATAGTACTATGTTTAGGGATGGGTACCGAATTCGGTACTTACCGAAACACGTTGGTACTACAGATTCACGTGAGATAAGTTTTTCTTTTTTACACTTTTATTTATTTTTAAACTTTTTTTCTTTTCACGTCAACGTTCACACACAATATACGCTTACCTAGGATTTGACTTGATTTAACAACAAAGCAGTCGGGGCAATGGCAAGCCGAAAACGGTCGAAAGTGTGGTTATTTGAAGTTTGGATATTTTTTTTTCACAACTGAGGTAGGTAGATTACATTTTTAGAGACTAAAGTACTGAAAAAATGTACCGTTGGGTACCGGTATCGATTCACAGGTACCGGTACCGTATCGGTTCAAATGTGAACGGTACCCATCCCTAGTTGTGTTTACAATCATTTGAAAGTCACGAAATTCACACACGAACACAACAGTCTAGTCTCACGATGAGGAGGGGTCACCGTCCGTCCTAAATCATCAGGAAATTAAATCAATCCAAAAAGAGAGAGAGACTCACACTCACCAGTCTTATTTCATAATACAACATTTCCGAATGGACGTTTGGATTAAACCAAGTGTATGCAGTGATGCTGAACTTTCCCATCGGAACACAAGTTACTTAACGTCACACAGGTATGTTATGCAGTGGCACGTTAAGCTATGCACGTTTAGCTTACTAACGTTAAGATAGCAGGAGCCGTCGGCCAACAAAGATGTTTCAACAAATGGATTCACAAAATGGATTACCATCCAGACGTTATTGAAGCCTCCTGTGACCAGTAAGTAGATACTACTACTTTTAATAACCATTTTTGACCGCAGCAATATGTGCATGTGTTCTACGTCATATGCGTAAATGTGCCTAAAGTCAAGACTTGACGGTACTGAAACAGAAAAATTATTTAGGAGCAAATTTTTTGCATGATTAAAAACGATGGTTCGAACGTCCGTTTGAAACTTGCCAAAGTTCGAATCCCAAAAACAGGCTTCGGGGACAGCTCTAATCCCCAACGCAATGTTGCATTGCAAGAAGAATACTAGCAATACATATAGTCCTCATTGCAGTGTTTGCTGATTGCTGTTCCTTAGCAACACAATTCAACTACAAAGGTCTATATAGCATAGAACCAGGAAAGATAATCATAGTGCTTCTAGCATACAGCCCAACATGAAATCAATAAAGCCTACAACACAATCCATATAAAACAGGACACTAATAACCCATGCTATTGAAATCAATTATAGGTCAACTAAAGCATGGTACAGTCAGGTCCATCAATATTTGGACATTGACACGATGTTGGCTCTGTACACTAGGCCATGCAAAAGTAATTGTTTGGTTCCGCGACCGACCCTGCCGATTTATGTGCGACGCAAATTTATTTTCTGTTTGTAAAAAAATTAAAAGAATGAATAAATAAATGTACAATAAAGTTTAATTAAATCTTAGTAAAAAAGTGCAGTCCATGTCAATAATGAGAATATATAAAAAGCAAGTATTTCACAATATTTGCACAGCTCTCTGATGTCAGGATATTTAGTGAGTAGTATTTAGGGGTGGTATTTTTAATACCCTTGTACATTGTACTTTTGTAGTACAGTGTCTTTGTATTTTACCCTTTAGTATTATGGATATTAAACATGCTGGCAGAGTACATGCATCCATGTTGTCGTGAACAATTTTATTAAATAAGGAAATTCCCTATCCATAGTCGCCGTGGGAAAACATTTTATAAAATAAATTCCCTACCTACCCATGGCCTTAACTGACAACCAACAGGAACCAAACAATTTATTTTGTTAGGCCATACTACAATGGACTTGGAAATATGAAATAATCAAGATGTGTTTTAAGTGCAGACTTTCAGGAACAGTTTATAGATGTACAGTACACGCCCCTTTTAAGGGACCAAAAGTAATTGGACAAACTAACAATCCATAAATAAAATAGTCACTTGTAATTCTTGGTTGAAAATCCTTTGCAATCGATGACAGCCTGAAGTCTGGAATCCATAGACATAACCAGACACTGGGTTTCCTCCCTGGTGATGCTCTGCTAGGCCTCTACTACAACCGTCTTCAGTTCCTGCCACCCACAAACTCCAAAAAAGGACTTCGATTTAAAGCCATGAGCCAATAACTGAACTCCCCTGTATCAACAGGATAAACACCTGCAGGTGTCATGATGGCTTATTTCTTGACATATTCCAGGTGAACGTTACGGCTGTTCTCTCAGTTATTCAGTAGGACATTTGAGATGTTATTGATACAAATGACTAAGCAGCAAGAAATATAAAGTTAATAACAGTGATTTCTCGCAGGCTCTGCCTCAGGGCCCCAGGGCCTGGTAGGCCCGTCAGTAATCCATCCATGGCTACTAGGCATCGTTTTATTATTGATGCTCATTTAGTTTAGAGTATAAGACTGTTCCATTATGGATCCGCATTATCGTGGCCGTTATGTGTGACAGGAACAAACACAGAATGGGGGGGGGTGAAATTTGATGAGGCATTTTGCCGTCTTCAGGTATAGTGACATCACGGCATAGCGGGATAGGGCACACCACCACGGAACACCAACCCATGGCCACGCACATGACATAATAATGAGGGCGACAGTGGCTCCGGAGGTAGACCAGTCGTCTGGTAATATGGAGGTTCCCGGTTCGATTCCCGCTCCTCCCGGGCAGCATGTCGAAGTGGCCTTGAGCGAGACACTTAGCCACCTAACTGCTCCCGATGAGCAGGTTGGCACCTTGCATGGTTGCCATATTGCAGTATAATGCAGCTAGTTCTGTGTGGAAAAAAGCTCTTGATTTGAGAAAATACAACCTTTATTTCAACCTTTTATACAAGTTACCAAAGACTGCCTTTCTGTCATCTTCTACAAGTTACCAAAGACTGCCTTTCTGTCATCTTCTACAAGTTACCAAAGACTGCCTTTCTGTCATCTTCTACAAGTTACCAAAGACTGCCTCTGTCATCTTCTACAAGTTACCAAAGACTGCCTTTCTGTCATCTTCTACAAGTTACCTAAGGCTGCCTTTCTGTCATCTTCTACAAGTTACCAAAGACTGCCTTTCTGTCATCTTCTACAAGTTACCAAAGACTGCCTTTCTGTCATCTTCTACAAGTTACCAAAGACTGCCTTTCTGTCATCTTCTACAAGTTATCAAAGACTGCCTTTCTGTCATCTTCTACAAGTTACCTAAGGCTGCCTTTCTGTCATCTTCTACAAGTCATCAAAGACTGCCTTTCTGTCATCTTCTACAAGTTATCAAAGACTGCCTTTCTGTCATCTTCTACAAGTCATCAAAGACTGCCTTTGTCATCTTCTACAAGTTACCAAAGGCTGCCTTTCTGTCATCTTCTACAAGTTACGAAAGACTGCATTTCTGTCATCTTCTACAAGTTACCAAAGACTGCCGTTCTGTCATCTTCTACAAGTTACCAAAGACTGCCTTTGTCATCTTCTACACGTTACCAAAGACTGCCGTTCTGTCATCTTCTACAAGTTACCAAAGACTGCCGTTCTGTCATCTTCTACAAGTTACCAAAGACTGCCTTTCTGTCATCTTCTACAAGTTATCAAAGACTGCCTTTCTGTCATCTTCTACAAGTCATCAAAGACTGCCTTTCTGTCATCTTCTACAAGTTACCAAAGGCTGCCTTTCTGTCATCTTCTACAAGTTACCAAAGACTGCCTTTCTGTCATATTCTACAAGTTACCAAAGACTGTCTTTCTGTCATATTCAAGTGACCAAAGACTGCCTTTCTGTCATCTTCTACACGTTATCAAAGACGTTTCTAAATAACTGGGGAAACGTGCCGTGGAGCGCACCGCTGTGAAGGAAGGGTGCGCTGAATTTACAACACAAGACAAAATGAGAGCAACATGGGATACGACACAATAAGTTTAATCTCGATAAGTCTTGTTTTCATGATCGTGGGAAGCTAAAATTGAAACTTGATTAACGGCCCAGACCTAGTAGAGTATGAAAAGATTCTTCCCTTAAAAATCACCAATTTTATTTCTCTGACTTCAGTTGTGTGCATCCATCTGCTCTCAGCAGCACAAACACTCTGTATACGTAATGTATTTTAGCTAAATGATACCCTGCATCACTCCATAAGCCTTAAAGCCAAGGAAAAGGTGAATTATTTATTTATTTTGTAAATGTTTTTTTAAAGGCCACATATTTGGGCCACAGTCATATTTCCCCACAACTAAACACTCAGAAAGGGAGGTCAAGCTGATGGAATTTAATGTTCTGCATTTTATTTAATGTTCTGCATGATATTAAATATCCATTTTATTACATAAAAGTGCACAGTTTGCTGGCCCTTTCTTTTTTTTTGGGGTAAAAACGCTTGCAGAATGGCTTCAGTTTGTTTAATTCGGTGCATTAAAAAGATTACCATGGGAAGGGGGCAGCATGCGGATCATATGATGTTTCCATCTATGTTTTAAACCCAGATGTGGCTTTTACCCTAAAGACTCGGGATAAAAAAAGTGCATGTGTGGGATTTCAGTGTCAACAACGAACACATTACAGCTGGAGGACATAGAGTACATGGTGCTGGGTGACTGTAGTAGGTGCTGACTAGAGGAGAGGGCTCTGGTGCTGGGTGACTGTAGTAGGTGCTGACTAGAGGGCTCTGGTGCTGGGTGACTAGTAGGTGCTGACTAGAGGAGAGAGCTCTGGTGCTGGGTGACTGTAGTAGGTGCTGACTAGAGGGCTCTGGTGCTGGGTGGCTGTAGTAGGTGCTGACTAGAGGAGAGCTGTGGTGCTGGGTGGCTGTAGCAGGTGCTGACTAGAGGAGAGAGCTCTGGTGCTGGGTGACTGTAGTAGGTGCTGACTAGAGAGCTCTGGTGCTGGGTGACTGTAGTAGGTGCTGACTAGAGGAGAGAGCTCTGGTGCTGGGTGACTAGTAGGTGCTGACTAGAGAGCTCTGGTGCTGGGTGACTGTAGTAGGTGCTGACGAGAGGGCTCTGGTGCTGGGTGACTGTAGTAGGTGCTGACTAGAGAGCTCTGGTGCTGGGTGACTGTAGTAGGTGCTGACTAGAGGAGAGGGCTCTGGTGCTGGGTGACTGTAGTAGGTGCTGACTAGAGAAGAGGGCTCTGGTGCTGGGTGGCTGTAGTAGGTGCTGACTAGAGAGCTCTGGTGCTGGGTGACTGTAGTAGGTGCTGACTAGAGAGCTCTGGTGCTGGGTGACTGTAGTAGGTGCTGACTAGAGAGCTCTGGTGCTGGGTGACTGTAGTAGGTGCTGACTAGAGAGCTCTGGTGCTGGGTGACTGTAGTAGGTGCTGACTAGAGGAGAGAGCTCTGGTGCTGGGTGACTGTAGTAGGTGCTGACTAGAGGAGAGAGCTCTGGTGCTGGGTGACTGTAGTAGGTGCTGACTAGAGGAGAGAGCTCTGGTGCTGGGTGACTGTAGTAGGTGCTGACTAGAGGAGAGAGCTCTGGTGCTGGGTGGCTGTAGTAGGTGGCTGACTAGAGAAGAGGGCTCTGGTGCTGGGTGTCTGTAGTAGGTGCTGACTAGAGGGCTCTGGTGCTGGGTGGCTGTAGTGGGTGCTGACTAGAGAAGAGAGCTCTGGTGCTGGGTGACTGTAGTAGGTGCTGACTAGAGGAGGGCTCTGGTGCTGGGTGGCTGTAGTGGGTGCCGACTAGAGAAGAGAGCTCTGGTGCTGGGTGACTGTAGTGGGTGCTGACTAGAGGAGGGCTCTGGTGCTGGGTGACTGTAGTAGGTGCTGACTAGAGGAGGGCTCTGGTGCTGGGTGACTGTAGTAGGTGCTGACTAGAGGAGGGCTCTGGTGCTGGGTGACTGTAGTAGGTGCTGACTAGAGGAGGGCTCTGGTGCTGGGTGGCTGTAGTGGGTGCTGACTAGAGAAGAGAGCTCTGGTGCTGGGTGACTAGTAGGTGCTGACTAGAGGAGAGGGCTCTGGTGCTGGGTGACTAGTAGGTGCCGACTAGAGGAGAGAGCTCTGGTGCTGGGTGGCTGTAGTAGGTGCTGACTAGAGGGCTCTGGTGCTGGGTGGCTGTAGTAGGTGCTGACTAGAGGAGAGAGCTCTGGTGCTGGGTGACTGTAGTAGGTGCTGAGTAGAGCACTCTGGGCTGGGTGACTGTAGTAGGTGCTGACTAGAGGAGAGGGCTCTGGTGCTGGGTGACTGTAGTAGGTGCTGACTAGAGGGCTCTGGTGCTGGGTGGCTGTAGTAGGTGCTGACTAGAGGAGAGGGCTCTGGTGCTGGGTGGCTGTAGTAGGTGCTGACTAGAGGGCTCTGGTGCTGGGTGGCTGTAGTAGGTGCTGACTAGAGGAGAGAGCTCTGGTGCTGGGTGACTGTAGTAGGTGCTGACTAGAGGAGAGAGCTCTGGTGCTGGGTGGCTGTAGTAGGTGCTGACTAGAGGGCTCTGGTGCTGGGTGACTGTAGTAGGTGCTGACTAGAGGAGAGGGCTCTGGTGCTGGGTGGCTGTAGTAGGTGCTGACTAGAGGAGAGAGCTCTGGTGCTGGGTGACTGTAGTAGGTGCCGACTAGAGGGCTCTGGTGCTGGGTGGCTGTAGTAGGTGCTGACTAGAGAGGGCTCTGGTGTTGCCTTTTCCAGTACTGATGATCAACTATTTACAAGGCATAGTTCTAAATCATTAACAAACATTTCAAGAGTCATGAATAACTCATTAACTGACAGTTGAATGATCTATACAAGGGATAGTGTTACCAACATGCCTGGCACCAGTTACAACTAGGGTTGCACGATATACCGATACTAGAAAAGTATTGAGATACCCAGCTGTTAAAAACAGTTCAATACTCCATTTAATTAGCATCGATACTTTTAGAATAATAGCCTGATGCGTATTTATTTTCGTCGAGTTGAGTGGATGCGTGACCGGAGCTGTGTGTGTGTGTGTGTGTGTGTGTGTGTGTTTGAGAGAGCGAGCACGTTTTGCGTAGTGGGCGTGTCAACAGTGTCTATGCGCAATTTCATATCATTTCATAATAGACAGACCAGTGTGGACCTTACATTTTAGAAGCTATGACATTTAGCTCTTCAGCCCTGTGACATCTCCTCTCGCGAGTCGCGCTGTTTCTATGTGCAGTGAAAACTCTGCGAGCAACGGGTCCAATGAGCATGAACTGCCTGGCCATTCCTGTAAAAACCTTAACTAACGTTAGCTGCTAACGCTAACTAAGCTAACCCTGGAAACACTCATAGGCACAGTGGAGGAATGAGTTTCGTTGTGTCTTGTGTAGCCTAGTATTGTTGCACACACACCTCTCTCACACACACCTCTCTCTTCTTTTCCGTGCCCGTTCCATGGCTTACAGAATACAGTGCAGTGTGATGATTGGCTAACATTGCAAGCAGCTCTAGTGATTTAACTATTATATTCTTCAGGCATTGGTCAAATTTACCATTATTTAACAAATATTGCCATGTTTGGATTGACCCTGCATAAGATCCTGTGGCGTCCCCTTTATGAGAGCCATCTATAATGAACAAATAATTCATAGAGAATAGTATGTGTGCTTTCAGCCAATGCATTGAAGGGAAAAATAATAATAATAATAAATTCAATTTGTACCGCACTTTATATATTTGTGAAAATCTCAAAGTGCTACAGGAGATAAAGATAAAAAGTTAAATGAATAAAAACAATTAAAATGAATAAAACAACCAATGAAATGGAAGAACATAAAAATTAAATTTAAAATAATAATAATAAAATGAATAGAAGTAAAAATAAAAGTAAAAGAATAATTCAGGCAAATGCCTCGTTAAAAATAAATGTTTTTAGCCCCCTTTTAACCCTTTAATCGCCAAGGACGACTTTAGACGTCATTCCTCGCCATGCGTAATCTGCCAATGCCGTCTTACAGCGTCTTTGAGATCAATATTTCAAAAATCTGTCATGGCAATCATATTTCACCCACGGAGACTTGAGACTTGCTGTTTATCTCCTCTCAACTCTCCAACGGTTCAAGATCGCCATCTGGTGGCCGATCGGCGAATCGCCAAACCGGAAGTGACGCGCCGGAAGTGGTGCTCACCCATATTTCGTCCGGCCACTCGCTATCGCTAGCGGGACTCCAGCTCCGATAGGCCGATTGCAGTCAACAAGGCACTTATCGGCCAATACAGATACCCGACCGATACATCGGTGCACCCCTAGTTCCAGCAGGTCCGAGAGGTAGACCGGTAACCCTATAGTTTATGCGTTCGCAAATGTGCTCTCCCTCTCATTGAATAGAGCGTTGGCACTCAAGCACTAAATCATGCGCCCCCTGCTGGCACTCAAAGTGTTAAAGGTCAATACGATCAAATACAACTGGTTACGAGTCGTCAGGGAGGATGGAGAATCAGCGTGAACATTCTCAGAGGTCACCGTGAGGTCACCGTGAGGTCACCAGGGAACAGAGCGGGTGAGGGGGGGACGGGACGTTATAGGTCATCCTCTGTCAACAAGCAGTGAGCGCCTGGCCAGAGGAGCATGGCAGAGGGCGGGCAGGACGGTCAGCATGGCAGAGGGCGGGCATGACGGTCAGCATGGCAGAGGGCGGGCAGGACGGTCAGCATGGCAGAGGGTGGGCAGGACGGTCAGCATGGCAGAGGGCGGGCAGCTGTGAAGCGGTCAGTCTGGTGTGCGTGATGTGCTGCTTATTAAAGGGGCTATGCGTTATAAATGTCATTTTTCAGTCTCTAGCATTGTATTATAGTAATAGGAGTTCGTATCAATGTGTTTTTGGGCCTAAATACTATATTGACGAATTCCTCAGCTACAGCCCATCCCCTGTTTGCCTCTAGTAAATCAGGCCATGTTGATTTGACGAGCTGGGCAACGTCACCGGGCGCTGTTTATAGCGCAAGGTGATGTGATTGGCTGTGTGGTTTTACCTAATGCCCGCCTCCATTCTTGGTACCTGGAGCCGATACAACCTGGAAACAGAAATTGCCGTCACTCGCCTCAATTTCACGATGAGCAGCAAACCCCGCAGATGTAATGTTCCTGGTTGTAGAGCTACCGATTTTCCGATGACTAATGACGAAATGCTGCCGGCGATCACATGGCCTGACGGTAGGATACTATTCCCCCAAATTACAGCTGGATTGGACATTGTTTTAAAACCTAACGTGATCGATCACTGACATTGGCTACCTGAACGCACACTGTATTGCTAATCAATAATACTAATCGGCGTTCCCCGCCGCCCCCATTTCATCCATAGATGCTCTGTAATAGTCCGGATGCTACGCAGTTTGTTTTATTTCATTTGTATATATACAGCAGAAATGGCGTTTGATATAACGGCGCCAACGTTTAGCCTATTATCTAGCTCCCGGGAAAAAAGACGAGACGAAAAGTGCGATAAACCATATATTCACGACGCTATAAAATGACAACCAACCGATGGATTTTTATTTTCTTTAAGCCATTATGAAGGCACGGTTTATGCACTCAAGTGACAATGAGAATGGACAGATAGCAATACTATAAATTATATATATAGCTCTTAGAAAGTACATCGGTTTGTAAACAAACCTCTGTCCTCTGGCCTATAAATCGGCGCAAGACTGGTCGCCAATGTTTTCGACGGGCCGCGCGCGACAGAAGTACACAACTATTATATAACAGTAAGTAACTAATAGTGCAATTAATCAACTTACCAATCGGAAACGATGTAACGTAAGCCTCGATCGCTGTTGTTTGGGGGTTAGTGTCAGTACAATCTAACGTTAGTGAGTGTGTGTTTTCGACGGGCCGCGCGCGACAGAAGTACACAACTATTATATAACAGTAAGTAACTAATAGTGCAATTAATCAACTTACCAATCGGAAACGATGTAATGTAAGCCTCGCTGTAGCAAATCGCCTTCTTCTTCTTCTTCGGGATCAAACTGTGGGTCGCTCTCTGGATCCCAAACATAATGTACATCCATGTTGTATTAGTTAGTAAAATCGGTATATGTTTTTGCGTGTCGAAATAAAAACCTGAAACCTAAGACCTCAGACCTCTACCTGGATGGAATGACGGGGATATGGGCGGAGCTATTTGGTGGGTGGCTGTCACTCAAAGTGTGGGTGGAGCCAAGCCAATAATAGCCTGATTTCATGAGGCTGAAAAATGCTGGTTTTGAGTACAAGATTAGAAATATAAAACAATGATTATTTTTGGAATAAAAATTACACATGTGTTACATCGACTCTCAGGAAGTGTGTAAAGTTGCCCAAATAGTGCTAGGAATAGCACTGCATGACACCTTTAACACTACGCATGCTTGGTTAGGCTGCTATGGAGAAGCGGGAGGAGTGTGTGATGCTTCTGTGTGTGTGCATGTATGTAGAATGAGGGGGGGGGCATGTATGTATGTATGTATGTTGTATGTATGTACCGTACTTTTCGGACTATAAGCCACGGCTTTTTTCCCCATTTTTCGACCCTGCGGCTTATATAACGGTGCGGCTTATATGTGGACAAAACCCGAAAATCTAAATATTGCTTTTTTTTATTGCATTGAAATGTTATTTATCTGTTCCCTTATTTGCTAAACTTAATACAACTTGTAAATGAGTTAGTTATTTGTCCGACAGTATTGTGTACCAATGGGAGTCATTCTCTGTAGAGGTGGGAACTTAATGCTCAATATAAGAACGGCCATGCACCACCACTCACAGAATCGAGAAAGAGCAATCAATCTATCAATCCTTTCCGTGTCCGGGCCGGGTGAGGTTTCCCATGTTGAGTCAAATTAAGCCACAGGCTCCACTCCTTACATATGGAAATTAAACATTAAAACACATGCGGCTTATAGTCCAGTGCGGCTTATATATGTACACATCATTCAATTTAGCTGCTGCGGCTTATAGTCAGGTGCGGCTTATAGTGCGAAAAGTACGGTATGTATGAGTGTCTGTAGGCATAGGGACCGTTTCTAACCCATAGCATGTAGAGGTATGCATGTTTAAAAGCTTAAAAGATTCAAGAATCAAGAGGTTTATTTGTCACATACATACATGGGCATACAGTGAAATGCGGGTGGTCATGCCCGCATCGATTGTGCAATAATACAATAATAAAATAGACATACAAAACAGGTAATAAGAAGACATAAGATGTGCATGATAAAATAGACATGCTAAATTCCTGCCATGCCAGCGTGGTTAAAAAAATAAAAATAAAAATAAACAAAAAATGCGCACAATCTCTGCGGAGCAAAACTAACAGCGACTGTCATGTAGCCTACGTTCTGACCCTGTATAGTGTATATAACATCACCTCATGTAGCCTACGTTCTGACCCTGTATATAACATCACCTCATGTAGCCTACGTTCTGACCCTGTATATACCATCACCTCATGTAGTCTACGTTCTGACCCTGTATATAACATCACCTCATGTAGTCTACGTTCTGACCCTGTATATAACATCACCTCATGTAGCCTACGTTCTGACCCTGTATATAACATCACCTCATGTAGTCTACGTTCTGTATATAACATCACCTTATGTAGTCTACGTTCCGACCCTGTATATAACATCACCTCATGTAGTCTACGTTCTGACCCTGTATATAACATCACCTCATGTAGTCTACGTTCTGACCCTGTATAGAAGGCACCAGTGTGACACTGCACTCCCTTGCATCCAAGTGTGAAGTGGATCAAATAAACGGTTCTGGAGATAGATGAGCCACAGACCTTTATAGACGGATGAATCTAACCTTAACGGACAAACAGACGGACACTCCTCGTTGAAAAGATATTTAAAGTAGATGTAGATGGCAGACCAACAACAGATCAGCCGTCCGCTTCAGACTTCACACAGCGGTTCTACATTCCCTCTGGTTGTAACTTTCCACTGTGAAATGGTGAACTTTCAACGGCTCTCTCTCCCTCTCTCTGCTCTTGTAAAATGTCCAGTGTCAGTGGGAATACTAGTGTTGTTTTTATAGAAATAGTACCATGACAACTGTATTACAAGATAGAGACATCAAGGGTGGCCGGGTAGCACAGCGGACTAAGCGTCTGTCTACCACCGCAGAGACACTGGTATCGAATGTTGGTGCCTCCGGCTTGGTCGGTCGTCATACTGACACAATTGGCAGAGTCAGCGGGAGGGAAGCCGGTGGGTGGTAATCTGGTCGTTGTAAACAGCGACTCCTACAGGTCGGTCAGGGCGCCTGCACAGCGAGGGAGGTAAATGGTGAAGGTAGTGTGACCTCCCACGAGTTACACTTCACCAATGAGAGTCCTCGCTGTCAGGTGAAAAGAGGCTGCTGGCTGTCTCCTATGCAGGGCTCTACAGTGCGACCATATTGCTCGCATATGCCCCTAGAAATATGTGTGTGCGAACCGGAAAAATCTATTACTCGCACGGTGTGCGAGTGAAGATAGAGCCTCAGTCGTGCTTTTATTTTTTGCTGATAAATCGTTAAAAAAAACTACAAGTCCCACATTGCACTCAAACCAACGGTCCAATCACAGTAGAGTGACGTGACTGGTTTCAAGGGAAAGAAAGCAAATGACCAATCAGAAGCTCTCATTAGCTTGTTTACTTCCTGAAAGTACGCCATTGCGCTATGCGAGACGTTCCCGAGACAATAACATTAAGTTTTATGTAACTTATTCTAGTCTTACCAATAGCAATAGATTTTATGTGTGTATGTGTCATAATGTGTGTGTACAGCTAACTTGGCTAACGTTATCAACAGCAGAGGTGGGTGCAAGCGGTGTGACGTAATTGGCAGAATCGACTGGTCTACCTGACACAAACTCATAAACAATGTTTCTGTACTGGAGGTGTACAGTATTTCAATAGGCAACCCCGAAAGGATTATTTTTCTAGAAGAGCAACACTAGCCAAAACATAGGTATTGTATGCATAAAAGGGGCAAAAGCTAAAGTTAAGTGACTTTTGTAGCAGTAGTTTGATTTGATAGTTTATTTGATAGGGACAGCACGTTAATGAACATCAAGTATAAAATGTAGACATGCAGGGTTGTAGCAAGAGCTAATTTACACCAGGAGACAGCAAAACTTTCAATAAATAAATAACCTGCTTAGGGTAAAAGCATTGTGACAATCAATGATAAAAACAACAATAAAAACAAGAAACAAGTTACATAAACTAAAATCAGATAAATTATCACAGTTCTGGTTTGCCTTAAAATGCAGTTTAAGATGAGTCTTGAACAGTATGTGGGGCACTCTCTAATCACAACTGGTAGGCTATTCCAGTAGTTACCACCTTTAACAGAGAACACAGTTTTAGCAAAGGTAGTATACCGAAAAGGCACCTTACAGTCCCCTCTACTGATGGCCCTGGTGGTAATGCCAGTGTCTCCTTTTTGTTTAATGTCACTGCCTTTTTTTATTAGGCCTAGTTGTTGGCTACAACTTTGCCACAGTAGGCATTATCACTTAACACTTTGATCGCCATGGGTTAAATTCATAATTTACCATCCCTCGCCAGCTCTATTTGTCTATGGAGAAGTTCCCCTTCTTTGCAGGGCTATAACTTTTTAAATTCTATTGCTACATTGCCATTATTATGGCCCATTCAATGTCCTATATGTATTGTTCAGGGTGTAGCAACGTTAAACTTTTTCATTCACATATTCATACTAAAATATGGTCTAAAGTATAAGTATGTTTTTATCGTTTTCTGCAGCTTTCTTCAGAACGTGATTTATAGCCCTAAATGCATTATATTGATGATCAGATACAGTTTGGTAGGAATCTGTGAGAGATGAAAAATTTCAACTGGACGTACTTCTAGAATGATCTACGTATGATCTGATGATGACCGGATGGGCGGGGGATCGTTTATAATTCCGTGGGCAGCGTTAGATGATTCATCCAGAGTGGGTCATATGTTCATCATAGCAGTTTATATGGAATACGTTAGAAAATAACGCTGAATCTTACCGTATGTTCCTCGCGCCGTTGGACGATCAGCGTGGAGTAGACCGTTTTCGATTATGGGATGTTGATCCTGATGAACCATTTCCAGGTTGTATAATACTATATACGTCCAAATAACGTTGTTTATTGAGTTAGGGCGAGCAATTGCTCATCCAGTGTGTTGAGATGGAGTCCGGCTACCGATCGCGAGTGCCCGGAGCACATATGGATGAGCACTTCCTGTTTGGCGCGCCCCTCCCTCTTGGCCGATCTGCCGATCGGCCACCAGATGGCGCTCTCGAACCGTTAGACAGTTGAGTGGAGCTCACCAGTACATCTCAGGGCTCCGGAAAGGAAATGTGATTTCGATGACAGATTTTTGAAATATTGACATCAAAGACGAGTTACGGCGTCTTCGGCAGAATGAGCATGGCTAGGAATGACGTCTTAACTCGTCATCGGCGATCATAGTGTTAATAGTTCAAATGTCTGTGTCCCATTCCCGTTTGCACACGCAGATACACACACACAGTGGGCCAGTGACTTTGGTGGTATGTGCTATTGCACAGATGTGTCCCGTTCCCGTTTGCACATGCACGCACAGTACAAATCTACATTTATTTAAAAAAAAAAAATAAAAAAAAAATAATAATAATAATAAAAAATGTCTTCAAATATTTTCACTGTGCTCCTAAATATTTTTGTGTGCTCCCAAGGACTTTACTCTGTCTCTAAACTCTCATGACTTTGCGTTGCAGTGAGAGGGAGGTATGTCAACATAGCATCCTTGGTACAGAAGCAACTCCTGTGACCCAGAGCTACAGATCTGGAACCAAGTTGAAGATATTTCAGTGTTGAAAACCAGCATATTGTATTATTATCCTTTAAAGGTGACATGTACTATAAATGGCATTTTTCAGTCTCTAGCATTGTATTATAGTAATAGGAGTTCGTATCAATGTGTTTTAGTGTCTAAATACCATATTGGCGGATTGCTCTGATAAGCTCAGCCCCTTTCCTCCTCCAGTAAATCAGGCCATTTTGATTTGAACGTCTGAGTCACGTCATTCGGACGCTGGGTAGCGCACAGTGATGCGATTGGCTCTGTGGTTGGAGGAGCTAATGCCTGCCTACTTCCTCATACTGCGAGGCAGTATGAAACCCGACACCTCTGCATACTCTGGAGAGAGAGAGAGAGAGGGAGGGAGCACTTGGGGGGGGGGACCTGCCGGCTGCCGCGCCACACGGGAGGTGGGACCCTCTCGAAAACGAGGGGGGGGGGCCTCCGTTCCTCCCCTTTCCCGTGTGGCGCGGCAGGTCCCCCCCCCCCCCCCCCTCTTGGAGCTGAAAAATGATGGTTTTGAGTACTTGATTAGAAATATAAAACAATGCATTTTTTTTAAAAAAAACCTTACAGATGTCTTCAATAGACTAACAGGAATTGTGTAAAGTTGCCCAAATAGTGCTAGGAATAGCAGTACATAGCCCCTTTAATAAAAAAGAGGAAAAATAATAGTACATTTCTATCTTTGTGAGGGAGGAAGAAAATATTAGCAACAAGCAGAAAGAAAATATTAGCAACAAGCAGAAAGAAAATAATAGCAACATGCAGAAAGAAAATATTAGCAACAAGCAGAAAGAAAATATTAGCAACAAGCAGGAAAAAATATTAGCAACAAGCAGGACATTTTTTTTAGCAACAAGCAGAAAGAAAATATTAGCAACAAGCAGAAAGAAAATATTAGCAACAATCAGAAAGGTCCTTTTAGGTTGAATGGTGGATGGATGCGCCTGAACAATTGATTATCCAATTATTTAATCAAGAACCTCGTAAATCGACATTAAAATGTCCAAGTTGATTAGTCTCTTTTATCTCAAACGTCCAACTTCTACGTATAGAAAGGTCAAATGCTGGAGAGATGTCAAAACTATTGATGCGTTTTCACACTAGTAAACACAGACTACGTGCACAAGTCTTACAGAGAGAGACTGAATTATATTATTATTAGAATATTGTTATCTTGGTGGTCTCAGTTAGACACATCGCTGGCAGGAAGACACGGGGTGTCAGTAGGTGAGCTTCACTTTCACTGATAGGAGACAGGACCTCCCAGGGAACACACACACACCACACACACACACGCCACACACACACGCCACACTCCTGGGTGAGTCACCAGGATAATAATACTATTTTATTATTTTATATAATGCTTTTCCAGGTGCTCAAAGACGCTTTACATGGCAAAACAGAATTAGAGGTCAAAAGCAAGATTGAAAAGGTGGGTTTTGAGGGTGATTTAAAAGATGTCAGGGTGTTTGCATCACGGATATGGCCGGGGAGGGCATTCCAGAGGGAGGGGGCAGCAGCAGCAAAGGCCCCGTCGCCCCAGGTCCGGAGCCCGGTCGTGGGAGGCGTCAGGAGGTTGGCATCTGCAGACCTAAGGCGACGGGTGGGCGTGTGACGGTGGAGGAGGTCGGACAGGTAGGGAGGGGGGCGAGGATGCAGGGGAAAGCGAGTGACGCACAGGAAGTGAGATGCTCTTCAACCACAAGGAAGATGAAAAGACGAGGTGCATCTGATCTATGAACATGTGGAGAGACCACCTGGGTTCCATCTGGCTCTAGGTCTCCGTCACAATCAATACAAGATCTCCACTAAACATAGATATTAACCCTTTCACTGCCACACGACAGCCGGTTAACCCTTTCACTGTGACAATACAGAAGGTTAGCCCTTTACTATCACACAACCGACGGCGATGCTCCATCATTAGCATCATTAGCTCTGCGGATTCTGTCGTGTGGCAGTGAAAGGGTTAATCTATTAGCCAACACTAAATATGTCTATATTAATCTATTAGCCTGTTGTGACTAGGGGTGCACCGATGTATCGGTCGGGTATCGGTATCGGCCGATAAGTGCCTTGTTGACTGCAATCGGCCTATCGGCCGATAAGCTTGAATGTGCCGATGGCAGTAGCCGATAAATATCCATCAATTTGTGTAGCGTCAAGACAAAAAAAAGTTCACTTGCGACCTGCACAACGCCGTCCCCAGTCCCCCCCACACACACACAAGCTACTGCATCAAAGTTACTACTTATGATTAACAAGGCATTAGTTTTGTGGCATTAACCTTATATAGTTAGTGTTACACGTTCAATAACATCAGCATATTATTTACCCGAATGTAGCAAGCGTTCATACTAGCTCCGTTCCTTCCGTTGCTCACAGAGCCCTGAGTTTTACCTATTCTGCAATCTGTTGATAACGTTTTCAATCAGACATGTATAGAAAGGCTTTGTTTTATTATAACATTAGTTGCAGTAAAATCATTATGCCTCATTTAAGTCATTCTGCGGAGCTAAAAGCTAAACGTCAGCCGCGCCGCCATTGTTGTCGTTGTAGAAAAGCTCTCGTCAAAATCAATGGTGGACAAAAGCCAAAGTAAAAAATGTATACGCGCTTGCCGATTGGTGGTAACAGCAGAGGCGGGTGCAAGCGGTGTGTGACGTAATTGGCAGAATCGACTGTCAATCAAAATTTCATTGGTTGAGACAATAGTATCTAGCTGCAGCCCAGCAGGTAGACCATGCTGGGAGAACTAGTATCTAGCTGCAGCCCTGCAGAACATACTGGGAAAGAGATAGTGCTATTTCAAGTAAGTAAAGAGGCCTATGTTCATATCGGTGAGCACAATTTGTAACACAAATACAGTAGTTTCATACATTTTTTTAAATATTACATTTTTTTTTTTTTTTAACACTTTGGTTGCCTAAGGTTAAATTAATGATATACCATAGATTGCCAGCGCTATTTGTCTATGGAGAAAGTCCCCTTCTTTGCAGGGCTATAACTTTTTAAATTCTATTGCTACATTGCCATTATTAGGGCCCATTCAAAGTCCTATATGTATTGTTCATTGTGTAGCAACGTTAAACTTTTTCATTCACATATTCATAGTAAAGTATGGTCTAATGTATAAGTATGTTTTCATCTCTTTCTGCAGCTTTCTCCAGAACGTGATATATAGCCCCAAATGCATTATATTGATGATGAAATACAGTTAGATGGCAATCAGCGCGTTATAAAAAATTCCAACTAGACGTACTTCTAGAAGTTACTACACGTCATCTGATGTTGACCGGATGGGCGAGGGGGCGTTTATAATTCCGTGGGCAGCGTTATACCAATCATCTAATGTGGGTCAAATGTTGATAATATCAGTTATTATCGAAGACGGTAACGTTACACGCTGAAACTCACCCCAGTCTCCGCGCGCCGTTGGGCGATCATCGTCGAGTAGAAATCATTATGGGATATATTATTACCCGGTCCATCTCCAGCTTGTATAATGGTATATACGTCCACTCCAAATCATGTTGTTTATCGAGTTATTGGCAATCGATCGCTATGTAGTGTGACGAGCTAGAGTGCCGGAACCTATACCGAGTGCCCGGAAGTAATATGGCCGACCAGCAAAACCTCTACTGCGCTTCCCGTTAAGCGGTTGCGCCGATCGGCCACCAGATGGCGCTCCTGAACCGCCAGAGAGCTCAGTGGGTCCTGCTGGTGGATCTCAGGCCAGCGGAGGGACATTATGAATCCGATCGCAGATTTTTGAAATATTGATATAAGGACGCTGTACAGCGTCCCCCGGCAACTTTAGCATGGCCAGCAAAGACGTGAGAAGACGTGTCCCGGCACTCAAAGTGTTAATATTAAAAAAAAAAAATTTGCCACAAATATCGGTGCATCCCTAGTTGTGACCTAGCAGCGCAGAGTCCAAATGACCAAACCAAAGTTTGTAGAAGACTAAATTTGGTGAGTGGTGAATGGTGACCGCCTGGGCTAAATGTAGCCTGTAAAGCCAAGATGTCTATTTAAATACAGACACTGGTGTTCCGAGCAGAGGCTGGCAGCCGCCGTACAGTAAGCCTGTCAGCCAGCGAACACTACCATGAACACCAGGCTGGCTGGACAACATCAGTGACTCACTGGTGCACGCTCGCTCACCGTCATCAGACGGAGTCATTGCCACGTGTCATCTGTAATTGTCAACGGAGGCAAAACTGGGACGGTTCCCCCCAAGGGCCACACCTTTAGGGTGCAGCCGAGCACCGTCAAGGGCCACACCTTTAGGGTGCAGCCGAGCACCGTCAAGGAGCAAACGGGGAACATAGTCAACTTTTTGGCTTACCAGCCAAGGTGGTTGGTAGATTAAAAAACTGCGTGGGACCGTTTTGAGCGGCGACCCAGTCTGTCTGTGCATTTATGGAAAAGCACATGATCAGCACGGCTGATGGAGAAGGAGTTATTATGACGGAGAAGGAGTTATTATGACGGAGAAGGAGTTATTATGACGGAGAAGGAGTTATGACGGCGAAGGAGTTATTATGACGGAGAAGGACTGCAGCAGTGATGCACCCGCTTGCGTAACAGTTAAACGAAGCCATTCCCCATCCGTTAGGGGTGTAACGATGCATCGATTAATCGAAATGCATCGATTCTAAATGTGACGATTCAACTGCATCGATTTGAAAATGTTAGAATCGATAATAGAAATGAATCAAAATAAAAATAAAAAAAAGTGTTTTTTTTTCTATCGTTTTTATTGACCTATAGTCCATCCATGCTGAGTGAATCAGTTCCCCCAGCCACATTTGTGTATTCAAATTTTTTTGGGGAATTAACTGATAGAAAATGAATCGAATCGTAGTCAAATGAAGACATTTCATGATGCATTGAATCGTTGCCTGAATAATCGCAATCGAAATTAATCGTTGCGAGGTTGCATCGTTACACCATCTGTAGATAGAAATCCCTCTCGACTGGTGGAAAGTGGATGCAGGGAGACCCCCCAGGCTGGCACCGCTGCCAGTATCTCTACACCCGCAGCCTCGGTCCCATCCGAGCCAGTGTTGTGGGACCAGACCAGGTTGATTCACCTCACCAAGAACCGATAAATCAGGACCATGTGAGTCAGTCTGAGACAGGCTATTTATGTTCCATGTAGATTATCTAAATAATAATAATAGGCTCATTAGAAATTAATCGTGTTGCTTCGTGATTACAGTTTGTTAAATACATGCTCATGTTTTAGTTTTTTTTTAAGTGGAGAGAAGTGTTTAATGATTTTAGAATATTTCTGCTAATTAAATATTTATCATCATCAACTATACATTTCAATTCATTTTTATAGTGTAATGTTTGACTTAAAATAATTGAATGTACAGAGAGAGAGAGCAAGGCAGAGACAGAGCGAGCGAGAGGCAGAGAAAGACAGAGAGAGAGAGTTCCGCAGTTCTCAGCTGAGCTGAACAGAACACAGCTAAGATGAGCTCCTAAAAGATATTCAACTTTTAATGGAAAAACTAAACAGAAAAAAAGATAACTTCACAAAGGCAACATAAAGATACATAAGATTTTAAAGGACAAAGATCAACACTAAGCTAAATAATTCTGGTAAGCCGGTCACCAACATTGAAAAGAAGAGGATTTTGTCTACAAAATCTAAATCCTAAATAATATTTTATACAAAAGGCTAAATACTAAAGAAATAAGATAACAGTCTCCGTCAGTTTAAGCGTGTGTGTTGCCATGGAAACGAACCATAACAAGCACAGAGCAGAGCAGCAGAGAAGTAGAGTACCCTCCTAGATGCAAGAAAAAACACAAGGAGGACACTATGTTGGCCCATCCAGAGGAGCCGTTTGCTGACTATACTGTCTGTAATGAGAAGGTGGTGAAGAATGACCTCATCTTCCACACAGAACACGTTAACTCCAGGAAGCAGGTGATCTGTGATCACTATGACCACGTTGTGAAAGAAGGCATTGGACGAGGAGGACGCCTCACTATGTGCCATGATGAGACCCTGGACACTAGGGCTGGTCGATTCTTGCTCAAATGTGAATCACGTAAGAATTGAGATCCCGATTCTCTCAAAGATTCTTATTTGTTCAATAAAATCATTTAAAAAGTTAAAAGTTAAAGAAATAAAAAAAATAAATAAAAAAAAAAAGCTAAACAAGAACCATCAGGGTGCAGCCAAGCTAACAAGCATATTTTTTTTCATATTTAAAGTTTTTATTTTTCACAAGCAAGACAATACAAACATGACAAGACAAGACAAGACAAGACAAGACAAGACAAGACAAGACAAGACAAGACAAGACAAGACAAGACAAGACAAGACAAGACAAGACAAGACAAGACTAATAATAATAATAATAATAATAATAATAATAATAATAATAATAATAATAATAATAATAATAATAATAATAATGGGTTGAGGGGGGGCTGCAGAGTGTTACAAAGGTTCAGTACACAAACATATTCCAGAAAGTGATCTAATAAAGTTCAGGGGACCTTGAAGGCCATCACTATCACTCTCTTGAAGAGACAGAGCAGCCTGTTCCATTGATAACAAGTCCATGAAGTCCAGTTCTCCAAACTGAAGCAGTTCGGTTTGTGTTCTTTCCAGTTCAATCAAATAATCCGTTTGGATGCTAGAAAAGCCAATGCTGCAATATTTTTTACAATCTTTGAGCAGTGACCATTTTTACGCCCAATATACAAGTTATTATAGGGCAAGGATTCATGTCAATTTGGAGAGTAACTGACAGGTCCTCAGCAATGTCCAACCAAAATTGCCTAACAAGCGGGCAGTGCCACAGCAAGTGCATGAGCGTACCCTCTACTCTACACCCATGCCAGCACAATTTGGGTAGAGTGTGATCAATTTTATTCAATGTAAAGGGCGTTATATAGGCCCTGTATAGTATCTTTAATTGTAACATTTTATATCTAACACATTTCGATATTTTAGTACTATTCCTAAGTGCTGCTTCCCATTGTGTTTCAGATATGGGTATATCCATGTCTCGCTCCCATTGGACTTTAGTTTGGGTATTGGTATCAGGGGTGGTTGAACATGATAGCTTATACATTGCAGAGACAATGCCTTTCCTGCCTGTAATTCCCCGTAATGTCTCTTCCAAGACTCTGTTTGTTCCTATAGCTATGCCTTTAGACAATGATTTAATAACCGATTGTATTTGTAAATAAGATAAGAATTCTGTGTCTTTCAGCCCAAACTGTGTTTTAAGTTCATTAAAAGGTATCATATTTCCCCTTTCGATCACTTGCCCCACCTGTGTTATATTATGTTGTTGCCATACATTATTTTTAAGGGTTTTACCTCCTGCAGAGAGCAAATGGTTTTTCCATAATGGACATGATGGTAAGGAATATCCACTAAAGGTCAGGCGATTTAAGATTTTCACTATTTCAAATGAAAATTCTAACAGCGTATTGTCCAGGCTGGGAGTGATTTTTGGGTTATATTATAATATTAGTGTAGCCAACTAATTGGTTTAAACAGATTGATAAAAAAAAATAAAAATTTATTAAAAATAAAAAATTCAAATGTTGATTTAGAATTCGAATGTCAACATTATGATCGAAGCTTCGAAGCATTCGGTACAGCCCTAGTTAGCGGCATGGATTGATTAGCCACTATATCATTAAACAGCAATATTAGAAGTGGAGTAAGAGTGACATGGAAACACTTAAAGGATAACTCTACTATTTTGGGAAATTAGCTTATTTAACATCTTCCCTGGAGTTAGACAAGAAGATGCATACCTTTTTTGTCTCTGTGCGTGCATTTTAGCTTTGGGAATAGATGCTCCGTTAGCATAGCTTAGCTTCATCACTGGAAGTGAGGCAGGACAGTAGCCTTACAGTGCCTTACAGTGTATTGCAAGGTCTGACATTGACCAAACTTGATATGCATGACCTTGGTGGGCTCTAGGTCAACTCTTGAAAAGGGGGTCAATGTCAGACTTTGCAATCAAAAGTTAGGGGGCTAATAACCCTTGCCATAATTTCAGTGCGCCCCTAACTTTTGATTGCAAGGTCCGACATTGACCCCCTTTTTAGGAGTTGACCTAGAGCCCACCAAGGTCATGCATATCAAGTTTGGTCAATGTCAGACCTTGCAATACACTGTAAGGCACTGTAAGGCTACTGTCCTGCCTCACTTCCAGTGATGAAGCTAAGCTATGCTAACGGAGCATCTATTCCCAAAGCTAAAATGCACGCACAGAGACAAAAAAGGTATGCATCTTCTTGTCTAACTCCAGGGAAGATGTTAAATAAGCTAATTTCCCAAAATAGTGGAGTTATCCTTTAAGAAATTCACTTGTATAGCCATCATCAACCGGCGTTTTACCGGTTGAGAGGGATTTGATAGCATCTTTGAATACATGTCAGCACAACCAACTTGGCCCTCAAACCAGCAGAGAGGCTAGTATGCGTCTTACTGCCAAGCCTTAGCCAAACAGTGACGACCCTAAGGCATAACTGGGTCTGCATACATAGCCTTTTCCTAATCCCTCTCTTCCCAACAACAGTGATTGTCCAGAGATGAGGCATCAGCCCCATCATTTACACAGAGCACTCATCAAAAAGCTAACATCTGGAACCTACAGCCTACATACAGCAGAGAGCAACGCTATAATCCCCCACGTGGTGACATGATAAAGGCATGGATTAATAAATGCGGAGCTAATGATGCTAATGATGGAGCATCGCCGTCGGTTGTGTGATAGTAAAGGGCTAACCTTCTGTATTGTCACAGTGAAAGGGTTAACCGGCTGTCGTGTGGCAGTGAAAGGGTTAAAAACAAGTCAGCCAGTCTTCCAGCTATGCAGCCAGCCAGCAATCCATCCATCCATCCACACATCCTACTTTATTTGCCCTTTTCCACACTAGGGGGGGTTCAACAGATGCTGCAGTCAATATATATATATATATATTGCAATGTGCCCCCAGTCCACACTGCATCATGGTGTTCTATAAATAAGCGTGAGGCAAGCTGTGTGGATACAGAGGTTGGAACTACAGAGAGTTCAACTCACAACAACAGATGGATTTCTGGTTGAAGAATGTGCAGCTGGGATTATACGTCTCATTTCTAGACTAGAGCACAAAACTTTAGCTAGGATTATATGTCTCATTTCTAGACTGAAGCACAAAACTTTAGCTGGGAATCGGATTATATGTCTCATTTCTAGACTGAAGCCCAAAACTTTAGCTAGGATTATAAATCTCATTTCTAGACTGATGCACAAAACTTTAGCTGGGATTATATGTCTCATTTCTAGACTAGAGCACAAAACTTTAGCTAGGATTATACGTCTCATTTCTAGACTGGAGCACAAAACTTTAGCTAGGATTATATGTCTCATTTCTAGACTGAACTTCTGAAGCACAACTTTAGATCAGTGGTTCTCAAACGTTTTACACCAAGTACCACCTGAGAACGTAGCTGGCTCTCCAAGTACCACCATATGAACGGCGTTAAAATACAGTCTATTCAGCTATGCACAGTTCACGCAGGAGGCAAATGTATTCCTAATACCATTATTTATTGTTAACTTTTGTCAGACACAGCCACAATGTACAAAGGGATAGCACTAGAACTAGCAAACGCTTCCACACAACTCATACAATGCAAGGGGCATTGAGAACTAGAGTTGTTCCGATACCAGTATCGGAAATGCCGCCGATACTGCCTAAAATGCTGGTATCGGCGAGTACCCTCTAATTCTGCGCTCCGATACCATATGACGTAATTTAT
Source organism: Notolepis coatsorum (assembly GCF_963971535.1). Lineage (NCBI taxonomy): Eukaryota > Metazoa > Chordata > Actinopteri > Aulopiformes > Paralepididae > Notolepis > Notolepis coatsorum. The sequence goes on from NC_140165.1 coordinate 71,504,673, forward strand.
CAACAACACTGGGGTCTGTGCTGAGTGAGCATTATAAAACAAACGTGTGTTTAATCGACCGTGAATTAAAGTGTCAATGCCATTTGTCATTTTAACAGCAGATACTTTCTTAATGCCATCGTCCCGACAGAGCGATGTTGACGGGGAGCTCTGGTGTTATTAGCATTAGCTGAACAGCTAACCGAAAGCTAGCGTTAACTAACGTTAAAGTTTTAGCTTTAACGTTACCTTGGCTAAAGTTGGGGCTAGGGCTGGGCGATATGACGATATTATATAAATATCGGGTACAGTTCATTAACGATACACTTTAACGTATCGTGGATATCGTGATGTTTTGCCCAAGAGGATTGTGTCGCGTCAATCTGGTCCACCCCGTTCAAACTTTTGAACAACGCCGCTCCCACACACACACTACTGCATCAAAGTTAGTTAGTACTTATGATTAACAAAGGCATTCGTTTTGTGGCATCAACATTATATAGTTACACGTTATATAGTTACACATCAGCGTATTTACCCAAACATAGCAACGTCCGATGACGACATAGATAGCAAGCGTTACTGTTCATATCTCAGTCCGTGCCGAGTTGTGCGTGCCCATTCTGCGGTCTGTTAATAAAGTTTTCAATCAGACAGATGTATGGAAAGGCTTTTATTATAACATTTGTTGCAGTAAAATCATTATGCCTCGTTGTCATGCTGCGGTGCGCTAGTAATCACTCGTCGGCTGCGGTGAGCTGTTGTTGTCGTTGAGCTGAGCTCTCGTTAAAATCAAGGAGGGCATTCAGGAAGTAAAAAAAGAATAGCGCTGCTTGCCGATTGGTGCTAAGAACAGCAGGGCGGGTACAAGCGAATGATTGAATGAATGAAAACGTTATTAACGATTGCAGAATGGGTACAATACAGTACAGCTCAATACAACAACAGTGGACTGACTGGAGGATGAAGACCAGAAAAAGACTTTCGGCTTTTTTACATAAGGGTCCTCCATTTTCAATTCATCAAAACATTTAGAGACATACAAATATACAGTAGTTTCATAAAAATGCTAAAATCCTATTGATTGATTTAAAACTTTATTAACATATTGCAGAATGGGTACAGTACAGCTCAATACATACAATTGTTAAGGGGATGCAGACCAGCGAAAGACTTTCGTCTTGTTTACATCAGGGTCCCCCATTTTCAATTCATCATATTTCATATCTAAATCATATAATATCTCATTGCTAAATATATGCAATATATAATCTAATAATCCAATAATCTAAATCTAATATATAATATAAAAATGCTAAATGCATGGGTATTTTATTTTGTCTTTAATGTTAGCTTGCAAACTCAAATACTGTCTTGGTAAGCCTCATAATGAATTGTTTGGGGAAAAAAAGAAAAACATCGTGATGCGTATCGTGTATCGCCGAAAGGTCAGAAAATATCGTGATATCATATTTAGGCCATATCGCCCAGCCCTACTTTATAGTTATTACTAAAAAACAGTATATATAAAACAGTAGCTGTATACATTTTTTAATATAATATTATTATATATATATATATATTTTTAATGTATGCACTGGTATCGGATCAGTATCGGTATCGGCCGATACCCTCTGAATCGGATCGGGAAGGAAAAAATGGTATCGGAACATCTCTATTGAGAACATAAGTTATCCAACATTCTCACATAGCAAGTGAGAAAATTAAGAACAACTGTATTTCAGCAAATGTACTTAATTCTCTCTCCATCTCTCTCTCTCTCTCTCTCACACAGCAAGCAATTGTCCTTCATTCTCTCTCACACAATTATTTTGTTACAAAAACAATTTCCTGCATTCTGGTGCAGGAATTTTAAAATTTTTACCCTTTAAATGCCAGTGTTTGTACAAATTATTGTAAAAAAAGAAGAAAAAGGTAACATCGCTTTCGTTGGCCAGGGCAGGACCTAATGCAACCTTGCGAGCAGTGGCAACTTAACTAGCTGCGCGAGCAACTCCGAACATGTTATCGGTGTACCTCTTCTCGATGCGTGAGGTGATTGTGCCTCAGAATGGTATATGGTTCGCTGGCTCAAGCAGGTACATCATTGCCGCAATCCTTCTCCGTCAACCATACTGATCATGTCGTTTTCGATAAATGCGCAGACTCAAAATGGTCCCACACAACGCTTCTCTTAGCCCAGGGCTCCAGGGTGCGCCCGTTTTGGTCGCATTTTTCGACCAAGTCTCAGTGCCGTGCGACTGGATGTTTTCCCTTGTCGCACTGGTGCTCCCAGCTCCCAGTCTGTCTGTGTGTATGTGTATCATTTTTCCCCCCCGTGGCCATGTGCGTTCTAAAAAAAAAAATCTCTGCCTTTGATTGGATATAACACGTGCATTATGCAAAGACCAGCCCCGATCTGGCTCTGATTGGCTCTGATCATCACCCTTCCATTAGTATTCGCTGAATGACGGGATAAACAAAAAAGCCATGAGAGAATTGAAACGATAAAAACACAGCGTCTCATACTGGTTTCATAATACAATGTTTCCGAATGGACGTTTGGATTAAACAAAGTGTATGCAGTGATGCTTTCCCAGTGGAACACAAGCTGCTTAACGTTACACAGGTATGTTATACACGTTAATTAAGCTATGTAACGTTAGACCGCAGCACTTTAGCTTTAGCTAACGTTAAGATAGCAGGAGCCGTCGGCCAACAAAGCTGTTTCAACAAATGTATTCACAAAATGGATTATCATTCAAACGTTATTCAAGCCTTCCGTGACCAGTAAGTAGGTACATCTACTACTCAACCGCAGCAATGTGCGCTATGTGCTTAAACTTTGCTAGTCAAGACTCGACAGTACGCTTAAGGCCGATCCATACTTCCTTCCGCTAGTCGCGTCCACTCGTGCGCATTGGTACGCGTGACGTCATTTGTGTAATTCTCGTCAGGGCGCTCATCCGCACAGATCAAGTGTGCAGCCCAGATTTTGTAACCGTGCATCAGTCGCGTGGATATGCATGCCGACTGCGCATGTGCCAGCTGTCAAAACAAAAGCACTCTGCGCGGCCAGGGCGCGGCGCTTCCAGACACCGAACACGGAGTATAATCAGAAGCGTGTGTGCAGCGTGTCCGTGTGCGCGTCACTTTCAGAGTATGCCAGAGGCCTTACGCTGGGTTGAGGCGCGGGCGGAAGTGGCCATTTTTCTAAATAAAATACCCGAAAGACTATTAGTATAGGGAGGTGTAGTGGTTACCTCCTGGTCTATAGGGAGGTGTGCGTTATTTCTAAACCTAGCCGCATTTCTGGCAGACGCTCTCTGATTGGCCACTGACGCGTTTGCCCAATCGCGTGACGAGCTGTGTCTTTGCCCATTTCCACGTCAAACAGCCTGCAAACTACCTGGCGTTCTATCGCCTTGCTCTAAGACAAACTCTAACCTTAACCAACTTTGAAAGAGTGCCTAAGCTTAACCGTCGAAAGAACTTGCCGTCACGCTCTAAGACAAACTCTAACCTTAACCAACTTCGAAAGAGTGCCTAAGCTTAACCAGTGTAGAAACAGGCGTCGGCCAATCAGAGAGCGTCTTGCCAGAAATGCGGCTAGGTTTAGAAATAAGGTTACTTCCAGTTCCTGGTCTATAGGGAGGTGTAGTGGTTACTTCCTGGTCTATAGGGAGGTGTAGTGGTTACTTCCTGGTCTATAGGGAGGTGTAGTGGTTACTTCCTGGTCTATAGGGAGGTGTAGTGGTTACTTCCTGGTCTATTGGGAGGTGTAGTGGTTACTTCCTGGTCTATAGGGAGGTGTAGTGGTTACTTCCTGGTCTATTGGGAGGTGTAGAGGTTACTTCCTGGTCTATAGGGAGGTGTAGTGGTTACTTCCTGGTCTATAGGGAGGTGTAGTGGTTACATGATTGCTGTTTCCGGCCGGTCCATCATCTTGAAAACACAATGTATTTGCCCATTGCCCATTTCTAAATTGTCTCATTTAAAACAAATAAAGCATCAACATTTGCATGGTGTACCTTTCTGTGCTTATTCATCCACAATCTATAGCTCAACATGAAAATATTCGCAATTAATTGAAAAAAAAAAAATAGAACGCTAAACTTTATTTCAACCAAAAATGCTTAACAAATAATGTTAGTGATAGAAGGGAACTCATTTTGTGCAAAAATGGAAAGCTTTCCAAATGTTCATGAGGTAGAATTGGTACAATAGCCGATAATCCATTTTCCCAAAGATAAATCCCTATACGGGTGGACCTCGCAGGCGGTCCAAAGTGACGTCAGACTACACCTCCCTATTTAGGAGCAAATTGTTTGCATGATTAAAAACGATGGTTCGAGGGCGGTCAGGTGGCGTAGCGGAGATTGTGCTCGTCACCAATGCAAGAGGCTGCGGTCTCGACTCCCGGAGAGTCAGCATTGCCTTGGCTTGGGCTGATCGCTATACTAACTCATTTGGCTGAGTTAGGGGGAGGGGAGCTGTGGGTGGGTCCTGGGCGTTGTGGACAGCGACCCCTACAGTTCGGTCGGGGCGCCTGCTCAGCGAGGGTAGGATCTGGTGAGAGGTAGTGCGGCCTCCCACACGTACACTCTCCCGGTGAGAATCTGCGCTGCCAGGCTGGCTGCACATGCGTCGGAGGAAAGCATGCGACAGTCTCCGGCCTCTCGGACCAACAGTAGGGGAAAGTTGTACGAACACATCGGGAGGAGAATGAATGAATGAATGAATGAAAACTTTATTTAACAGATTGCAGAATGGGTACAATACAGTACAGCTCAATACACACAATTGTTAAGGGGATGCAGACCAGAGAAAGACTTTCGTCTTCTTTACATCAGGGTCATTTATTCATTCATTCTACTCCCGATGTGTTCGTTCAACTCGCGTCTCTGCGACCAGCCGCTCTATCGGAGATAGGATCACATTGTGTCATGTTTTGCTAGAGGGTGTATATGTTTTTTTTTGTATCTTTCTTCCCCTCTTTTTCCCGATTTTTCTCCCATCCCACCCTTCCTGGTTGTTGCGTACTTTCCCCTACTGTTGGTCCGGGAGACCGGAGACTGTCACATGCTTTCCTCCGACGCATGTGCAGCCTGCCGGCAGGCCAACCTGGCCGCGCAGGTTCTCACCGGGGAGAGTGTAGCGTGTGGGAGCAGGGAGCGAAATTAACTTTTTGACTCACCGGCCAGTGGCGGGTAGATGGGAAGAATCTACCCGCCAAGCAGATTTCTTACCTGCCAACTTTTTTTTGATAAAAAAAAAAAATTATTTTATATATTAAATTTTTTTTTAATAAAATATATATATTATATAATCATACTTGTAGTTGTATTATCTGCGAGACATCGCCACCTCGCTGTCTGCAAACAGCTCCACTGTCTGTGTGTATACTCTAGTGGCCTCCAGCTCCAGCAAGGATTCTCCGGCGCTACAGCTGGACCCTAAACTCTTACATTCAGCATGAAAGGATTCTCCTACCCTGCACCTGGACCCTAGTCAGCAGCGCTGCAGCCCTCATGCGATGTAACTGGACACACTTGCAGTTGTTTATGTCGGGAGCTATCAGAAGCTAGCCAGCTGGATAACGTTACACAATGCCTCATGTATTAAACTAAAAGTGAATAGTTGACTGGGTCATTTTGTAACAGTAGCTAACATCAGCTCACGGAGGTCTCTCTGACTAGAGTAGACTAACATCAGTCACGGTGACTGTGTGTTTACATGCAGCATACAGAAACAGGTAGGGAGATTTAGGAGCAGCAATGCGCTCAGACAGCGAGTGAGAACTCCGCTCAGAATTGGATCATGATTTTCGGTTTTCACATGACCATTTGATTGGCCGCCACACGGCGGTCAGTACTCTAAGTGGGAGGCGCCAAACGTAAAAACTGCCCGCAAATGGCGGGCGGCGCTCTCTAGTTTCGGTCCCTGTGTGGGAGGCCACACTATCTCTCCTCAGTTCCAACCCTTGCTGAGCAGGCGCCCCGACCGAACTGTAGGGGTCGCTGTCCACAACGCCCAGGACCCACCCTTCAGCTTTCCCACCCTCTGATACAGCCAATTGTATCAGTGTGAGAGGCCAGCCAAGCTGATAGCAACGCCGGGAGCTGGATTCGAACAGGCGAATCCAGTGTCTCCCGGTGTTGGTGACGAACGTAATCTCCGTGCGCCACCTGCCCCCCCTAGGGTGTATATGTTTATTATTCCGAATAGATCTACACGGGCTTATAGCCTATAATACGTGACATTTGAAGCAGGCACCACTGCTGTTGTAATTGTCTGGTAATAGCTGTTTCGAGTGTTTATTATTGGGTTGTTGTCGCAGACTCACTGCATGTTCAATTTGCGGCTCGTATGGCACTGCCTTCCTATACCCAGTTAAATCAGTCTTCATATCTCACGCCCCAAAGGCGATAGCGAGGGGGGCGTACGCGCGTGTAGGTCAGTGGCCAATCAGAGCGCAAAACGGGAACCCGGAAACAAAACTGCGTTGGTAAAAGCATACACGCTCAAGGGACAAGCTGGTGAGTGAGGAAGGCTAGCTCCGTGGCGGGAGTCGAACTGGTCAGACTAGAGGTGGTGGCAGAGAGGAGGTTGAGAAGGAAGCTGGCTATCCTGGAGAACCCCTCCCTCCCTCCCACCCCCTCTATGAGGAGTAAGTCAACACTATGCAACAACCATCAAATGCACACAGCACACACCCACACGCACACACTCACTTAAACAAACACACTGCAGCACCCACTCTCCACACTTTAGATCACACAAACACACTTTATATTTATTGATAAAGGATTTGCACTACAACTCGTACACCTACTGTAAATTGTACCTAAATTGCACCTCATCCCATTTCTGCCTTGCACTATATAGTATTGTATATTAGTACACTGCACAGTATTGTATATTATATGGTAACTCAGTTACGTCTATTCTGCATCGAACATTGTACATATGTCTATACTGAACACTGTGACCTAATTTTTATTTTTTTTACTTCTAATTTACATGCTATACTATGTTATTTTATTTCATACTTATCTTGTCTTGCACAGTCTCTGGAGCGTAACAGTAAGAACAAGCATTTTGTATAAAAGTATTCTGTACTTCTGTATGACAACTATTAAAGAAACTTGAAACTTGAAACACAGACCACCACCGTGGGCATGGACTGCTGCCACCACCACGGGCATGGACTGCTGCCACCACCACCACCGTGGGCATGGAGTGCTGCCAGCTGGAGAACTAATGGCTCTTAACCACGAAAACCTGCACGGACTATAACGTATATCATGCCAGTTAACCCTTTCACTGCCACACTGCAGAAGGTTAACCCTCTGTAGTGTGATAGTAAAGGGTTAACCTTTTGTAGTGTGGCAGTGAAAGGGTTAAGAGGACAGTCTCTCACCTGCACCTCGTGTATACCGTTTACTTGTACTCATAGTATATGTGCCTAGCCTTGGATAGGAGGGACTTGTTGAGGCAACGTCACATTTTTTGTTTTACATATTGTGAAAGTACAGATTCATACCTTCAAAATAAGCCATCACTTGAACATTTTGGTGGGATACTTTTCAAACTACTTCCTATGAATCATGGTGATATCAGAAAACGCATTCAGAGATGAATGGCCTTCGAACTTTGTGGAGTTTCACACCGGTGAGTTAAACAACTACAACCCTACCCAGAATGCATTGTATTCCATGGCCCCCCTCTCTATGGGGACATTAAAGGTCAACCTCCACGTTGTATTTTTGTTCAATAAACAATGTGGACTATGCCAACAGTGGCTTTCATGAAGAAGGGAAAAAAAAGTATTGAAATTGACCCAGTTTTAGCGTTTTTATCAAACATTTTGTCTGCCCAACACAATCACCACGCACGTGCATATTTTAATCAATTGTTCATAACGTGCGTGTGTAATCGTCACAACAGGTGCAGGACAACAGGGGGCTCACCAGGGGGCGCTGAGAGTCACACAGCTAGTGGCAGGCAGAGAGCCTTGCTACCATAGATATATGCTTGCTACTACTAGCCGAATGGAAATTTATCTGTTTCACCTCACTATTGCTCCGTGATTATAGCCATCCATCCATCTCTAAAGCTAACCACTATTTGTAAAAGCCACAACCACGTTACCATATTTGTAATAATGTAAATCATTGTGTCGTTGTACACATATTGTGTTTATAACGTTAGTAGATAACATAGCTTAGCTTGGTAGCTATTGTGCTAACAACATATCCCGACATCCGGCTCGCTGGCCGGCATGAACGGCCGACCCAAAATGGTTCTCTCCTCTCTGTACACCCCGTCCCCACGGATGCCCTGCCGGGGGGCCCATGGACGCGACGGCGGCGGCAGCCGTAGGGTGGTCGAGCCAGTAAAGGCTAGTGTTACACGATAGCTATGAGCTAACTAGCGCTGCGGGCTCCGGCGCCCTGCGGCCGCCGCTGTTGTCGAGTCCACAAGCTCCTCCGCGGGGACGGGGGCACACAAAGAGGAGAGAACCACCCGCAGGGACGGCGGGCTATTATAGGCTAACGTCCGTGAGTGTAGTGGTCCCGACTGCGTGTAGCAGGGACGGCGGAGATATAGGCTAACTGTGATGCACCGAGTGAGCCACCATTGATCTAGTACTATGACCCGGACGGACATAAGGCATACGTTTCCTGAAGTGACGTCACGGCCGTGCTAGGTGCTAGCGTCTGATAAGCTTTTAGATTCGGCTCATTAATATGCACCTGTTGACCCGTTGTGACGTCGGCGTTTGATAAGCTTTTTTGATTCGCGCGTGCATGTTATTCGTGCGTGGACCTTTTTAACTCTTTCAGAGTGGCATTTCCGGTGTCAAATGGAAATAAATAAATAATTAAATTATATACCAATGATGTAAACTACCCATAATTGATCAGTAGGGTTTAACCTAGAGGTTGGGCTTTAACACCTTGCGTCAAGCTCTTTTGTTATGTCAATTTGTTGGAAGCCTCACATAAGCCTAATGTTGGGGGTCAAGGTATTGGCTGAACCAGGAAGGAAAGGCTACATCAAAATAACTGTTTTGTTTCATAGTGTGACTTGTCGTACAGACCTTGTAAGTCTAAAAGCTAAATGACTAAATGTAAATGTATTATAAGGAAAATGGGGGACCCTGATATAAACAAGACGAATCAAGTGAAAGAGTTAACCTTCTGTAGTGTGGTAGTGAAAGGTTAACCTTCTGTAGTGTGGTAGTGAAAGGTTAACCTTCTGTAGTGTGGCAGTGAAAGGTTAACCTTCTGTAGTGTGGTAGTGAAAGGTTAACCTTCTGTAGTGTGGTAGTGAAAGGTTAACCTTCTGTAGTGTGGTAGTGAAAAGGTTAACCTTCTGTAGTGTGGTAGTGAAATGTTAACCTTCTGTAGTGTGGTAGTGAAAGGTTAACCTTCTGTAGTGTGGTAGTGAAAGGGTTAGCCTTCTGTAGTGTGGTAGTGAAAGGTTAACCTTATGTAGTGTGGTAGTGAAAGTGTTAACCGTATGTAGTGTGGTAGTGAAATGCTTGTGGGGGAAAGGAACTAAAAATAATTGATGGCAATGAAAACCTGACTTGTAGAGTCTGGCCATAGAGTAGGGCTGGGCGATATGGCCTAAATATGATATCACGATATTTTCTGACCTTTCGGCGATACACGATACACATCACGATGTTTTTCTTTTTTACCCCAAACAATTCATTATGAGGCTTACCAAGACAGTATTTGAGTTTGCAAGCTAACATTAAAGACAAAATAAAATACCCATGCATTTAGCATTTTTATATTATATATTAGATTTAGATTATTAGATTATATATTGCATATGAGATATTATATGATTTAGATATGAAATATGATTAATTGAAAATGGGGGACCCTGATGTAAACAAGACTAAAGTCTTTCTCTGGTCTGCATCCCCTTAACAATTGTATGTATTGAGCTGTACTGTACCCATTCTGCAATATGTTAATAAAGTTTTAAATCAATCAATCAATAGCATTTTAATGAAACTACTGTATATATGTATGTCTCTAAATGTTTTGATGAATTGAAAATGGAGGACCCTTATGTAAAAAAGCCGAAAGTCTTTTTCTGGTCTTCATCCTCCTGTACTGTACCCATTCTGCAACCTTTTAATACAGTTTTCATTCATTCATTCTGACGGAAACATAATCATTTTGATTGACAGTCGAGTCTGCCAATGACGTCACACCGCTTGTACCCGCCCTGCTGTTCTTAGCACCAATCGGCAAGCGCTTAGTTTTTGACTTCCTGAATGTCCTGTGTGCTGAACAACAACAAAGCTACTAACGTTAGCTCCCCGCGGCCGTCGAGTAGGAGACCAGTGCTCCACAGGATGACTAAATGAGGCATAATGATTTTACTACAACGAATGTTATAATAAAAGCCTTTCCATACATCCGTCTGATTGAAAACTTTATTAACAGACCGCGGAATGGGCATATCTCAGCACGGGCTGAGATATGAACGAGTAACGTGTGGACAGATTGACGCGACACAATCCTCTTGGGCAAAACATCACGATATCCACGATACGTTGAAAAAGTGTATCGTTAATGAACTGTACCCGATATTTATATAATATCGTCATATCGCCCAGCCCTACCATAGAGATGCACATTTCATGCAGACTAGTACATGCACACACACACGATGTGTGACATGGCTTGGTTTCATGTTTTGAGGTACCTTCAATTATCTGTAAATAATACATACTGTATCTAAATTAGCCCTTTCCTGTGCGAGTGTTCCGTCTGGTCATAATCACTGATATTATAGATGGAAATAGATGAAATATTATTGTCCCCGAGGGCAAGTTGTGTTGTTGTCTTGATTATTATTTCATAATACAAAGTTTCTGAATGGACGTTTGGATTAAAATCATCCCGAAGACAGCATTGGAACGATTGTGAGTAGGCTCTTGCCAGAGTATAATACGTTGCGGCTCAGGAAATGCGCGTCCCTATGTTTGGATTAAAATCATCCCGAAGACAGCATTGGAACGTTTGTCAGTAGGCTCGGGACAGATCTATGCTTAGCTTGCTAACGTTATGATAGCAGTGTAACTTAAAGTCAATGTTCAGATTCAGTGTCCGTGCTGAATTGCCAGCGCGCGTTAGTCTTCAGCAACAACAATAATGTTGTTGCTGCGTCCTATAATGATAATGATAATAAGTTGTTTGTTATTTTCTTTGAGTTTCCCTATTGAATGAATTTACTTCTTATGCCATTAGGTTGCAATAAATTCACTCGAACAAAATTCGTTCGCTCATCAAATTTGTGACATTCTAAATGTGTTTAAATGTTGTTTAATTGAATGACAATACACCCGCGCGAACTCGCGTTTTTTGATGACGTTTTTTTTTTTTATCTTTTTTATATGGACACTGCGTTTGTCACAAGTTACGTTGCTATAACTTATAACTAGGGATGCACGATAATTATCGGGCCGATATCAGCAATTATGACGTTATCCCGATAAACTCGATAACGTTATTGATAGCTCCGATAACATATACAGGGTATCTGCAGGTTTAGCCCAGTCAGATTTAAGGCTTTTTAAGACTTTTTAATGCCACTCAGAATTAAATTTAATACCAATTTCACGATAACAAAATGGCAAAAATCATGGGTACTCTCAGTACACTCATTCAAGGGTACTACGACTATGCCTGGCTACACCTCATGGTACCAAAGCACCTCAAAGGCACTAAAAACAAGATTACAAACATCACAAAACAAACTGGTCAGACTACTGCTTAACCTCACTCCTAAAACCCACTTTACCCCTGCCCACATTCAAAACCGCTCTTTAAGAGCACCTACGGGAGGCTGCAATTCGAAACTGGCCACCGTAAATGTCCAACCCCCCCCCCCCTAATGTACAGTCTCATCCCCATCATATATATATAATATTTTCTGTTAGGATCTCTGGGTAACAGTACTGTATATTATTTGCATATCGTATATGTCACAAATGTAACAGTACTACAGTATATACCTGTATGTCATGCATGTCCCTATGCCATAAATGTCATGATGTCATGTATGTTTTTACTGTATTTATTTCTGTATATTTTATTTCATTTTTATTCTATTTTACTCTACTCTTATCCCAGGCAACTTGATTGATTTGTGTTATTATTCTAATTAGTGACCTGTCCTGTCTAAATGTTGAGCGATTTGCAGTGTCAAATTTCCCACGGGATAATGAAAGTATTTCTATTCTATCTATTCTATGTTGTGTATGTTTTTGATTGATTGATTGAAAACTTTATTAACAGATTGCAGAATGGGTACAATACAGTACAGCTCAATACACACAATTGTTAAGGGGATGCAGACCAGAGAAAGACTTTCGTCTTGTTTACATCAGGGTCCCCCATTTTCAATTCATCAGGAATGTCTATATGAATTGAAAATGGGGGACCCTGATGTAAACAAGACAAACGTCTTTCTCTGGTCTGCATCCCCTTATTATTGTGTGTATGTACTGTACACATTCTGCAATCTGTTAAATAAAGTTTTCATTCATCCAGTTGTTTTGTTTTTGTGGTTTGGTTGAATGAATACTTTATTTAACAGATTTCAGAATGGGTACAATACAGTACAGCTCAATACACACAATAATAAGGGGATGCAGACCAGAGAAAGACTTTCGTCTTGTTTACATCAGGGTCCCCCATTTTAAATTCATCATAACATTTATGACATACACATATACAGTACGTTACTGCGTTCCAACCTACAACTGTTCCACACCAGTTCCACGCCAGTCTCCGTAAATGTTCCGTTATAAAAATAAAATACCATTTCAATACACAACAAGTTTTCGTGTTTTGAAATACATGAAAGGAAATTAGCTAACGTTGATTCGCCTAACGTTAAGGCTTTGCTACATGCTGCGTATTTCAAAACACTGCGGTGAAAACAGAGTCCGGTAAACACAAGTTTGTAATTCCAATAGTGTATTCTGCCTGTTACTTGACTATTTCGATTATTGAAGTGGTATTTTTAAAACTAACATTTACGGAGACCGGTGTGGAGCACTTGTAGTGTCGAGCCAGGCTGAGACACGTTAATAATATGATCCATTAGCTCACCTTGCATGTGGCTCGAAAGTGCACTCTCCCCCATCGTAAAAATCTTCAAGTCCTTTCTGCATATTTTGCAGACGGCTACTCGAGGATGTTCTCCTCTTTTCAACCATGACTTATATTTGATATTTTCGAGCCAGAGCTCATTATAACGGCAGCCTCCCGGCATTTTGACCACACACACGCGCGCTGTTCTCAGATAGCACAGCTAAAAACACTACGGGTAGAGCCGAGCCACATTTCATTTTGCGTGAAAGGCGATTGCAAAATAGGCTCAATCGAATCGCTCCGACTTATTTTATTTCTTTGTCTAAACAAACCAAACTATTCAGTCAGATAGCGATTTATTATTAAATCTATGTCTTTGTCTATGGCATTTTTAAGACCTCTGAAAATGGATTTAAGACATTTTAAGACAAACTAAGGCCTTAATTATTGATAAACAAATTTAAGACTTTTTAAGACTTTTTAAGGATCCGCGGACACCCTGATATAATACATTTTTTGGTTAAAAGAAATCCGGTGTGGGTGGATTTGGATGAAGGGCGCTTGTTTTTATTATAGCCTCCTCCCGTTTTGCCAGTACTGTGGTAAAACTGATAGCGTGTGGTTTAGGAACAGGGAGTTTTTCACAAATCCAGCGCTCCCTTTCTTGGCTGTGACGTAGTCACGTTACATTCGGAGACAGACAGTCGATCTGCCAATTACGTCCCACGGCTTGCACCCACCTCTTCTTCTTACCACCAATCAGAAGCTCTCGTTCGTTTATTTACCTCCGGATTGTCAGCCATTACTCTACTCGGAGCTAACGTTATCTCCCCGCCAGCCACATTGACAAGTACCAGCGCTTATACATTACTGGCAAATGTCTTGTTGCACTTGTGGCAACGAGCGTTGTCAGCATCGACTTTAGTAAAATAGACCCAGACTTTTGAACATTTCCTTCTGTCCGCCATTATGAGAGCAGAGCTGTCTGTACTCCAGCGCAGCACCCGTGTGAGTGAGTGTGTGTGTGTGAGTGAGTGAGTGTGTGTGTGTGGGAGGGGAAGAGAGGAGAGAGCAGGCAGCCCGCTCCCCGCGCAGGCAGAGAGACACAGAGGCAGGAGAGATAGACAACGGCCAACAAGATTAGTTTGCGACGTTTAAATTCCTCAAAAAAAAACTCCATAATTTCTCAAGTACCGATAGCAGTACCGATGACGTCGGAGCTTATAAATACTAAAAAAAAAAAAAATTGATAAAAAAAAAATATATATATACAGTTAAAAAAATATTATAATACAATAAATATCGGTTATCGGTATCGGTATCGGCTTGAGCATAAAGTTATCGGTGTCAAAAAATCAATATCGTGCATCCCTACTTATAACATTAAGATAAAGTGTATAAACATTGTGCTTCTCCCTGCTAAGAAAGGAGAGCGTTGGGAGCTCCAGTAGCTCACCGCGTACCTCGAACGCTATTTCGGCGTCGGGGACAACCGTGCGCGTCACGGATCTGGGGTAGCGAGTTCGACTCCCGGACTAGCCGTATTTTCTCAGAGTGTCTTTCCCCCGATCTATACCCCCATTCAACCTGTTTCTGTCGGTCATGCTTGACCAGAAAAAAGCGATAAACGCTAAAAGAACCAGCTGACTGGTCAAAGTTTTAAAAAAAAAAAGAAAGGAGAGCGTTTGGCCGTGTGTGTTTCAACACCTCTTAAAGGAAAACTCCAACATTTTGGGAAATTAGCTTATTTAACATCTTCCCTGGAGTTGGACAAGAAGATACATACCTTTTTTGTCTCTGTGCGTGCATTTTAGCTTTGGGAATAGACGCTCCGTTAGCGTAGCTTAGCTTCATCACTGGAAGTGGGGGAGGGTTTGAGCCTTACAGTGTATTGCAAGGTCTGACATTGACCAAACTTGATATGCATGACCTTGGTGGGCTCTAGGTCAACTCCTGAAAAGGGGGTCAATGTCAGACCTTGCAATCAAAAGTTAGGGGGCACACTGAAATTATGGCAAGGGTTATTAGCCCCCTAACTTTTGATTGCAAAGTCTGACATTGACCCCCTTTTCAGGAGTTGACCTAGAGCCCACCAAGGTCATGCATATCAAGTTTGGTCAATGTCAGACCTTGCAATACACTGTAAGGCTCAAACCCTCCCCCACTTCCAGTGATGAAGCTAAGCTACGCTAACGGAGCGTCTATTCCCAAAGCTAAAATGCACGCACAGAGACAAAAAATGTATGTATCTTCTTGTCCAACTCCAGGGAAGATGTTAAATAAGCTAATTTCCCAAAATGTTGGAGTTCCCCTTTAACACTTTGGCTGCCATGGGTTAAATTCATGATATACCATAGATTGCCAGCTCTATTTGTCTATGGAGAAAGTCCCCTTCTTTGCAGGGCTATAACTTTTTAAATTCTATTGCTACATTGCCATTATTAGGGCCCATTCAAAGTCCTATATGTATTGTTCATTGTGTAGCAACGTTAAACTTTTTCATTCACATATTCATAGTAAAGTATGGTCTAATGTATAAGTATGTTTTCATCTCTTTCTGCAGCTTTCTCCAGAACGTGATATACAGCCCCAAATGCATTATATTGATGATGAAATACAGTTTGATGGCAATCAGCGCGATATAAAAAATTCCAACTAGACGTACTTCTAGAAGTTACTACACGTCATCTGATGTTGACCGGATGGGCGAGGGGGCGTTTATAATTCCGTGGGCAGCGTTATACCAATCATCTAATGTGGGTCAAATGTTGATAATAGCAGTTAGTATCGAAGACGGTAACGTTACACGCTAAAACTCACCCCAGTCTCCGCGCGCCGTTGGGCGATCATCGTAGAGTAGAAATTTTATCATTATGGGATGGCGATTTACCCGGTCCATCTCCAGCTTGTATAATGGTATATACGTCCAAATCATGTTGTTTATCGAGTTATTGGCAATCGATCGCTATGTAGCGTGACGAGCCAGAGTCCCGGGACATATACCGAGTGCCCGGAAGCAATACGGCCGTCCAGCAAAACCTCTACTGCGCTTCCTGTTAAGCGATTGCGCCGATCGGCCACCAGATGGCGCTCCTGAACCGCCAGAGAGCTCAGTGGGTCCTCCTGGTGGATCTCAGGCCAGCGGAGGGGAAATATGAATCAGATTCCAGATTTTTGATATATTGATATTAAAGACGCTGTAAAGCGTCATCGGCAACTTGAGCATGGCCGGGAATGACGCTTTAACACGGCTCCTGGCAGCCAAAGTGTTAAGTACCTGTTAAGCATACGCGGACAGACCCACACCGTAAATGCCCTGGCCTGTAGTTTTTCCACAGTATGAGAGACAATACTTGTCAAACTATATAACAATAATTAGTTACCTCATTTACAAGTTGTATTTAAGTTTGCAAATAAGGGAACACATTAATGACATTTCAAAGATGTAAAAAAAAAAGATTTCGATTTTTTTGATTTTCTGAAGAGCAAGACATTTTTTCATTTCCCGACAGCTCTCTCTGCCAAATCAAATCGGGTTTGGTTGCGTCGGGGCACATATATAGTATTTTTTACACATAGTATATATGGTAAATGGCTGCTTTTTTATATAGCGCTTTTATCCAAAGCGCTTTACAATTTGTTACTCACATTTTACCCATTCACTCACACATTCACACACCGACGGCGGAGGCAACCATGCAAGGTGCCGACCTGCTCATCGGGAGCAATTAGGGGTTAAGTGTCTTGCTCAAGGACACATCGACACGCTGCCAAGGAGGAGTGGGAATCGAACCGGGAACCTCCGGATTGCCAGACGACTGCTCTACCTCCTGAGCCACTGTCGCCCCAATATATGTATATATATATATTCAGAAGATTTTATTGCCTATATTTATAGTATGACTTTCTACCATTACCCTGCCCGTACCTCCCCTCCCCCATGCTGCTATGACGCCCAAATGACCCCAAGGCCGGAATATCTTATCTTATCTTAGTATCCGTTATCTAGTGGTGGATATGGACACTTTCCCTACATTATTCTGGCATCAGTCAGAACCTCTTAAAAACACAGACCATTAGTGGCACAACCATTATGAACGCAATCAAACATTTAAAATGATTTCATCAAGACCTTAAAAGTGAAACACCAATCAAATCATGGATTATGAGAATCATTACAAGTCTAGTGGACTAGACAGCAGTTGATGATGCGAGTGAAACACTTTAGATGCGACTTTAAATATGACACCAAATGCAAAACACTTACCAACTACAATCTAAAAGTATTACTTCAAGCAATACATTGCTTTGACAAACGCAGTTTGTTAATCCAGGTTATCTTTTCACCATATCTCATTTAATATAAACCCTACGGCTGGCAGCCTCATCAAAGTAGCTCTTATCACCAGTTATTCTTTCCTTGAACCTTGATCCTATTCATCCACTTCTATAGTTACTCTTGACCTGAATTCCCTCAAGACTCAAGAGAAGATAAGATGCAGTAACACACACTTTGTTTGGTTGTGATAAAGTCAAGATGGCGTTATTAAGTCTGGCTGACCAAGTAACAGGCTCTGAGGGAAGACACAGGAACAGGGTTGGGCTGTTACCGTTATTGCTGAGGTGGTGATTTGCCAGCTAGGCTTATCTAGGATCATCACTTTTGTTAACCATCCCTTACACATGCTCACCGGACAAAATATATCATACAATTAATCTCTGGTCAGTTAATGTTAGGGGGCAAAGCACACAAATTGACACCTACAGGACAGTACACCCTGTCCTCCGTGTTGACAGGTTAGTTACTCTGTCCACCAGGGCTCTACACAGTCATGACATGTTGCTCTCACAAAGTGCACTGCGGTGAAAACAATTGGCACCATTTCCCTCTAGTTGGGGTTATAATATTAGTTCAGCAAGCTTTCAGCGTTGCTTTATTTCATAGCAAGAAATGTGCAGAAGAATATACGTTATTGTTATTATTACTGTTACATGTTATAATAACACATTATTTGTTAGCTAGCAACACTAGACAGTAGACAGCAGACTGGAGAGAGCCGAGAGCTGCCACCACCGCTGACAACATGTAGCACGAGCTAGATCACACAGTTGGTGCTAGATCACACAGTTGCTAGATCACACTGTGACCTAATTTTTTTACTTCTAATTTACATGCTATACTATGTTATTTTATTTCATACTTATCTTGCACAGTCTCTGGAGCGTAACAGTAAGAAGCATTTTGTATAAAAGTATTCTGTACTTCTGTATGACAACTATTAAAGAAACTTGAAACACAGTTGGTGCTAGATCACACAGTTGGTGCTAGATCACACAGTTGGTTTGGTGCTAGATCACACAGTTGGTGCTAGATCACAGCTGCTCGAGCCTCAAGTGTGCCGTTAACCAACGGGTGCCTCAGTGTGCTGTGCTGTTAGGCAGCTCCAGCCTCAGGGTGCTGTTAGCTCCAGCCTCAGGGTGCTGTTAGGCAGCTCCAGCCTCAGGGTGCTGTTAGCTCCAGCCTCAGTGTGCTGTTAGCTCTGTTAGCTCCAGCCTCAGTGTGCGGTTAGCTCCAGCCTCAGTGTGCTGTTAGCTCTGTTAGCTCCAGCCTCAGTGTGCTGTTAGCTCCAGCCTCAGTGTGCTGTTAGCTCTGTTAGCTCCAGCCTCAGTGTGCTGTTAGCTCCAGCCTCAGTGTGCTGTTAGCTCCAGCCTCAGTGTGCTGTTAGCTCCAGCCTCGGGGTGCTGTTAGCTCTGTTAGCTCCAGCCTCAGTGTGCTGTTAGCTCTGTTAGCTCCAGCCTCAGTGTGCTGTTAGCTCTGTTAGCTCCAGCCTCAGGGTGCCGTTAGCTCCAGCCTCAGGGTGCCGTTAGCTCCAGCCTCAGGGTGCCGTTAGCTCCAGCCTCAGGGTGCCGTTAGCTCCAGCCTCAGGGTGCTGTTAGCTCCAGCATCAGGGTGCTGTTAGCTCCAGCCTCAGGGTGCTGTTAGCTCTGTTAGCTCCAGCCTCAGGGCTCTGTTAGCTCCAGCCTCAGGGTGCTGTTAGCTCTGTTAGCTCCGTTAGCTCCAGCCTCAGGGTGCTGTTAGCTCTGTTAGCACCAGCCTCAGGGTGCCGTTAGCTCCAGACAGCAGACAGTTCCTTCACCTTCTTCACATCTCATGCTGCTTTCCCCTGTTTCCCCCAACATGGTCTCACGTTCCTTTTCTGTTTCTTTGTTGTTACTATGTTCCTATAACTACTGTCAGCGACTCCAGGTCATTGAGAAGCGCTATATAAATAAAATGAAGTATTATTATTATTATTATTTATTATTCACCCACCTTCTTCATGCGCGGGGCCTCGGCCACGGTGCCGTCCCGGTTCACGAACGCCTCGCCGCTGTTGTGCTGCGGGTCCGGCCGCTTCATGGCCGACGCCTGCGGCATCTTGCCCGGGTGCGGGGCGGCGAAGCCCGGGCTGGCGGGGGGAGAGCCGCCCTCACGCGGCTGCTGCTCGCTCCTCACGGGGCCCGGGGTCTTCTCCTCCGGTGTCTTCTTCACGGGGCCCGGGGTCTTGTCCTCCTCCGGTGTCACCGCCGGGGAAGAGGCGGCGGCGGGCGGCTCTCTGCTGCTGGGGACGTCTTTCACCAGTTCGACCTCGGCCATTTTCCCTGCTGCTGCCACGACCTGCACTGACATCGCTGCTGTGCTGCTGCTGCTGCTTCACCGAGTCCTTCTCGAACAGGGTATATCTGCAGAGCCGCAAGCCCAACGTCTGGGCGGGGCTTCGGGGCTTGGACTAGGTTTGAGGAGGGGCTTCGTGGCTTGGACTAGGTTTGAGGAGGGGCTTCGTGGCTTGGACTAGGTTTGAGGAGGGGCTTCGTGGCTTGGACAGGTTTGAGGAGGGGCTTCGTGGCTTGGACTAGGTTTGAGGCGGGTCTTCGTGGCTTGGACTAGGTTTGAGGAGGGGCTTCGTGGCTTGGACTAGGTTTGAGGAGGGGCTTCGTGGCTTGGACTAGGTTTGAGGAGGGGCTTCGTGGCTTGGACAGGTTTGAGGAGGGGCTTCGTGGCTTGGACTAGGTTTGAGGCGGGTCTTCGTGGCTTGGACTAGGTTTGAGGAGGGGCTTCGTGGCTTGGACTAGGTTTGAGGAGGGGCTTCGTGGCTTGGACTAGGTTTGAGGAGGGGCTTCGTGGCTTGGACTAGGTTTGAGGAGGGGCTTCGTGGCTTGGACTAGGTTTGAGTAGGGTATATCTGCAGAGCCACAGAGCCCAACGTCTGGGCGGGGCTTCGTGGCGTGGACGGGTTTGAGGCGGGGCTTCGTGGCGTGGACAAGTATTGTGGCCTGGACAAGTATTTGTTGGAGTGCGCATGCGGATGAGGAGGGGGGGGGGGGGGGGGGGGGGAACGAAAAGTATTTGTTGGAGTGCGCATGCGGATGGGGGGGGGGGGGCTCTCTCGCATATAGTAATAATAGAGTATATACATTTGAGGGGGGTACATTAACCTGGCACACAACATACTTGTTCACATGTCATTTTTCTTTCACTCTAAAGGAAATATGTCTCACATACAGTAGACCCCCCAGTAGCGTACTTTGTGGAGACGAAGATGATGAGTACCAGTCTTCTCCTCAGACATATAAACTGTACATTGGAAGAGGTCTACAAATATACAGCACTGTTGGGGGGGGGCTCTCTCGCATATAGTAATAATAGAGTATATACATTTGAGGGGGAATAAACTGTACATATACAGCACTGTTTGTGATACAAAAATAGTAGAGTACATTAACCTGGCACACAACATACTTGTTCACATGTCATTTTTCTTTCACTCTAAAGTACAGTTTATTCCCCCTCAAATGTATATACTCTATTATTACTATATATACTCTACTATTTTTGTATCACAAACAGTGCTGTATATTTGTAGACCTCTTCCAATGTACAGTTTATATGTCTGAGGAAAAGACTGGTACTCATCATCTTCGTCTCCACAAAGTAGGCTACTGGGGGGTCTACTGTATGTGAGACATATTTCCTTTAGAGTGAAAGAAAAATGACATGTGAACAAGTATGTTGTGTGCCAGGTTAATTGATTGATTGATTGATTGATTGATTGAAAAGTTTATTAACAGATTGCAGAATGGGTACAGTACAGTACAGCTCAATACATATGTAGCAGGGTGGATTATCCCTGCTTCGTGGGAACGGTTGCTGGCAGTCACAAGGTAGCTGGACACAGTAGAGCTCCGTCTGACTGCACCCTCGTCTTTGGGCCTGGAGCGTCAAACCGGGACCCGGTAGTGGGAGTGAATGGGGCCCGGGATTTACCAACCTGGTTTGGTACTCTGGTCCTCCTCGCCTCTCCGGGGCGGTCAGCAGTACTCCCCAACTCGCTCTCACTTCCCTGATTACCTCCGTGGGCCCTCCCACACCTAGTGACTGATATGCCTAAATGGATTCGTCCCTCCCGCAAGCAGTACCCTCCCTTGATGACCACTAGAAACCTTACAATGAAAAGGGGAGAGTTGGGTAGGAAGGGGTCAATCATATATACGTTACCCACACCAAAAGAGTTAATACTGGGCACAGGAATGGACATGCACACACAACAATTCCCGTCTTAGTTGTTTAGTATTAATTATACTGGGCAGTGACAAGTATTACTGCAATGAGTCAAATGACATACACTATCATTATTCCTAATTACTAATAATTAGAATAATAACATATATAGCACTTATACAATAATACCTTCGACCCCAGGGAGAAACAGTTGGAACAAGACGGGAAGTTAAGAGGCATGACAGTCAATCAAACCATACACTTTATCACACTCAAAAGAACTAAAATATGTGGGCCCACTGTACCAGAACAAAAGTCCTATGCTAATGCCGGCAGGTAATGTGTATGGGGTACCCCTGTGGACTATGGTTAGCAACCATTAGCTTCACCCGTAGGCCGCAGCACACTGTGTAATAGATCCAGAGCATCGAAGCCCTCTTGTAATCAACCATAATGGCGGCCTCGCCGCGTCACCACCGTCCAGGTAGTAAGATGGCGGCGAACGCTCTCGTCATGGGCGCCAGCAAGCGGGGCTGGAGCAGGGGCAGTGGTGGGCTGAGAGCGTGTGCTGTGTGATGGCGACCTCTGCTGGACGGGACGACTCCCATGCTGGCTGAACACAGCCGGTGCAGAGCAGATGCAGAACGCCGGTTAAGACGGCTGCTGACAGCCGGTGCTGGGTTGGCGCGCAGCAATACTCTTGCCCACCCTTCTGCTATACGGTTATACTGTCACGCAATGTGGCTGACTACACCACCGGTCTCTTCAGCATGCTAACTATACCGGTCACACTGCTACTATACCACGCTATCTATGGACGTTAGTCCTTGGGTCGGTTTCTCTTACTCACGCACTATCACGGATGCTTCTAGAATAACCCATCACTAGCAAGTATGTCTCGTCACCCGTCGCTCGCTCCGGCAGGGCTCTCTGGCTCACTTCTCTCACGGGGCTATTCCAAAGCACCTCCCGTTGTAGCTGCGACTGTTCATGGCTACATCCCACACCGAAGAGGCTCTCCTTCCCTCTTCCGTCCCCATTTACTTGCTCCGCCGGCTCTCTGGTACGCTCTCTGCCTGCCACCGCCCCCTGCTGGTCGCCAACTAGCCACACAGGGAGGCTGGGTGAGTGAATATGGTCCAGCGATACTGTTCATAATCCATATTCCAGCGAGTAGACCAAGGAGGAGCCTGCGTCATTGTTCGAGGGAATATTAATGGAAACTAATTAGAATGTCTTGGTGCACAAAGGGGAGATAAAAGGCAAGTCAGCACATCTGAATAATAGGCATTTCTCAGGTTGCTACACATACAATTGTTAAGGGGATGCAGACCAGAGAAAGACTTTCGTCTTGTTTACATCAGGGTCCCCCATTTTCAATTCATCATATGACACACACGACATACAGATAGACAGTACTGCTACATCTATACATTTATGACATACCAGATTTGCAAATACAGTACTGTTTGTGATACTAAAAAAAATCCAGAAAAAGAGTGTATATACATTTGACATAGAAACTGTACATTGGAGGAGGTTGGGTAGGTGGGGTGGGGTTGGGTGGGGCTGTACATTGGAGGTGGGGGGGGGGGAACACACTGTACACTGTACATTGGAATACTGACATACATTTGACATAGAAACTGTACATTGGAGGAGGTTGGGTAGGTAAGGTGGGGTTGGGTGGGGCTGTACATTGGAGGTGGGGGGGGGTTGGGTACGGGGGGGGGGCACTGTACATTGGAATACTGACAAGGCCATACTTGGTCTTTACTGTACAACTGGGTTAGGACATTTGTAGGGGCCAGTTTTGAATTGCAGTCTCCCGTAGGTGTTCTTTGAGAGTGTTTTTGAAAGTGGGTAGTGATTCACATTCCTTTACAGCTTTGGGTAGGGCGTTCCACATTGATGTGGCATAATTGCGAAACGTGTTTAGTCCCTTGTTTGAGCCGAATCTGGGTTTAACATGATTTGTGGAGCTCCCTCTGGTGTTGTGATCGTGGTATTCACTGACCTTTGGGAAGTATTTTGACATGTACATGGGTACCTTGGTCGTGTAGTGTATCTTGTAGATGTATCTTGTTAATGTACTCTACTATTTTTGTATCACAAACAGTGCTGTATATGTACAGTTTATTCCCCCTCAAATGTATATACTCTATTATTACTATATGCGAGAGAGCCCCCCCCCCAACAGTGCTGTATATTTGTAGACCTCTTCCAATGTACAGTTTATATGTCTGAGGAGAAGACTGGTACTCATCATCTTCGTCTCCACAAAGTAGGCTACTGGGGGGTCTACTGTATGTGAGACATATTTCCTTTAGAGTGAAAGAAAAATGACATGTGAACAAGTATGTTGTGTGCCAGGTTAATGTACTCTACTATTTTTGTATCACAAACAGTGCTCAATATGTACAGTTTATTCCCCCTCAAATGTATATACTCTATTATTACTATATGCGAGAGAGCCCCCCCCCCCCCCCCCAACAGTGCTGTATATTTGTAGACCTCTTCCAATGTACAGTTTTTTTTTATCCACTTTTTCTCCCATTTTTCTATATTTTCTCCCATCCCAATTTCGTATCATCCAATTCAACCCTCCCCTGTCACGAACGCTGTTTCTTGCCTCCCACAAGCCGGCTGCAATGTGGACTAAGTCATACATAGCACAAGTCCCCTCCGGTACTTGAGGTAACAGCAGTCGCATCTTTTCACCTGCGCAGCTCGATCTCTCAGTGGCGAGGAGTAACGCGTGGGAAGCTCACGCTGCCCCCGACACTTCCTGATTCTACTGCGCAGGCGCACCAACCGACCTGTAGGAGTCGCTGTCCACAACGCCCGATCCCCACCCATCAGTTTCCCACCCTCTAATACTGCCAATTGTATTAGTACGGACGACCAGCCAAACTGAAAACAATGTGGAGAGCTGGATCCGAACACGCGAACCCAGCGTTTCCACATTGGTGGCGAGTGCCTTGCCCACTACGCCACCTAGCCGCCTTCCAATGTACAGTTTATGTATATACTCTATTATTACTATATGCGAGAGAGCCCCCCCCCCCCCCTCATCCGCATGCGCACTCCAACAAATACTTGTCGTAAACGAGAGAGTTACATTCAGTCACATTTAGTTTTATCCTGCACCTGGCCTAAAACAGGTTGGATGTGCACACAGCTGCTCTACTGTGTTTGTAGCAGAGCAACCATACCTGAAGCCTTGTAAACAAAGACATCAACACTAGAGTGTGTATTTCTATCTACACAGTACAGCCAAAGCATTCCCATTGCTAGGCAAAAACTCCACCTGTTTTCTACACTGCTTCTTCCTTTGCTGGATTTTCTGCATTACTGCCACTTGTACATGTGTGTTGTGGAGAAATTCCAAAAAGATTACAAAAGTACGAGTTACTATATGGTAATGGAAGATACATGTCATAGAGTGTTGACCTTGCTTGTACATGCATGTGTAGCAACCTGAAAATATGGCTATTATTCAGATGTGCTGACTTGCCTTTTATCTCCCCTTTGTGCACAAAGACATGTTGACTAGTTTCCATTGATATTCTCACGAACAATGACGCAGGCTCCTCCTTGTTCTACTCGCTGGGATATGGATTATAAACAGAAATTGATTCATATTCGATCCACCCAGTCCTTTTCCCTGTGTGACTAGTAGGCGGTACCAGCAGGGGGCGGTGGCAGGCAGAGAGTGTACGGGAGAGAGGCAGGCAGCGAGGAAGAGGGAATGACCTGGAGGTGGGACGAACCGGAAGACCTCTTCAGCTTGGGATGTAGCCGTGAGCGGTCGCAGCTACAACGGGAGGTGCTTTGGAATAGCCCCGTTAAAGAACCACCAGAGAGCCCCGCCGGAGCGAGCGACGGGTTATCATAAGAGTATCCGTGATAGTGCGTGAGTAAGAGAGACTGAGCCCCAGGACTGACGTCCATAGTTATCGGGTTATAGTAGCAGCGTGACGGTATAATTAGCATGCTGCTAACAGCTATATCGACTCCAGTGCAACCCGAGCGCGAGGCGCTAAAGCAGACCGGTGGTATAGTAAACCACGTTGCGCCACAGTAACCGTGTAGCAGGTGGGCTGTTTGGGACCCAGAATGTAGCTTCAGTGTGAGTGAGGGCTAGTTTATGGATGCGCGCCGTCGACTCTGCACCGGCTGTCTACAACCGTTCTGCACCGGCTGTCTTCAGGCCAACACGGGAGGTCGTCCCGACCGGCAGAGGTCGCCAACACCCAGCACACGCTCTCAGCGCACTACTGCCCCTGCTCCAGCCCCGCTTGCTAGCACCCGGGACGAGAGCGTTCAACGCCATCTTGCCACCCGGACGGTGGTGGTGCGGCGCGGCCGCCATTTTGGTTGAGTACAATCGAGCATCAATGCTCCGGATCTATTACACAGTACACAATGTGGTGCAGCCTGCGGGCGAAGCTAATGGTTGCTAACTATAGTTCATAAGGGGTACCCCAAACATTACATGCCGGCATTAGCATAGGACTTTTGTTCTGGTAAAGTGGGCCCACATTTTTGGTTTCCTTTAAGTGTGATAACGTGTGGTTCTTTAATAATAAATTCCCATCTAATTAACCCTTTCCCTGTGGGGAGGTTACAGACCTGGGGCATCATAAGTAAAGCCTAGAGAGGTATTATTCTTGCCGTATAATTAAAGCCTGTCAGAGGTATTATACAGGGTGCTGACCCAGACGTGGGTGATGAGTCAAACACATTAAAGGGGAACTATCTTATAAATGGCCTTTTTGAGTGTTTAGCATTGTTTCCTAGCTATGTGAACTTATATTAATATGATCCATGTCTCAAAATTCTCATATTGGCGCATTCTTCCAATTCTCCTCTCACAATATTCACCCTCACTGAACTGAGTCGTTTGAAAATGTGCCTATATGTGATGTCATATAGTCACTGCTGCATGTTAATGTTCAGCAGACGGCGCAGGCCACACAGTGGTTTAGGTGGCACCTGCAGCTGCGGCTGCAAAACAGCTCGAGATCTTGAGGTAGAAAAATGCTGTTTTTGAGGACTTGATTAGAAATACAAAACAATGAATAAAAAAAATATAGATATTACAGAGGTGTTCCATAGACTCACAGGAATTGTGTAAAAGTGCCCAAATAGTGAAAGAAATAGTAAAATAGTTCCCCTTTAAAGTATATTATTCCTGGCACTAACACGGAGGTGTGTGTAGAATATACGTAGACATAAGGTATTGAGTTACACATGGAGTTATAGTAGGACTACAGTCCATTAGAGCACTCCCATTCATCCTTGTAACTGAACAGTACAAAATAACAGTAAAGAATTAGATGGGAGTTCTGTGTGCGTGTCCATTCCTGAGCCATTTAACAACTCTTTTGGTGTGGGTAACGTATATATGATTGACCCCTTCCTATTCTACCTTTCCCTTTTTATTGTAAGGTTTCTAGTGTCACTGAGGGAGGGTACTGCTTGGGGGGGGGAACCCAGGGTATTTATTTACAATTCAGTCACTAGGTGTGGGAGGGTTTAAAGGAGCAATTGGGGGAAGTGGGAGCGTGTTGGGGAGTACTGCTGACCGCCCTGCTGCAGGGGAGGAAGACCAGAGGACCAGACCAGGTTGGTAAATCCCGGGCCCCATCCACTCACACTACCAGCCTCCAGTCGAAGCTCCAGACTCAAAGACGGAGGTGCAGTCAGACAGAGCTCTACTGTGTCTCGCTACCCAGTGATTGTGCCCACCCGTTCCCACGAAGCAGGGATAATCCACCCTGCTACACATGCATGGATATGTGTGCATTTATGTTTGGTCAACTGTGCCTGGTTACACAGTGGCGCACTGTTGAGTCTATTCATGGGAATATGAAATTGAGTCTATTAATCACAAACAGTGTCTGAGGAAGGCACACAGCAAGGACACATCTCATCCCAGTCATGGACTGACAGCCCTTGTGCTTCAGGAACAACTTCTTTCCCTCAGCTGTAATCTCTCTGAACTCTGTACCATGACCCCCCCCCCCCATACAATATAAGCTCTGAACTCTGAACTCCATTACCTATACCCTAGGCTCTGTTACCCATACTGTGCAAACTTTGAATTCTGTTGCCTATACTAAATTTATACCTACCTACTGCTTTCACTGTCTACAACTGCCCTACACCGTAATCATAACCTCATACTATACTCTACCCATACCACTCTGTAGCATTTACAATAGTGCTGTATACGGTATTTATACATTTATATTTGCCGCATATATATATATATATGATATGTAACTATATATCCATATCTGTCTGAATATACCTGCATATAATCCTATATACCTACTTGTACACCTGCATATAACCCATGCAACTCTCCATGATAGCATGTATAATAATGCTGTGTATATATATATATATATATACACATCTGTCTGTCCATACCTGCATATAATCCTTTTTACATATCTATCTGTATATCCCTTACCTACTCTTACTAGTTATGCTACTGGGCAGTACGACTTCCTACCATAGTGTCTTTATACCTGTATCACTGTACATATTAATACTACAACTCTACTACAAAAGCCACAGACACTAAACCGAAAGAAGCTTTAGCTGTCATGACATAAAGATGCCAGACATCCATACATCTGCTTATAGATCTGTTTGATAATGTCTATCAGGAAAGGCTAAAGTAATCTTGTGTGCATTTAAAGGCCAACTTGCAGGTTGTATTTTTGTTCAATAAACAATGTGACTAGGCCAACGCTGACTTTCATGAAGAGGGGAAAAAATTATCGAAATTGACCCAGTTTTAGCGTTTTTATCAAACATTTTGTCGACCAAACCACAAGCTCCACGCACATGCATATTTCAATCCATGGTTCAATAACGTGCGTGTGTCATCTTAATGCTGACGTCACGTCAGGTGCAGGGCAGCGAGGGGCTCTGAGTGTCACACACAGCTAGTGGCAGGAAGCAGAGAGCCTTGCTACTACTAGCCGAGGAGTGATGAATGAAAATGTATCTGTTTCACCTAACACTATTGCTCCGTGATCATAGCCATTCATCTCTAAAGCTAGCCACTATTTGTAAACGCCACAACCACGTTACCATATTTGTAATAATGTAAATCATTGTGTTGTTGTACATATTGTGTATACAACGTAAGTAGCTAATGTAGCTTAGCTTAGCTTGGTAGCCGCCATTCTCGAAACTCCTAACAATGCCCGATTTAAAATGGTTCTCTCCTCTTTGTATACCTTTGTCCTCACAAGTATTCTGCCATGGAACTTATGGACACACGACAATAGTAGTAGTAGTTATAAGGTGTTTGATCATTGTGTCGTTGTACATATTGTGTATACAACGTTAGTAGCTAACGTAGCTTAGCTTGGTAGCCGCCGAGTGCAGCTAAAGGGGCTATCGTATCAACATGCCGCAACGTGTAGCTTGCTAGCTTGCATGATGCGTGTGCAGTGCTTTGCCCCACAGGTCTGAGAAGAGGACCTGCACATTTGACTCGTTCCCAAAACTCTTTTACAAGCCCTGATCTAAAATGGTTCACGACAGTAGCCATATTGCTAAGAGCCATATAGCCAGTAGTACTATGACCCGGACGGGCATAAAGTTGCCTGAAGTGACGTCACGGCCGTGCTAGCGTCTGATAAGCTTTTTGACTTGCTCCGTGCATGTTATTCGTGCGTGGACCTTTTTAACCCTTTCTGAGTGGCATTTCCGGCGTCAAATGAAAAAAAACTAATTAAATTAGATACCAATGATGTAAACAACCCATAATTGCAGAGTGGGGTTTAACCTGCAAGTTGGCCTTTAACATCCTGCTATCCTCAAATTTACAATTTACATTACATTTGGTTTCCTTGAGGTAAATTTCACCCCAGCAATTTAAACCTCTAGAAAATTATTAAAATTGTAACCAACGTTTGTGTCTGGGGTGCTTGGGGTAAAACAACTAGATTTTAGAATATTTCAGATAATGAAATTAAATGTTTATCATCGACTATCTAGTTAGTATTTATATGTACATTGAGTCCATCCTCACCTCCATCACACTATGGTACGCTGCAGCCAAGGACAAAGGCAGGCTGCAGCGTGTCATCCACTCTGCTGAGAAGGTGATCGGCTGCAATCTGCCATCTCTCCAGGACCTGTACGCCTCCAGAACTCTGAAGCGTGCAGGTAAGATTGTGGCCAACCTCTACCACCCCGGTCACAACCTGTTTGAGTCACTCCCCTCTGGAAGGAGGTTGTGGTCCATCAGGGCCAAAACCTCACCCCACAAGAACAGTTTGTTCCCCTCTGCAGTGAGCCTCATCAACAAGGCTAGGGACCCTCACTGACACCCCCCACTGTGTTACATTAACACACCCTACTGGACTATATACTTGCCCACTGCATTGTTACTCATTCTAATTAGTGTATATAATTGACCACATCTGCCCAGTTGTACAGCTCTGACCTATTCCTATTTTATTTTTATATATGTGCTATATTTAATTTATCCCATATAATTGTATTCAACCTCTTATTTACTGATTCTGATGTAACTCTAACCAGTTAACAGTCTCTCCATCTATGTAACTCTAACCATATTTGCATATCGTGTATGTCACAAACTTAAATGTCCAAACCCAATGCAGTCCCCCCCCCCCCCCACCCAACCACCTCCAATGTACAGTTTCTTCCCACTCAAATGTATATACTCTCTTTTTAGACTATTTTTGTATCACAAACAGTGCTATATTTTTGTAAATCTGGTATGTCATAAATGTATAGATGTAGCAGTACTGTCTATCTGTATGTCATGTCCTGATGAATTGAAAATGGGGGACCCTGATGTAAACAAGACGAATAGCTAGCCTTGGCTCGTTTAACAATATGCAAAATATGTGTACAGCCCTGTACTCATACTGAAGTTATTCTTGGTATATAATAGGTCTGATTGTGTAACGAATCGATTCCACGTCGCGCTGTGTGTGAGAGAGAGAAGGAGAGAGGGAGAGATCTGCGTGTGTTTGGAGTGTGTGTTGTTTCTAACTTTTCTATTTATATATTGTGTTTCAAGTTGTGAATTAGACTATACTTTATTTGACTGGTTGTGTGTTGTTGTAGTAACAGCTGAGCGACTCGTTCATAAGAGCCGATTCATTGCCGTGAGCGTGAGTCGAATCGCTCACGTCTTGCCATGAGTCGGTTGCGTGGTACTGTACATGTTTGCAAAATGTTTGGTATAGCGCCCCTAGTGGCGAAGCATCCACGGGCCGCCACTGACTTACCATCTTTAGATAATGAAGTACTCAACCTCTACTGTATTTAACTATGAGTGAACACAGCACTCTAACTTACCATGTTTAGATAAGTACAGTTGACAGCTGCGTTAACGTTACAATGTGTTGTGTTCACTCATAGTTAAAGACAGCCGAGGTTGAGTAGTTTCTTCTGATATCACTTTCAAACTCCAAGTGATTTAGATCCAAAACATTTTCTAACACAGATTCATAATGGTTCTTCAGTGCAAGGGTTCAATTTACAATCAATAATCCATTGTAGGAAAATCCAGAACACTGTTTAGTCTGTGACGACGCGTCGCGATAATATACATGTATATTCCATAGTAAAGTACAGTTGACAGCTGCGTTAACGTTACAATGCGTTGTGTTCACTCATAGTTAAAGACAGCCGAGGTTGAATAGTTTCTTCTGATATCACTTTCAAACTCCAAGTGATTCGTTGCAATGTACGCGGAAATGCTGCGTTGTGTTGCAATGTACTACATGCATTTGTCTGAGCGGGGCGAAAGGAAAGGCGCATTACCGTACTGGCGTGCAGTGACGAATGCGGAAGCATTCTTGCACTCTTCCGCTGGCAATAAGCTACACGCGTCCAGCGTACGAAGCCCGCCTCAAACCTAGTCCAAGCCACGAAGCCCCGCCCACACAGTCAAACCTAGTCCAAGCCACGAAGCCCCGCCCACGCACAGTCAAACCTAGTCCAAGCCACGAAGCCCCGCCCAGACGTTGGGCTTGCGGCTCTGCAGATATACCCTATTGTCCTTCTCCGGCTGAGCGCGAGGCAGGCGGAGGGGAGGGGCGACGGCGCGCAGAGCATTCTGGTCTTAGTAGTTCTTCTTCCACTTACCCGTTAACGTTCCCCAACAGACGCAAAGCATTCTGGTCTTAGTCGTTCTATCACTCACCCGTTAACGTTCCCCAACAGACGCAAAGCATTCTGGTCTTAGTAGTTCTTCCACTCACCCGTTAACGTCACAGACGCGTCCCGGTTGCGTCTTTGCTTTACCCAAACGGTGCATGCTTCCGCGTTCCCGTTTTGCGCTCTGATTGGCCACTGATGTTTTTGGTCGCAATCGTGTGACGGCAAATTCTTTCCCCGGTTAAGCTTAGGCACTCTTTCGAAGTTGGTTAAGGTTAGAGTTTGTCTTAGAGCAGGGCGATAGAACGGTTAGGGTTACACCGGTTCCTGACAGGCAGCGAGCGAGCGAACTGGAGACGAAATCGTGTGCGACACTGTCCGAGTGTGTCTGTGTTACCTGGAAGCACACGGGGGCAAAGCAGCCTGCGATTCTTGACCAATAAAAAGTGTTTAGGGGCGGGACTCTGCCGCGTAAGCGCTCAACTTGAGACACAGCGAGCGAATATTTGAGGGGTGAATGACATCGCCGCTCAGTTCGCTGTCGCTCGCGGCAGGTCAGGATAGTCTGATTGAAACTAATACATTTTAATCATTTTCGCAATCACGCTCGCTCGCGTCACTGCCTGTCAGGAAGCGTGTATACCTTCCGCAACGGAATTCGGTTTCCGGGTTCCTCTGATTGGCCGCGACCGCCACGTGACCCGCCCCCCTATCCAGAGCGAGCGGCCGCGGACTCGCTCGCTTCCTCAATTTATACGCATGGAAGTATTGACTGAATGAATGAATTAATGAAAACTTTATTTAACAGATTGCAGAATGGGTACAATACAGTACGGCTCAATACACACAATTGTTAAAGGGATGCAGACCTGAGAAAGACGTTTGTCTTTTTTATCAGTGAGCTGGATACAATCCTACCTGGAGGGGAGAGAACAGATGGTGGAGGTAAACGGTACCCTATCCCCCCCCCTCACAGTGAGCTGTGGTGTTCCACAAGGAAGCATACTAGGACCGCTACTATTCCTAATTTATGCAAATGACATGTCGTCAGCTTGTGACTGCAACTTGTTCCTGTTTGCGGACGACTCAGCCCTGCTGGTCTCTGACAAGAACAAGTTACAGGTTGAAAAAGCCCTCAGCTCGGAACTAGGCAAAATCTGCATATGGCTCGCCGACAACAAACTATCATTACACATGGGCAAAACAGAGTCTTCCCAAAGGTCAGTGAATACCATGATCACAACACCAGAGGGAGCTCCACAAATCATGTTAAACCCAGATTCGGCTCAAACAAGGGACTAAACACGTTTCGCAATTATGCCACATCAATGTGGAACGCCCTACCCAAAGCTGTAAAGGAATGTGAATCACTACCCACTTTCAAAAACACTCTCAAAGAACACCTACGGGAGACTGCAATTCGAAACTGGCCCCTACAAATGTCTTAACCCAGTTGTACAGTAAATTACCAAGTATGGCTTTGTCAGTATTCCAATGTACAGAGTACAGTGTGTGTCCCCCCTCCAATGTACAGCCCCCACCCACCAAACCCACCGCACCCACCCAACCTCCTCCAATGTACAGTTTCTATGTCAAATGTATATACACTCTTTTTCTGGACACTTTTTGTATCACAAACAGTACTGTATTTGCAAATCTGATATGTCATAAATGTATAGATGTAGCAGTACTGTCTATCTGTATGTCATATATGTTGTGATGAATTGAAAATGGGGGACCCTGATGTAAACAAGACGAAAGTCTTTCTCTGGTCTGCATCCCCTTAACAATTGTATGTATTGAGCTGTACTGTACTGTACCCATTCTGCAATCTGTTAATAAACTTTTCAATCAATCAATCAATCAATCAATCCCCCATTTTCAATTCATATAGAACGACTACGCCGTAACAAATCATTAAAAAAATATACCGTTAACTGGAATATGTTGTGCCTTACACATATGTTGGATTATGTAATTGGTTTGTCATGACAAACAAATAAAAAAATCGCGATTTACCCGCTGGCTACAACAACACTCAGTGACTGCATGTAGTCAGAGCCAGAGCTCAGGGATGCCGCTCCCGGCAGCATATTCTCGCCGCGGGCTGAGCTCTGGTGTCCGCTGGAGCAAGCCAGAGACAGCCGGCGAATGGCGATGCGATATTTTATTTGTTTGTCATGACAAACCAATTACATAATCCAACATATGTGTAAAGGCACAACATATTCCAGTTAACGGTATATTTTTTTAATGATTTGTTAAGGCGTAGTCGTTCTATATGAATTGAAAATGGGGGACCCTGATGTAAACAAGACAAACGTCTTTCTCAGGTCTGCATCCCCTTAACAATTGTGTGTATTGAGCCGTACTGTATTGTACCCATTCTGCAATCTGTTAAATAAAGTTTTCATTCATTCATCCAGTCAATACTTCCATGTATAAATTGAGGAAGCGAGCGAGTCCGCGGGAGATGCTTCCAGCTGCAGCCGTTCAGACTGTTACGATACCTCCACCAGGCCAGGAGAGGGCGCTCTCCACCTGAGAGAGGCGAGTCATATGTAGAGACGGTAGAAGGAGACTGAAGGATATGCATTGTATGCTAGTAGCTGGACTTGATGCGAGTGTTTAATAAAGTACACAACTGAATACCATCAGTGGCTGCGGTTACATGGTGACTTTTAATAGGATTTAACGTTAATTCCGAATGAAAAGGGGAATAAACTGTCCATGTAAACGCAGCCAGTGTCATACTTGATAGCGAACACCAAACATGGTGTCAGAAGCCAGAACCATGCCAAGAGGACAAGTAAGACAAGGATAAAGATGAAAAAAAGAAATTAAAAATACGTCGAACAATAACCTAACCAGTAGCCGCACGAACAGCTAACTTGCTAAGGTAACGACACGGACAGCTAAGTGGCTAACATGACGACGTACAACATCCCAGTTCCAGAACCAATGGACATGAAAGGAGACGTCTACAATAACTGGACGTTTTTTCGCGCACAATGGGAAAACTATGAAATAGCCACGGGACGAGATAAAAAGGAAATGAAGATACGAGTGGCTACTCTACTAACTATTATGGGTAAAGAATGCCATCAGCTACAACGACACCTACACATGCAAGATGAAGACAGGGATGACGTAGTGAAAATACTACAGGCATTACAGGCACATTTTGAACCAAACAGGAATGTAATATATGAACGATTTCTGTTTAATGACTGTAAACAAAGCCAATGTGAAACGTCAGACCAATATGTAGCCAAATTGAGGAAGCTAGCAGACACATGTGAATTTAATGCACTAAAAGAAGAGCTCATTCGAGACAGGATAGTCATGGGCACCAAAGATTCCAGTGCACAAGCACGAATGCTGAGAGAACCAAAACTCACACTAATGAAAGCAATAGACACGTGTAGATCCAGTGAACAGACACAAATCCAAATTAAGAAAATAGGAGGAGAACAGGAGGCTGTACATTACGCTTCCCGGGGACGCAGCTTTGAATCAAGCTATACCTCACGAGGACGTCAGTCAGAACCACGTACCCAGAAGACGTATAGGCAACCCAATACTTACAGTGACACCAAACACATACCACAAAAAGACTCTCTCTGCCACTACTGTGGATCAATGCATGAGA
Organism: Notolepis coatsorum; assembly: GCF_963971535.1. Lineage (NCBI taxonomy): Eukaryota > Metazoa > Chordata > Actinopteri > Aulopiformes > Paralepididae > Notolepis > Notolepis coatsorum. The sequence continues at coordinate 71,540,146 of NC_140165.1, forward strand.
AGGCCAAATGCCCAGCATATGGGGTCACCTGTAAAGCATGTGGCAAACGGAATCACTTTGCCCGAGTGTGTAAGAAGGACCAACACAAACCTCAACTACACATGATGGACAAAGAGGGAGACTCGGATGAACAATCAGAGGAAATGTGGTATATCTCTCAAGTGAACTCACTTGAAAACGCTACAAACAAATGGTTCATTAATCTCAAACTAACAGCACAGACGGATAAACCATTGAGTTATGATCCCAGCGAGACTCTGAAGTGTCAGCTTGACACAGGATCTACAGTCAATGTAATGGGCTTCACTGACCTACAACGCATCCTACAGGACGGGAACCCGAACCTACTACACAGCGAAGCCACACTGAAGCTATATGATGGCACACTGATAAAGCCCAGAGGAGAATATGAACTCAAAGCGGATCACGAAGGGACGATATACAACCTCAGATTTCAGATAATGGATACAGAGCAGACCCCACTGCTCTCAGCGGAAACCTGCATGAGACTGAACCTGATCAATGTGAATCATAAACATGTAATTCACAGTGTTGACATCCAGAGCCAGCCGAACACAGATAATCCCCAGACAGCAGAAGAGATTATTTCTAAATATGAAGATGTCTTTGAGGGGCTTGGCTGTCTACCAGGAGAGTTACACCTGGAAATAGACCCCAAAGTGCAGCCAGTACAACAACTGCCACGACGGACGCCTATTCCAATAAGAGAGAGGGTAATCAAAGCCATAAGAGCAATGGAACAGGGAGCCATCATAACCAAGGTCACAGAGCCGACGCCATGGATCAGCAACATGGTGGTCACAGAGAAGAAGGACAAACTGCGCATATGCCTTGACCCAGGTGCACTAAACAAGGCTTTGTTGAGGTCACATTACCAGATGCCCACGGTAGAAGAAGTGTTACCAGACATAGCAAATGCAAAAATATTTTCGGTGCTGGACGCCAAAGATGGATACTGGCAGGTGAAGTTAGATGAAGCGAGCAGTCATCTAACCACATTCTGGACTCCCGAAGGACGATACAGATGGCTGAGGATGCCTTTTGGTATAAAACCAGCAGCAGAAGAATATCAAAGGAGGCAGCATGAAATATTGGTGGGCCTAAAGGGGGTGAGTGTGATAGCAGATGACATTTTGGTGTACGGATGTGGAAACACCAATGAAGAAGCGATGGCTGACCACGACGGAAATCTCAGAGCCCTGCTGCAGAGAGCCAGAGAGTCCAACTTGAAACTCAACAAGAAGAAACTCAGGCTGAAGCTTCCCAGCGTGACATACATGGGTCATCGTCTCACGGCAGAAGGTTTGTGTCCAGATCCGGAGAAAATCACTGCCATCCAGAACATGCAGACGCCGACAGATGTCAAGTCACTCCAACGGCTGTTGGGGTTTGTTAACTATCTGTCAAGGTTCCTACCTAGTCTATCAGACGTATGCGAACCACTGCGACGACTGACCGATAAAGACATAGAATGGACATGGTTACCGAAACATGACTCAGCACTAGAGAACATAAAACACTTGGTCACACACCACCCAGTACTCAAATACTACGATCTCAAGGAAGAGGTCACCCTCCAGTGTGACGCCAGCGAGACAGGCCTAGGAGCAGTCCTCCTACAACATGGACAACCTGTAGCATTCACCTCCAGGACGCTGACACCCACAGAACAAAGGTATGCACAGATAGAGAAGGAATGTCTAGCCATTGTGTTCGCGTGCGACAAGTTCGACCAGTACATACATGGCAGAGACTATATCACAATACACACTGATCACAAACCACTAGAAATTATCTTTAAAAAGTCTTTACTTTCAGCACCCAAGAGGCTACAGAGGATGCTGCTCAGACTACAGAGATACCAACTACAGGTGATATACAAACAAGGCAAAGACCTACATGTGGCCGACTTCCTATCCAGGGCGCCACTACCCAACACGGTGCACACAGAGATGCAGACACCAACCACGATCTACGCCATGGGCCTCACTACGAAGGAAATAGAACACGTAGAGCACGCAAGTAACATCAACATCTCCACACAGACGCTGAAAACCATCAGAACTCAGTCAGCACAAGACCCAGTGTTTCAAACACTACAAGCGAGAGTCATCAAGGGATGGCCAGAGTACAAACAGGACGTAGGCCACTTACTACATCCATTCTGGACCTACAAAGAGGAACTCACGGTCGAAAATGGACTTATTTTTAAAGGGGACAGAGTACTCATTCCTACAGTGTTACACCCCATGTTCTTATCAAAGATTCACACAGGCCACTCAGGCGTAGAAGCCAGCCTCAGGAAAGCCAGAGAGACCGTCTTCTGGCCAGGCATAACGAACGACGTAAAGAACTTTGTCAATGACTGCTCCACATGCAACGCAGTCCAACGAAGACAACAAAGGGAAACACTGATTCCCCAACCAATCCCTCACATCCCATGGTCAAAGGTGGGAATGGACTTGCTCACAGTCAACAAGTCCACATACCTCATCATGGTGGATTACTACTCAGATTACTGGGAACTAGACGAGCTGGCAGACTACACATCATCTACCGTTATGGAATGCTGCAAAAAGCACTTCAGCAGACATGGAATCCCTCACATTGTGTTCACGGACAATGGGCCTCCGTTTTCAGGAATAGACTTTCAATGTTTTGCGCAGGAATGGGATTTCAGCCACAAGACATCATCACCCTACCACAGTCAGAGCAACGGCAAAGCAGAGGCGGCAGTGAAAATAGCAAAGACTCTGCTGAAGAAGACCATCCTGGATGGAGAAGACCCATGGAAAGCCATCCTGGCATGGAGGAACACTCCAACAGAGGGTCTAGGGAGCTCTCCAGTGCAGAGACTCATGTCCAGGAGGACACGGACACTCCTGCCCACCAGGGACACGCAGATGAAGCCCACCGTGGTGAGGAATGTCATTGAACGGAAGCAAGCCAAAACAGTGACAATGAAACGCCAATATGACACACAAGCACGGGACATGCCTGTGATCATCCAAGGACAAACTGTGAGAGTCCTGCTTCACCCCAAAGACCCAGACAGTAGATGGTCACTCGGAACATGCATCGATCAACACAGTGACCGCTCTTACATCGTTCTGGTAAAGGGAAGGAAATACCGCCGGAACCGAAAGGACATCCGGCCAGTGACAGAAAAGATCCCTATATCCCCTGGGGAAGAACTAATCGACTGGGATACAGAGACTGATACAGACACACCAGAGAATAGAGAACCACAGGTCGCAAGGGGGGAGTCAGAATATCACCAAGACACCCAAACCCCAAAACACACTAGAACCAGATCCAACATTCAGAGACCTGTGAGATACTCAAAAGACTATGTAACATAAAGAGAGAACAAAGACAAGGGGTGAGAGCGTTGAACAATGTTATTACAATGTTAAGAGTTTATCAAAATGTTAGTGATGTATAAGTTTAAGGTTAAGGGCATAGGAAGTTATCATAACCCAGTAGTACACTTGTTGAGTTAATCTAAGTGACACAGATGTGGGTAGTCTAAAAGACACATTTATGCTTTCAATTTGTTATGTAAAGAGAGATGTTACGATACCTCCACCAGGCCAGGAGAGGGCGCTCTCCACCTGAGAGAGGCGAGTCATATGTAGAGACGGTAGAAGGAGACTGAAGGATATGCATTGTATGCTAGTAGCTGGACTTGATGCGAGTGTTTAATAAAGTACACAACTGAATACCATCAGTGTCATACTTGATAGCGAACACCAAACACAGACCAGCGCTTACAAGCCCCGCACATACAAGCCCCGCACATAGCAACCCCTCGCTTCCATTGGCTGATTTTGGTCACGTGATTTTGGGTCACGTTGCACGTTGCACTGCGGGATTGATTGATTGATTGATTGATTGAAAACTTTATTAACAGATTGCCGTATGATTTGGGTCACGTTGCACTGCGGGATTGATTGATTGATTGATTGATTGATTGATTGATTGATTCATTGATTCATTGATTGATTGATTGATTGATTGAAAACTTTATTAACAGATTGATTGATTGATTGAAAACTTTATTAACAGATTGCCGAATGGGTACACGTGACCACAGGCCCTGATTGATTGATTGAAAACTTTATTAACAGATTGTAGAATGGGTACACGTGACCTGACCGATTGATTGATTGATTGATTGATTGATTGATTGAAAACTTTATTAACAGATTGCAGAATGGGTACAGTGACCGATTGATTGATTGATTGATTGATTTATTGATTGAAAACTTTATTAACAGATTGCAGAATGCAGTACAGCTCAATACACACAATTGTTAAGGGGATGCAGACCATGCAGTACTGTTACATTTGTGACATACAGTAAATATATACAAGGGGGAGGGAACTGTACATTTATGATGAATTGAAAATGGGGGACCCTGATGTAAACAAGACGGAAGTCTTTCTCTGGTCTGCATCCCCTTAACAATTGTGTGTATTGAGCTGTACTGCAGATATATTTCAATTGCCTTACTTATTTACATAAGTATTATAGGCCTACAGCAGTATTGTACAGACAGTCTGTGTGAAGTCTGTGTGGTTATCCAGCTGCACAAAGGCAGAGCAAGAGGCTCTACAGAGGGTGGTGAAGGCGGCAGGCAGGATTGTCGGGACTCCTCTATCAAACATCACCTCCGTCTTCACCTCCCGCTGCCTCCACCGCTCCAAGTGTATCATCAAGGACCAGTCTCACCCAGCACATCACCTCTTTCAGCTCCTTCCCTCAGGGAGGAGATACCGGTCCATACATGCCAAGAGTTAAAGATTTAAGAACAGCTTTTTCCCCCAAGCAGTCAGACTGTTAAACGCTCATTGACTGTCCCCTCACGTGCACCATGCACTTACCTGGACTTGATACTCACTGTTACCACTCATCATGCACTTTATTTAAAATATTCTGTTATGTACAGTGTTATATGTGTTTCATGTATGTATATATTGTACTACGGTCTGTGGGAGCTCCCCTGAAATTTCACTCACGATCATATAAGAGTTTTAATGTAGAAGGTTTTATTAATGAAATGTTGGGTATAAACTGGGAGGAGGTATGTTGTGAGGATGACCCAGAGGTTGCACTGGACTTATTTATGTCAGAAACAAATCAGCCCCATGGATAGATAGTAGCTTTTAATGAATTTTAATGAATGAGAGAGACATACTGTAGCCAAAAAAGCATCAGTGTGTTCCAGTTCTGCAGATGACAGACAAAAGTACCGTTCCTTACGTAATCAAGTCACAAAGTTAAATAAGGTGAGAAAAAGGGAATATTTTAAACCATGGTTATATGATGTGAGAAATGATGGTAAAAATCTATGGAATGTTTTAAATCAAATTATGGGTAGAAAATCCAATGTCTGTACACCTTTTGTTGAGTCATATGGAATTGTCCTAACCAAACCATGTGATATTGCCAACCATTTTAATGATTTTTATGCAAGTAAGATATCTCAGCTCAGGCAGGGAATGCACATCTCAAACAATACAAAATCAAATGACATAATTAAGAATATCATAATGAAAGATAAAGGGTGTACATTTGATTTTCAACAGGTTGAGGTTAGTGATATTGAAAGGTTACTCCAGGCTCTACCTGACAGCAAGTTAGCTGGCACAGACAACTTGGATAGTAAATTATTGAGAATTACTGCTACGATCATAGCAAGTCCATGTCATATTATTAATAGATGTATACAACGTATATGTACATTACATTTTCTATATTAGGTCTGGAGTTGCCCTCATTAAAAACTGATTTGGAGTCTTTGGGTAAAGGAGTAACCTTAGCCTCCTTCCATATCTTTGGACATAGTCCCACTTGTATACATCTATTAATAATATGACACTGGACTTGCTATGATCGTAGCAGTAATTCTCAATAATTTACTATCCAAGTTGTCTGTGCCAGCTAACTTGCTGTCAGGTAGAGCCTGGAGTAACCTTTCAATATCACTAACCTCAACCTGTTGAAAATCAAATGTACACCCTTTATCTTTCATTATGATATTCTTAATTATGTCATTTGATTTTGTATTGTTTGAGATGTGCATTCCCTGCCTGAGCTGAGATATCTTACTTGCATAAAAATCATTAAAATGGTTGGCAATATCACATGGTTTGGTTAGGACAATTCCATATGACTCAACAAAAGGTGTACAGACATTGGATTTTCTACCCATAATTTGATTTAAAACATTCCATAGATTTTTACCATCATTTCTCACATCATATAACCATGGTTTAAAATATTCCCTTTTTCTCACCTTATTTAACTTTGTGACTTGATTACGTAAGGAACGGTACTTTTGTCTGTCATCTGCAGAACTGGAACACACTGATGCTTTTTTGGCTACAGTATGTCTCTCTCATTCATTAAAATTCATTAAAAGCTACTATCTATCCATGGGGCTGATTTGTTTCTGACATAAATAAGTCCAGTGCAACCTCTGGGTCATCCTCACAACATACCTCCTCCCAGTTTATACCCAACATTTCATTAATAAAACCTTCTACATTAAAACTCTTATATGATCGTGAGTGAAATTTCAGGGGAGCTCCCACAGACCGTAGTACAATATATACATACATGAAACACATATAACACTGTACATAACAGAATATTTTAAATAAAGTGCATGATGAGTGGTAACAGTGATTATCAAGTCCAGGTAAGTGCATGGTGCACGTGAGGGGACAGTCAATGAGCGTTTAACAGTCTGACTGCTTGGGGGAAAAAGCTGTTCTTAAATCTTTAACTCTTGGCATGTATGGACCGGTATCTCCTCCCTGAGGGAAGGAGCTGAAAGAGGTGATGTGCTGGGTGAGACTGGTCCTTGATGATACACTTGGAGCGGTGGAGGCAGCGGGAGGTGAAGACGGAGGTGATGTTTGATAGAGGAGTCCCGACAATCCTGCCTGCCGCCTTCACCACCCTCTGTAGAGCCTCTTGCTCTGCCTTTGTGCAGCTGGATAACCACACAGACTTCACACAGACTGTCTGTACAATACTGCTGTAGGCCTATAATACTTATGTAAATAAGTAAGGCAATTGAAATATATCTGCAGTACAGCTCAATACACACAATTGTTAAGGGGATGCAGACCAGAGAAAGACTTCCGTCTTGTTTACATCAGGGTCCCCCATTTTCAATTCATCATAAATGTACAGTTCCCTCCCCCTTGTATATATTTACTGTATGTCACAAATGTAACAGTACTGCATGGTCTGCATCCCCTTAACAATTGTGTGTATTGAGCTGTACTGCATTCTGCAATCTGTTAATAAAGTTTTCAATCAATAAATCAATAAATCAATCAATCAATCAATCAATCAATCAATCAATCAATCGGTCACTGTACCCATTCTGCAATCTGTTAATAAAGTTTTCAATCAATCAATCAATCAATCAATCAATCAATCGGTCAGGTCACGTGTACCCATTCTACAATCTGTTAATAAAGTTTTCAATCAATCAATCAGGGCCTGTGGTCACGTGTACCCATTCGGCAATCTGTTAATAAAGTTTTCAATCAATCAATCAATCTGTTAATAAAGTTTTCAATCAATCAATGAATCAATCAATCAATCAATGAATCAATCAATCAATCAATCAATCAATCAATCCCGCAGTGCAACGTGACCCAAATCATACGGCAATCTGTTAATAAAGTTTTCAATCAATCAATCAATCAATCCCGCAGTGCAACGTGCAACGTGACCCAAAATCACGTGACCAAAATCAGCCAATGGAAGCGAGGGGTTGCTATGTGCGGGGCTTGTATGTGCGGGGCTTGTAAGCGCTGGTCTGAACGGCTGCAGCTGGATACTATTGGTCCGCGGCCGCTCGCTCTGGATAGGGAGGCGGGTCACGTGGCGGTCGCGGCCAATCAGAGGAACCCGGAAACCGAATCCCGTTGCGGAAGGTATACAAGTCAAGTCAAGTCAAGAGTTTTAATTGTCACGGCATACAGGTATACAATGAAATGCGGCTGGTCTTGCCCGCGACGATGTGCAATACAGTGGTACAACATATAATAGAATCCAATAAAATACAGTGGTACAACATATTAATAGAATCCAATAAAACAGTGCAATAAACAGGTACATGGTGTGCCATCTCGGTATCTGTACATTAGTATTTACAGAGCATATAGGACATGCTAGGTAGCTTTAGTAGTGCAATACACTGTTCCTGATGTTATACTACTTTAAGTGGCCTTTCCTCTGGCCATAAGTGTGCGTGTGTGCGGCATGAGTGTTAAAGTGGTTGCTAGTGTGTGAGCGTGCTCAGCGTGCGTGTCGTGTATGTGCTTGTGTGTGGATAGTTCAGTTTCTGTGTCTCTCAATGTTCATTGTTCAAGGCTCTGATGGCCTGGGGGAAGAAGCTTAGCCTAAGCCTCTCCGTCCTAGTAGCTGGAGTTCGCAGGCGTCTGCCTGACCTCAGCAGCTGGAACAGGCTGTTATTGGGGTGGTGGGGGTCTTTCATTATCCTGCAGGCTCTGGATTTGCACCTCTTGTTGTATAGAGCCTGCAGGGGAGGTAGCGCAATACCCGTGGTACGCTCGGCTGAGCGCACCACTCTCTGTAGGGCCTTCTTGTCCTGTGCCGTGCTGTTCCCATACCAGGCAGTGATGTTTCCGGTCAAGATGCTCTCTACAGCTCCTGAGTAGAAGGACTGGAGTATCTTCCCCGATACTCTGAACTTCCTTAACTGTCTCAGGTGGTAGAGGCGCTGCTTCGCTTTCTTTACTACTGTGTCTATGTGTGTTGACCATGTCAGGTCCTCTGAGATGTGGACCCCCAGGTACTTGAAGCTGCTCACCCTGTCCACGGTAGCCCCGTTAATCGTCAGTGGTGTGTGTGTCTCCTGCTGTCCTCTCCTATAATCCACGATCAGCTCCTTGGTTTTACCAATGTTCAGGAGCAGGCTGTTGTCCTGGCACCAACGTTCCAGTACCTCAACCTCCTCTCGGTAGGCCTTCTCGTCGTTGTCCGAGATCAGCCCCACCACCACCGTGTCGTCGGCGAACTTCACAATGGAGTTGGAGCTGAACTTGGCCGTACAGTCGTGTGTGTAGAGTGAGTACAGCAGGGGGCTTAGAACACAGCCCTTGGGGGACCCGATGCTCAGGGTGATGGTGTTGGAGGTCTGACCCCCCACCCTGACCGCCTGGGGTCTTTCACTCAGAAAGTCCAGTACCCAGGCGCTCAGGGCGGAGCTCAGGCCTAGCTCGATCAGCTTGTCCACCAGTCTGGTGGGGACTATGGTGTTGAACGCTGAGCTGTAGTCAATGAACAACAGTCTCACATAGCCCCCCTTCTGACGGTCAAGGTGGGAGAGAGTGCTGTGCAGTACCTGGGAGACTGCGTCATCAGTGGACCTGTTTGTCCTGTATGCAAATTGCATAGGGTCCATATCACTGGGGAGAGAGGCACAAATGTGGTCCTTGACCAGCCTCTCGAAACATTTCATGACCACAGAGGTGAGTGCCACCGGTCTGTAATCATTTGGACATGTTGGGGAGGCTTTCTTTGGTACAGGAATGATGGTAGACATCTTGAAGCAGGCAGGGACTACTGACTCCGCCAGGGATTGATTAAATATGGCGGTGAACACCGGGGCAAGCTGGTTTGCACAGGACTTAAGTATGCGTCCTGTTATACCATCTGGGCCTGCAGCCTTCCTGGTGTTCACCTGCATAAATGCTCTTCTCACACTGTGTTCCGACAACGAGAGAGCGCCCCCGCCCCCCGCGGTTGCCCCCCCCCCCCTCCACAACAGCCGGTGCGCCAGTGACGTCACTAGCCAGAGGGCTAGCAGCGACACTGTCTACACCGAACCGAGCGTAGAAGGAGTTGAGTTTGTCCGCTAGAGAGGCGTCGTCGCTCCCCATTGAGGGGGCGCTGACTTTGTAGTCAGTTATTGTCTTCAGTCCCCTCCACAAGCCTCTTGTGTCGTTTTGTGCCATTTGCCATTTGTTACACGCTGTCAGCAAGGGGTGTTAGGGTCAATAGGGTCCAGCTGCAGACTCGGAGCCTCGGTCCAGATTGGTACTTCCGCCCTGCCACAGGACTATTAGTCCTGTGACAGGGCTATGCGCTGATTGGCGGAAAGTACGGAAGTATCTCGAAGTACGTCTGACGTATCTCGAATTACGTCTGACGTTTCTCTACGTTAGCGAACATTAAACGTTGTATTCATAAAATAATATAAAATCAGCAGCATGGGGAGGGCCGGGGGGAGGGGAGGTACAGGTAGTAGAAGACATAGAGGTACAGGTCACATAATTATAGTACAGTGGAGAAGTAAAAATAGAATAAAAAGGCAGTGTAAACAATATACAATATTATTAACTCTAATAATAACACGCCTCGCGGGCTCATTATACGAGAGCCGTGGGTCTGCATTGTATAGAGTGGATCCCCCGGCCGTATTCAAGCGCTGGAGCGCTTTGCGATGGATCAAACTGTATTAATATAGTAGTAAATAATAGTAGTTGGCTAGTTGCGCGCTTCTGGCCACCTCCCGCAGTGCGCGCATACACACATACTGTCTGTAGCTATACAGTACGTGCAAAATTAATTGTCAAGAGCCAATCGCACAGGTTGCCTCATCTCATCTGGCCCTGCAAATAGATCTAGAGTCTGAATATCATATATAGCCTGCTGATGATCTCTCTCTCGAGTCAAATCCATTCTGAGAACGGAATGCAGTGCCCGCGACGAGGGTCTTGATTGATTGATTGATTGATTGATTGATTGATTGATTGATTGAAAATTGTATTAACAGATCATGCTGGACCTACAAAAGGCTTTTGACACTGTCAATCACTCCATTCTTGATTGAACATTTTATTAACAGATTGCAGAATGGGTACAGTACAGTACAGCTCAATACACACAATTGTTAAGGGGATGCAGACCAGAGAAATACTTTTGTCTTGTTTACATCAGGGTCCCCCATTTTCAATTCATCATAACATATGACATACACGACATACAGATAGACAGTACTGCTACATCTATACAGCCAGGCAGCGCCGTTATCTCACGGGATGAGTAGCTACATTAGTTAGCCAACAACCAGCGCCGTTATCTCACGGGACGAGTAGCTACATTAGTTAGCCAACAACCAGCCAGGCAGCGCCGTTATCTCACGGGACGAGTAGCTACATTAGTTAGCCAACAACCAGCCAGGCAGCGCCGTTATCTCACGGGATGAGTAGCTACATTAGTTAGCCAACAACCAGCGCCGTTATCTCACGGGACGAGTAGCTACATTAGTTAGCCAACAACCAGCCAGGCAGCGCCGTTATCTCCCGGGACGAGTAGCTTCATTAGTTAGCCAGCAACCAGTCAAGCTAACGTTAGCTGGCTCCAGCAGCTTGTCGATCTGCTGGAGCCAGCTAACGTTAGGTTGCTGAGGCTATTAGCACATCGACAAGCTGCTGGATCTCCCGATGCTGGTTGAAGTGGAGCTATGTAGCCAGCAGGCTGCGTCGAGTAGCTTCATTAGTTAGCCAGCAACCAGTCAAGCTAACGTTAGCTGGCTCCAGCAGCTTGTTGATGTCGTCGGGAGCATTTAGCCTGCTGGCTACCTAGCTCCACTTCAACCAGCATCGGGAGATCCAGCAGCTTGTCGATGTGCTAATAGCCTCAGCAACCTAACGTTAGCTGGCTCCAGCAGATCGACAAGCTGCTGGAGCCAGCTAACGTTAGCTTGACTGGTTGCTGGCTAACTAATGAAGCTACTCGTCCCGGGAGATAACGGCGCTGCCTGGCTGGTTGTTGGCTAACTAATGTAGCTACTCATCCCGTGAGATAACGGCGCTGCCTGGCTGGTTGTTGGCTAACTAATGTAGCTACTCATCCCGTGAGATAACGGCGCTGCCTGGCTGGTTGTTGGCTAACTAATGTAGCTACTCGTCCCGTGAGATAACGGCGCTGCCTGGCTGGTTGTTGGCTAACTAATGCCGGTCTGTCTGTCGAATGCATCACAGTTAGACAGTAGCTACTGTTAGCTGCCCTTCCGGATTAGCTTTGAGCTAACTATCTTTCCCGACCCAAAGTATTGTTTATAGTGCATTTCTTGCCACCTTATAGCATTTGTACATTTGTATGACAGTCTATAATGCTCCCGTTAGGTTTTTCCGGACGTTTTGGTAACTTTTCAGCCTCTCTCTCTGGTGGAGCTTAACGGAGTTTCGAGTTTGGGATTCACCGTGTTGAATGGGGCGTCTGAACTAAGCGAGGACCTCATGCGCATGCGCGGCGAAGAATGCGGACGCTGCTGGTCGAGGCGGAAATGGGCGCGTCACATGACCAGAAACGTCAGTGGCCAATCAGATTCGCAAAACGCATGAACCGTTTGGAAAAAGCATAGACGCGTCTCGGTTAGTGCAACACTAACATGTCACATTAGTAGGTACAAACACGGGGCAGTTATACGACGTGTCTTTTTTATGTATTTATTAGACTTGACAGATCAACAATATAAGGATCCTGTTCTAACAGTGTCATGTCTCTTGTGCTTTATATAATAACATGGCTATGAAAGAGTAGGTTTATTTTTTAGAAGTGGAATATCAGAATAGAAGGGCAATATTGCACAACTGCATGGCCAGTTGCCACAGCAAAACAAACTCTTGCATACTTATCAATTGTTCATCGTGCGCTAGATGTTACTTTGTATATTTAAAAGTTGGTTAAATTGTGCCCCTAACAACCTAAAAATAATGTATAATATCATTGTACACATTTGCTTCAGATTATACTGTAAATCTCATTTTTATTCTTTAGAAATATTTGTATTTTAACCCTTTCACTGCCACACGACAGCCGGTTAACCCTTTCACTGACAATACAGAAGGTGCGCGGAGATGTCGGTTTACCTCTGCCAAAAACGAACGCATTAAAAATAACAGTCATTTATAGAGCTATATAACATACTGGAACAGGCTTCCACAAATCTCACATCAAGGAAATACAGATTTAAGAAGTGCATCAAGGAAAATAATAAACTGATTCTATACTCATTTTAATGGAAAACAGATACTGTACTCTGGACATGAAGAAGAAGGCGCCCCACACACGCAGGGGGTAGGCATCATGCTCTCAACACAGGCGGAGAAGGCTCTCATTGGATGGGAACCAGTCTCCTCTAGATTCATCACAGCAAAGTTCAGAACGTCTCATCCAAGAATCACACTCAGGATCATTGTGGCATACGCACCAACCAACGATGCCACAGAAGAGTCAAAGGAGGAGTTCTATGGAAAACTACAGAACACACTACTCAAAGCAACGGAAAGGGAGGTGGTTATACTGATGGGCGACATGAACGCCAAAGTGGGAAAAGAAAACAACGGATACGTACCAGTCATGGGACAGCAAGGAGTGGGCTGCAGAAACGAAAATGGGCAGATGTTTTTGGACTTCTGTGCAGACAACAGCCTGGTAATTGGCGGAACTTTTTTCCCACATAAAGAAACTCACAAGACCACATGGGTGTCCCCTGATCAGAAAACATGCAACCAAATCGATCACATATGCATCAGGAAGCAGTTCAGACGATCTCTGCTCGTCTGTGTTCGAACAAAGAGAGGTGCAGATGTGGGATCAGACCACCACTTAGTCATAGCAAAGGTACAACTGAAGCTGAAAAGGGGGACCCCAGGAAACAGAATAACAAAGTATGACACCAAGAAACTGGAAGAAAAACTACACCAGAAGCATTTCCAGATCACACTGAGGAACAAGTTCCAGGCCCTGGCTGAAATGGGCAGTGGGGAAGAAGAAATCGACGAAAGCTGGGAGAAGATCAAAAACGTGTGGCAAACAGCCTGCGAGGAAAGTCTGGGAAGAAGAAAGAAAGAAAACAAAATGTGGATCACCCAAAGAACATTGGACAGCATGGAGGAGAGGAAAAAGGCAAAGGACCACCTCAACAATGCCAGGACGAGAGCAGCCAAGGAGAAGCACACAAAGGAATACAACAGGATACATAAAGAAATAAAGAAAAAGGTCAGGGCGGACAAGAGATGCTACTATGAAGAGCTTGCTACACAAGCAGAAGAAGCAGCGGGACAGAGAAACATGAGAGAGGTATACAACATCACCAGGAAGCTCTCGGGGAGAAGGATGAAATCAGAGAAACCCATAAAAGACAAGGCAGGAAACACACTATCCACAAAGGAAGAACAAACAAGGAGATGGGTAGAACATTTCACAGAGCTGCTCAACAGAGCACCAGCAAGCATCCCAGCAGATATACAAGCAGCAACAGACACACTCCCATTGAAAATGATCCCCCCCAACAAAAGAAGAAACTAGGAAAGTAATATCACAATTGAGAGATGGGAAAGCAGCAGGACCAGACACCATTCCGAGTGAAGCATTCAAGACCGACATCATTACAAGCATCAAAGCACTCCATCCCCTCATGAGGAAAATTTGGCAAGAAGAAAGGATACCCAAAGATTGGAAAGAAGGCTACATAGTGAAGATACCAAAGAAAGGGGACCTTGCACTATGCAAGAACTACCGGGGGATCACGCTACTTTCAACTGCCAGCAAAGTCTTCAACCGGATAATTCTAGATAGGATGAAGACTGCCGTTGACATGCTCCTCAGAGACCATCAAGCAGGATTCCGGAAAGAAAGGTCATGCATAGACCAGATCGCCACACTGAGGATCATCATCGAACAGTCCCTGGAATGGAACAGCTCCTTATACATCAACTTCATCGATTTCGAACAGGTCTTTGACAGTCTAGATAGGAACAGTCTGTGGCACCTGATGGAGCACTATGGAATCCCACCGAAGTACATCAACATCATCAGAGGATCATATGACGGGATGACAAGTAGGGTACTGCACAGAGGGGAGCCCTCAAACCCGTTCGAGATAAAGACCGGAGTGAGACACTGTCAATCACACCATTCTGATTGACAAGCTAAAAGCAATTGGTTTTGATAGTTTATCAGTGAGCTGGATACAATCCTACCTGGAGGGGAGGGAACAGATGGTGGAAGTAAACGGTACACTATCCCCCCCCTCACAGTGAGCTGTGGTGTTCCACAAGGAAGCATACTAGGACCGCTACTATTCCTAATTTATGCAAATGACATGTCGTCAGCTTGTGACTGCAACTTGTTCCTGTTTGCGGACGACTCAGCCCTGCTGGTCTCTGACAAGAACAAGTTACAGGTTGAAAAAGCCCTCAGCTCGGAATTAGGCAAAATCTGCATATGGCTCGCCGACAACAAACTATCATTACACATGGGCAAAACAGAGTCCATTCTCTTCGGTTCAAATAACAAACTCAGCAAGACCGACGGCTTCTCGGTTACAGTGGGTGACAATATTATCACAAGGAAAGATGAAATTACCTACCTGGGTTCCATCCTAGAGGCTAATCTTTCCTGTGACAAAATGGCATCCAATGTAATAAAAAAAGTCAACCAACGAACGCGATTCTTGTACCGGATCTCCTCTCTGGTAAACAAGAATACCCTGAAGACTCTAGCAGGAGCACTCATTCAAGGGTACTACGACTATGCTTGCACCTCATGGTACCAAAGCACCTCAAAGGCACTAAAAAACAAATTACAAACATCTCAAAACAAGCTAGTCAGACTACTACTTGACCTGACTCCTAGAACCCACCTCACCCCTGCCCACTTTGACAACCTAGGATGGCTTAGAGTAGACGGCAGAGTACAGCAACTTGCAATGGGCCTGGTCTACAAGATACACTACGCGACCAAGGTACCCATGTACATGTCAAAATACTTCCCAAAGGTCAGTGAATACCACGATCACAACACCAGAGGGAGCTCCACAAATCATGTAAAACCCAGATTCGGCTCAAACAAGGGACTAAACACGTTTCGCAATTATGCCACATCAATGTGGAACGCCCTGCCTAAAGCTGTAAAGGAATGTGAATCACTACCCACCTTCAAAAACACTCTAAAAAAACACCTACGTGAGACTGCAATTCGAAACTGGCCCCTACAAATGTCCTAACCTAGTTGTACAGTAAATGACCAAGTAAGGCTTTGTCAATATTCCAATGTACAGTGTAAAATGTGTGTGTGTCCCCTTCCCAACCCCCCCCCCCCCCCCCCACCTCCAATGTACAGCCCTCACCCAACCCACCCAACCCCACCCCACCCAACCAACCTCCTCCAATGTACAGTTTCTATGCCAAATGTATATACACTCCTTTTCTGGACACTTTTGTATCACAAACAGTACTGTATTTGCAAATCTGATATGTCATAAATGTATAGATGTAGCAGTACTGTCTATCTGTATGTCATGTATGTCATATATGTTATGATGAATTGAAAATGGGGGACCCTGATGTAAACAAGACGAAAGTCTTTCTCTGGTCTGCATCCCCTTAACAATTGTATGTATTGAGCTGTACTGTACTGTACCCATTCTGCAATCTGTTAATAAACTTTTCAATCAATCAATCAATCAATCAGACAAGGCTGCCTGCTGTCACCCTTCTTGTTCCTGCTGGCCATTGATTGGACCATGAAGAAGACAACAGGAGCCAGAAACGGCATCCAGTGGACACTGATGCACCAGCTTGAAGACCTCGATTTTGCAGATGACCTAGCTCTCTTATCACACAGTCACCAGCAAATGCAACAAAAGACCAACAAACTAAAGGAAACAGCCTCAACTCTAGGAATGAAGATCAATAGGGTAAAAACCAAGATTATGAAGATCAACACAAAGTGCCAGCAAAACATTGAACTAGAGGGAGAGGCCATCGAAGAAACTAACTCCTTTACCTACCTTGGGAGCATAGTAGATACAGCGGGTGGCACAGAAGAAGACATCAGAGTGCGAATCGGAAAAGCAAGAACGGCATACAACCTACTTGGTCGAGTATGGAGGTCTCGCGAAATAAAAACCAACACAAAGCTGAGGATCTTTAACTCCAATGTTAAATCAGTCCTCCTGTATGGCGCCGAGACCTGGAAGACAACTGTAGGGCTGAATCAGAAAGTACAGTCCTTCATAAATTCCTGCCTCCGCCGCATTCTAAGAGTGAGATGGCCAAATGTCATTACAAATCTGGACCTGTGGGAGCGCACAAAACAACTACCCCCGCCAGAAGAAATAAAGAAGAGAAAGTGGATGTGGATAGGCCATACCCTGAGAAAGGAAGACACAAACATCACCCGGCAAGCCCTACGATGGAACCCACCTGGAAAGAGGAAACGCGGCAGGCCTCGAAACACCTGGCGCCGTTCTTGGGAAGGGGAAATGAAAGAGGCTGGACTGGGATGGCACAACATCGTTCGGGAGGCCAAAAACCGCGCAACATGGAAATAAATCGTCAGTGGCCTATGCTCCGCAGGGAGTGCAAAGGCTTAAGTCAAGTAAGTCACTCATTTTAATAGATTTTTTGTATATTGTGATTTGAATTTTGGGATATGTAATTTTGTATTTTATAATATGCACTTTGTAATAGTGTATTTTGCAATATGTGTAATATTTTATCTTATAATACTGTGGATGTTAAGGATATTATCATTTTTTGATTATTTTATGTAATGCGTTTTAGATATGCGTGTGCTGGATAATGTTTTTAATGTTATATTTGTACGTCTGGACCGTGGTGAAGACTAATGGGGATCCACAATAAACAATTCATTGTTTCATACATTTTTGTCAATCTGAGAAAATGGGTCCAGGGCCCTCATTCATCAACGTGGCGTAGAAAATGTTCTATTTCCACACGTAAGCACAGAATGTAGAATCAGTGCACGCACAGAAAAAACGGGATTCACCACACGTGCGTACGCAGGTTCTACGCACACCTGTCATGATGAATATGACTTTGATCCTACGTTTGAGCTCGTGCACTGTTTTAAGTATTTGCATACCAGAACCGCCCCGATTAACCATATACGGTAATGGAATACCCCCATGAAATGTGGAAAAATGGACTAAGCCGAGGGAAGCGTGTTATGTGACAGGCTGACAGACGTGTACACGTAGATGTCGGATATGATATCTATTAACCATTGCTGCCTGGGCAGCGCAAACACTAATAAAGACAGTGCTGGAATATGACTGCCTTTTCCCGTTTTGTTTGATTAATACCCAGGGATTAAAGTTCTCCTCAATTTTATTCCAAATCGCGACGGATTTTCCGTCAATTTTCTACCTGCTGCATATGATTTCTAGAGTCATACAATCTATTTTGATGTCAGTATTGGGTAGCCTATATAAACAATAATACGAGAGCATATACAAGAACAATGAATCTCACTGCCAATGATGTAGCGATACGCCATGTGTAGCCTGCCTATATGTGATCAATATAAACTTGAACTTGAATTCCATCATGTCTGTGTGCGGGTCACTGCGGGAACTCACAAGGCTGTTGTCACAATGTAAATAAGAACGTGCACTGAAAAGTTACAGTATGTAGTTGGTTGATTATTTGTATGACAGTCAGTAAACCCTTGCAAAAAGTATCCGTTTTATTTAATGACTTGAAAACATTCAGCATCGCCTTCCTCCCGGCATGCAGCATCGCAACATTGACTTAGTGGAATCCCTTTCTATTCACATAACTGCATTTGTGATGGAGCTTTGACAGCTACAGTAACAGTCTATTGCTCGATCCATCTCCAATATCACGATGGACCGTGCCGGTGGCAAAGACCCGAGGGTGGAGAGGATCTTGAATGAATTCCATCATCATATTTATATGTTGTGTGTCTGTCCACTATGTCTGTTACTTTGTTATTCCCCCCCCCTATCTATGTAAAGCGACCTTGGGTCTCTTGAAAGGCGCTATATAAAATGAAGCTATTATTATTATTGTTATTATTATCACATCTGAGCGGGAGCTCACAAATAGACTGTTAGTCTCAGTGAAGTTTCAACGGAGGTCATCTATTCTAACCAACAAATTGAAGTAGAAAGCATTTCGTGACCAATCTTATTTGGAAACATGAAACACAAAATAATTCGCTTTTTATTTGAAACAATATTTAATCGCGTTTGGAGGTTGGTGTTTTGCGTCTGCCCCCCCGTGCCAAACAAGCAGGCCAACCTCTTGTTCGCGTGTGAGCCCGTTATAATTACACTACTGTCGCTATTTTATAATGAACTATAATGAATTACGGGTCATACAGAAGTCGAACACTAATGCACGGAAGCTTATTTCCGCCTTGAAACTAATGCAGAACTGAGGAGCGCTTATGCCGTAGTAACGATGTTCTACCACTGGGCGTCAGCTAAGTGTGCTCCGAGCTGTGCGTACACATAAGCACGGAGTCAAGTTCAAGTTGAAATTGATGAATCCCACTCTTTGCTTAGAAATGGTCGTACGCACAGGTTAAGCACAAATCTGTGCGTAAGTCGGGTTGATGAATGAGGGCCCAGGAGTAGAGGCCATCTCTCTCTTTAAAAGTAACTATATCACCACCAAGTGGATGCTTTTAATCATTCAAAACATAACAGAACTATGGAAAAAGACCACATAACATCTCTCGTCAAGTGTTTTTATTTTCTTGACTTTCTAGAAAATGCCATTACTACAAACAATTACAAAGCACTGAATACAGGACAGGCAGTCCTCAAGCACATTTACATTTGAACAGCTTCGTTATCAAATAAATCCTATTCACAGTTGTTCAAACCCATACTGTTATAAACAAGTGATTTCGGCAATTCTTCAGGAATTACTTGTTCTCCACAGGTAATGCAAGTACACCATGCACACCAAGTACTGACGGATCATTTGGCAATCAAATCAATACCTCTATGCTTGTAGTCGCTATGCCAAAATAACCAGTTTTTAAATAAAAATAACCAGGTAAGGTAACCTTTGTGGAGGAAATGCTCATGCAGATATCTCCCTGTATGCTGGAAATAAGAGCCACAATGCAATGTGTTGCTTCACTTATGGGGGAACAAAGGTTATTTACTAAACCAGCTAAAACACATTTGGAGATAATGAAATGTGATAAACTTAATGTACTGCAGAAGCTGTTCAAACTCTGATATACAAAGAAAAAGAGAAATATCATGTCAACACTACACACATATTTACATCCAAGCCTGTGGGAATGAGGCCTCTTCCATCCACCAGATACAGCTGAAGTATATCATCAAAATATAAAATATGCAGAACATTGAAATAACTGGTTAAAAAAATAGTTTACTGCATTATAAGCACCCAGTGCGACACATTTCCAGAATGTATGTCCAAAGACGGGTTGTGATATTTCAGAATAATAAAATAATGTTAATAAACTCAAGCCTTTCAGAGAGAAGGGATTCTTTCCAAAAGTGGGTTTGAGGCCAGCGAGTGTCGTATAGTATCCCAGGACACACCTGCAACTCCAAAACTCTATTAATGTGCACTCGTGACATCTATCAATCAAGTGCTCATGAATTGACACATCACTCACTTGAGCAGGGAAAAGTGCCCACTGATTTTAAACGAGCAAAAGTGACCCCAATCTATAAGAAGGGGAGTAAAACAAATCCCAGCAACTTCAGACCAGTCTCGATTTTAAATGTAATATCTAAGGTTTTTGAAAGAGTAGTACACAATCAAATATATGAATACATACACAAAAACAACTTGTTTTATGAGTTGCAGTCAGGTTTTAGAAAATCATGCTCAACGGACACCCGTCTCCTGTATCTCACAGATTTTATTAGGAGAGAAATTGATGAAGGGAAACTGTGTGGCCTAGTACTTCTTGACCTTTAAAAAGCCTTTGACACAGTTGACCGTAACATTCTGTTAGCAAAACTGAAGGCTCTGGGGATGGACAGCTCTGCCGTTAGCTGGATGAGGTCCTACCTGTCAGGGAGGGATCAGAGAGTGGACATAGGGGGAGTCCTATCTGAGACCATGCCCATTTCCTGCGGGGTCCCTCAGGGCAGTGTACTTGGGCCCTTGCTCTTCCTGCTGTACATCAACGACATGAAAGCTGCCTGCACCAGCCCATTATCTTTTCTCTGGTCTGCATCCCCTTAACAATTGTGTGTATTGAGCTGTACTGTGTACTGTACCCATTCTGCAATCTGTTAATACAATTTTTATTTTTTCGTTCTATCCCTGACAAGGCAAATACAAATGTTGATCTGTCAATGTTGTTATATGTTTTTTTTTGTCAATAAATCAAATAAATTTTTTTTTTAAGAAAATCAGTCTCCAAAGATCCACAGGATGTTCACGCCGGACAGGCCCAGGTTCACCCTTCTGCAGAAAGAAAAAACAAAAGCAAAGATGAATTATACAGAAGACCGTAAGAAACCAAAATACCTAAATGAGCACGATGCCATTTGGGAGAGACATGTATTTACAATCGAGTCGCCGAGTTAGTTTACAAAACATATTACTATGCATTTAATTCTTAGAATGAATCTATCTTATGTCATTAAAATTATACAAAAAGGAGGGAGGCTCTGCGAATCAAACATAAACTTTAGAAGATAATAGGATGTGATAATGTGTCGACTAAATCATCTACTTTGACGTGTTCTACAATAGTAATAGTATCGGAAATAGTTTTTCTTTTGTAATGGCCTACTCAAAACATTCTAAAAACTTTACTGTTTTCAAAACAAACATTCAAAATAAAAAAATAACTGTACTCGTTTCCAAATGGGAGAGTGCAGTGTTCTATTTTGTAAACCATTGAAATAACAGGTCGGCAGTTTAGACTCATTGAAGATTGCACTGCTTGCTGTACTGTATATGAGAATGGTTTGTGCTGTAAATCTGTCAATGAACGGATAGAAATTTGACCAAAGGTATTACTGCCATTTGTTTATTTTCTGAATTCTTAATTTCTTAATTGTGTTTGCTAGGCAACGATGTGTTTAGGTATTTAGCATGTTCGTTATTTAGCCAAATTAGATGGCTGATCTAAAGTAGAGGCAGAACGCACATTGTAATACGTTGTTTGTGTAATTCATCGATTCATTAACTTGTTTATTTTTTATTGTTAGTGTCATCTTCTTTTTGGTCATATTTCACTTCCCATTGTTGTTTTGTATGTCTAGCCAATTTTTTTTTTATAAAAAAAAAAAGTAAGTACTCACCCCAGCATCCCAGACTCCTTGCTCTTGATGACGTAGAGGAACATGAGAACTGTGTGGAACAAGTTGTTTCTACCCTGTGACAGGAATACAAGTGGACTCAGGTCATTGGAGCGCAACCAGAGAGACCATAAACTCACATTCTACATTTAAATTCTACGTATCAAGTCATCGTAACTCCCACCACTTTTTATTCACGGCTCACTATGAATGGAGTTTACATGCACATTGATTTGATTATAAAGTCACCAATAATTGTACTCCAGAAGACAAGTCCGGAAACTAAATGTATATATCAATGTTTTTATAAATGTCCTATATTTACTCAATAACAGTAGGCCACGAACACACTCCATATCCACCATGTCATCATGCTCCGCCCACAAACACTCCATATTAGGGATACACCGATCCAATATTGATATCGGATATCAACCCCGATATCACTAAAATAGCTGGACCGGGTATCGGTAAAAAATATATATATATAGTTTTTTTTTTTAAATATATAAGAAATTAAATAAGAAATAACAATTCAGCCCAGCTCTCTGCGTTGCCTCCGGCTTGGCCGGCCGGCATACTATAATAATAATTTTTATTTTTTTTTATAATAACGATTCAGTACATTTATATCCGTGTTAATTTGTTACATTTAGTTTCACTAAGTTAGGAAAGTAGTTTTAAGTCAAGCCTGATGTTGCCTTGCACAAAAGAATGACCCCAGTCTCTTCCACACAGTGAGGCATACAGTTTATTAATTGAACAATGGGTATTTATTTACATTTACATTTAGTCATTTAGCTGACGCTTTTACCCAAAGTGACTTACAAGTTCTGTACGACAAGTCATCAGGAAGGGCACAACTCTATCAGCTGAGTGACAAAGTGTTGAGTGCTACAGTGTAGGTTAGTATATTAGGACAAGTGCATGACAGTAAGGTTAGTTAGTAGGGGTGTAACGATGCATCGATTAATCGAAATGCATCGATTCTAATGTGACGATTCAACTGCATCAATTTGAAAATGTTAGAATCGATTATAATCGAAATTAATCGATTTTTTTATTTTATTTTTTTTTATTTTTTTTTGTGTATTGTTTTTATTGACCTATAGTCCATCCATGCTGAGTGAATCAGTTCCCCCAGCCACATTTGTGTATAAAAATGTTTGGGGCAAATTAAGAGATTTCATGATGCATTGAATCGTTGCCTGAATAATCGTAATCGGAATTAATCGTTGTGAGGTCGCATCGTTACACCCCTATTAGTTAGGGTTAGAATTTTTCTCTCTCGTTTATTTTCATTTCAGATAATGGTATCGGATCGGTACTCGGTATCGGCTGATAGCCAAAGCCAGGTATCGGTATCGGAACTGAAAAAGTCGGATCGGTGCATCCCTACTCCAGATCCACCATGTCATCATGCTCCGCCCACAAACACACTCCATATCCACAGAATCATCATGCTCCGCCCACAAACACACTCCATATCCACCATGTCATCATGCTCCGCCCACAAACACACTCCATATCCACCATGTCATCATGCTCCGCCCACACGTACCCTTATTATTAATTCTAATCTTTTAAAGTCTACCTTTAAAAACATTTTCCCCATTATTTTAAAGGTGACATGCATTATAAATGTCTTTTTTGAGTCTCTAGCATTGTATTATAGTAATAGGAGTTAGTATCAATGTGTTTTTGTGTCTAAATACCATATTGGCGGATTGCTCTCATTCAGCTCAGACCATTTCCTGCTCGATTTATTTAGGTCATCCTGATTTGAGGCATATGTTGACGTAAGCGGGCGCTGGGTAAGCAGACAGTGATCCGATTGGCTCTGTGGTTGTAGCGCACCAAACGGGGTTTGACAGAGCGAGCAAGCGAGAGAGAGAGAGAGAGAGATAATCAGATAGACCCTCGGTGGTGGACTTCCTCGAACGGGAGAGGGAGACACGCAGAGTGTTTACACAGTTCTCTCTCTCTCGGTTCGGGAGCATGGGCTGTGGCACGGCGGTGGACTTCCTCGAACGGGAGAGGGAGACACGCAGAGTGTTTACACAGTTCTCCCTCTCCCGTTCGAGGAAGTCCACCACCGCGCCAGCCCACAGCCCATGCTCCTGAACCAGGAGAGAGAGAACTGTCTCTCTCTCTCGGAATTACAGAAGTGTTGCATCAAGCCATTTATGACATACCAGATCTACAAATATACAGTACTGTTTATGTGTCCACAAGGAGTCTAAAAAACTAGTAGATTGATCTGAGGGTGAAGGAAATCAATCTATCAATGATCAAAATGGCTACATCTTGTTTACTATAAACTGTTTTCAATTCACCTGGAAGGACGGGAACATGCAGTATGGGCGGAGCTATTTGGTGGGTGGCTGTCACTCAAAGCATTCTGCTAGTATGGGTGGAGCCAAGCCAATATCAGACTGATATCTTGAGGCTGAAAAATGATGCTTTTGAGTACTCCATTAGAAATATAAAACAATGATTTTTTTTTAATAAACCTTACAGATGTCTTCCATAGACTCACAGGAATTGTGTAAAGTTGCCCAAATAGTGCTAGGAATAGCAATGCATGTCCCCTTTAAAGGTTATATATCATTAAGGGATTATATATTGTATATTATATGTATGTAAATGTATTCATATATATAGGCATTATTTACTTCTTTATATTTAAATGATCATTTGTAGTTTTTAGTCGTTTTTTTTAAGCTACTTAACTGTTACAATGTCACAATGCTAAATTGCAATGTATTATGTGCTTTTAATGAGTAAAAGTATGCCAACTTTTTGGCAAATAATGTCATTATGAGAAGATCTGTGTTTCTTTCATCCTTGTGTCCAGTAATTGCTGCGCCTTGGTCCATGCTAATATTTTAGCACACAGTAACTGTGTGTTCGGTACAAACTAGTGTAGCTGCGTTAGGATCTGGCCACTGCCCCTGGTGCGTCTATATTAAATGGAGCCGGAGAGTGCTTCCGCATTGGCGTTTTGCGCTCTGATTGGCCGAGCGCGCGCATGCGCATGAGCATGAGCCGCGACGCGCTCCTCTAGGCAGGAATCGAAACTCCGTTTAAGCTCCAGAGAGCGAGGCTGAAAATCCACAGTTCTTGCCCCACTGATGGGAGCCGAATCCCGGATCCGAGTTTTCTGATGAATACCCCCAAAATATGGAGGTCCCGAACGCAATTAAGTATTGATTACGCCGTAACGAATCATTAAAAAAATATACCGTTAACTGGAGTATGTTGTTTCTTTACATATATGTTGGATTAGAGAATTGGTTTGTCATGACAATCCAATAAAAAAAAATCGCGATTTACCCGGTGGCTACAACAACACACATCATTGTTTACAATGAACGGTGGGGCTAATCGACACGGACGCGTTAAACTAACCTAAAGTTAGTTGTTCACCAACAATCTACAGACACAAACAAACACAGAACCGGACTGTTATATTAAATTAATTGATTGCTGTTTAACGCATCCGATTATTCCCATCATGTCACTGCCATTGGCTCCGCGCCGCGCTCTCTCACCGGCCGTCTCATCGGTCAAGCACCTAAGTGGGAGCACCACGCGCCCCAGCCCAGCCCCACCGTTCATTGTAAACAATGATGCATGTAGGTACTGTGTGTTGTTGTAGCCACCGGGTAAATCGCGATTTTTTATTGGATTGTCATGACAAACCAATTCTCTAATCCAACATATATGTAAAGAAACAACATACTCCAGTTAACGGTATATTTTTTTAATGATTCGTTACGGCGTAATCAATACTTAATTGCGTTCGGGACCTCCATATTTTGGGGGTATTCATCAGAAAACTGGGATCCGGGATTCGGCTCCCATCAGTGGGGCAAGAACTGTGGATTTTCAGCCTCGCTCTCTGGAGCTTAAACGGAGTTTCGATTCCTGGCTAGAGGAGCGCGTCGCGGCTCATGCGCGTGCTCGGCCAATCAGAGCGCAAAAAAGCCAATGCGGAAGCACTCTTCGGCTCCGTTTAATATAGACGCGCCCCTGGTCCAGCTCAGCCTCCTCTCTCACCCTGGTCCAGCTCAGCCTCCTCTCTCACCCTGGTCCATCTCATTCAGCCTCCTCTCTCACCCTGGTCCAGCTCATTCAGCCTCCTCTCTCACCCTGGTCCATCTCATTCAGCCTCCTCTCTCACCCTGGTCCATCTCATTCAGCCTCCTCTCTCAGCCTGGTCCAGCTCATTCAGCCTCCTCTCTCACCCTGGTCCATCTCATTCAGCCTCCTCTCTCAGCCTGGTCCAGCTCATTCAGCCTCCTCTCTCACCCTGGTCCATCTCATTCAGCCTCCTCTCTCACCCTGGTCCAGCTCAGCCTCCTCTCTCACCCTGGTCCAGCTCAGCCTCCTCTCTCACCCTGGTTCATCTCATTCAGCCTCCTCTCTCACCCTGGTCCATCTCATTCAGCCTCCTCTCTCACCCTGGTCCAGCTCAGCCTCCTCTCTCACCCTGGTTCATCTCAGCCTCCTCTCTCACCCTGGTTCATCTCAGCGTCCTCTCTCACCCTGGTTCATCTCAGCCTCCTCTCTCACCCTGGTTCATCTCAGCCTCCTCTCTCACCCTGGTCCAGCTCAGCCTCCTCTCTCACCCTGGTTCAGCTCATTCAGCCTCCTCTCTCACCCTGGTCCATCTCATTCAGCCTCCTCTCTCAGCCTGGTCCAGCTCATTCAGCCTCCTCTCTCACCCTGGTCCATCTCATTCAGCCTCCTCTCTCACCCTGGTCCAGCTCAGCCTCCTCTCTCACCCTGGTCCAGCTCAGCCTCCTCTCTCACCCTGGTTCATCTCATTCAGCCTCCTCTCTCACCCTGGTCCATCTCATTCAGCCTCCTCTCTCACCCTGGTCCAGCTCAGCCTCCTCTCTCACCCTGGTCCAGCTCAGCCTCCTCTCTCACCCTGGTCCATCTCATTCAGCCTCCTCTCTCACCCTGGTCCAGCTCAGCCTCCTCTCTCACCCTGGTTCATCTCAGCCTGGTTCATCTCATTCAGCCTCCTCTCTCACCCTGGTTCATCTCATTCAGCCTCCTCTCTCACCCTGGTTCATCTCATTCAGCCTCCTCTCTCACCCTGGTTCATCTCATTCAGCCTCCTCTCTCACCCTGGTTCATCTCATTCAGCCTCCTCTCTCACCCTGGTCCAGCTCATTCAGCCTCCTCTCTCTCCCTGGTCCAGCTCAGCCTCCTCTCTCACCCTGGTCCAGCTCAGCCTCCTCTCTCACCCTGGTTCATCTCATTCAGCCTCCTCTCTCACCCAGGTTCATCTCATTCAGCCTCCTCTCTCACCCTGGTCCATCTCAGCCTCTCCTCTCTCACCCTGGTCCAGCTCATTCAGCCTCCTCTCTAACCCTGGTCCATCTCATTCAGCCTCCTCTCTCAGCCTGGTTCATCTAATTCAGCCTCCTC
Organism: Notolepis coatsorum; assembly: GCF_963971535.1. Taxonomy (NCBI): domain Eukaryota; kingdom Metazoa; phylum Chordata; class Actinopteri; order Aulopiformes; family Paralepididae; genus Notolepis; species Notolepis coatsorum. The sequence goes on from NC_140165.1 coordinate 71,567,754, forward strand.
TCTCACCCTGGTCCATCTCATTCAGCCTCCTCTCTCAGCCTGGTTCATCTCATTCAGCCTCCTCTCTCACCCTGGTCCAGCTCATCTCCGCCTCCTCTCTCACCCTGGTCCAGCTCAGCCTCCTCTCTCACCCTGGTTAATCTCAGCCTCCTCTCTCAGCCTGGGTCATCTCATTCAGCCTCCTCTCTCACCCTGGTTCATCTCATTCAGCCTACTCTCTCACCCTGGTCCAGCTCAGCCTCCTCTCTCACCCTGGTTCATCTCATTCAGCCTCCTCTCTCACCCTGGTCCAGCTCAGCCTCCTCTCTCACCCTGGTTCATCTCATTCAGCCTCCTCTCTCACCCTGGTTAATCTCATTCAGCCTCCTCTCTCACCCTGGTCCAGCTCATTCAGCCTCCTCTCTCAGCCTGGTTAATCTCATTCAGCCTCCTCTCTCACCCTGGTTCAGCTCATTCAGCCTCCTCTCTCACCCTGGTTCATCTCATTCAGCCTCCTCTCTCACCCTGGTTCATCTCATTCAGCCTCCTCTCTCACCCTGGTCCATCTCATTCAGCCTCCTCTCTCACCCTGGTCCAGCTCAGCCTCCTCTCTCACCCTGGTTCATCTCATTCAGCCTCCTCTCTCACCCTGGTCCAGCTCAGCCTCCTCTCTCACCCTGGTTCATCTCAGCCTCTCCTCTCTCACCCTGGTTCATCTCATTCAGCCTCCTCTCTCACCCTGGTTAATCTCATTCAGCCTCCTCTCTCACCCTGGTCCAGCTCAGCCTCCTCTCTCACCCTGGTCCATCTCATTCAGCCTCCTCTCTCAGCCTGGTTCATCTCATTCAGCCTCCTCTCTCACCCTGGTTCATCTCATTCAGCCTCCTCTCTCACCCTGGTCCAGCTCATCTCCGCCTCCTCTCTCACCCTGGTCCAGCTCAGCCTCCTCTCTCACCCTGGTTAATCTCAGCCTCCTCTCTCTCAGCCTGGGTCATCTCATTCAGCCTCCTCTCTCACCCTGGTTCATCTCATTCAGCCTCCTCTCTCACCCTGGTCCAGCTCATCTCCGCCTCCTCTCTCACCCTGGTCCAGCTCAGCCTCCTCTCTCACCCTGGTTAATCTCAGCCTCCTCTCTCAGCCTGGGTCATCTCATTCAGCCTCCTCTCTCACCCTGGTTCATCTCATTCAGCCTACTCTCTCACCCTGGTCCAGCTCAGCCTCCTCTCTCACCCTGGTTCATCTCATTCAGCCTCCTCTCTCACCCTGGTCCAGCTCAGCCTCCTCTCTCACCCTGGTTCATCTCATTCAGCCTCCTCTCTCACCCTGGTTAATCTCATTCAGCCTCCTCTCTCACCCTGGTCCAGCTCATTCAGCCTCCTCTCTCAGCCTGGTTAATCTCATTCAGCCTCCTCTCTCACCCTGGTTCAGCTCATTCAGCCTCCTCTCTCACCCTGGTTCATCTCATTCAGCCTCCTCTCTCACCCTGGTTCATCTCATTCAGCCTCCTCTCTCACCCTGGTCCATCTCATTCAGCCTCCTCTCTCACCCTGGTCCAGCTCAGCCTCCTCTCTCACCCTGGTTCATCTCATTCAGCCTCCTCTCTCACCCTGGTCCAGCTCAGCCTCCTCTCTCACCCTGGTTCATCTCAGCCTCTCCTCTCTCACCCTGGTTCATCTCATTTAGCCTCCTCTCTCACCCTGGTTAATCTCATTCAGCCTCCTCTCTCACCCTGGTCCAGCTCAGCCTCCTCTCTCACCCTGGTCCAGCTCAGCCTCCTCTCTCACCCTGGTCCAGCTCATTCAGCCTCCTCTCTTAGCCTGGTCCATCTCATTCAGCCTCCTCTCTCACCCTGGTCCAGCTCAGCCTCCTCTCTCACCCTGGTCCAGCTCATTCAGCCTCCTCTCTCACCCTGGCCCAGCTCAGCCTCCTCTCTCACCCTGGTCCAGCTCATTCAGCCTCCTCTCTCACCCTGGTCCAGCTCATTCAGCCTCCTCTCAGCCTGGTTCATCTCATTCAGCCTCCTCTCTCACCCAGGTTCATCTCATTCAGCCTCCTCTCTCACCCTGGTTCATCTCATTCAGCCTCCTCTCTCAGCCTGGTTAATCTCATTCAGCCTCCTCTCTCACCCTGGTTCAGCTCATTCAGCCTCCTCTCTCACCCTGGTTCATCTCATTCAGCCTCCTCTCTCACCCTGGTTCATCTCATTCAGCCTCCTCTCTCACCCTGGTCCATCTCATTCAGCCTCCTCTCTCACCCTGGTCCAGCTCAGCCTCCTCTCTCACCCTGGTTCATCTCATTCAGCCTCCTCTCTCACCCTGGTCCAGCTCAGCCTCCTCTCTCACCCTGGTTCATCTCAGCCTCTCCTCTCTCACCCTGGTTCATCTCATTCAGCCTCCTCTCTCACCCTGGTTAATCTCATTCAGCCTCCTCTCTCACCCTGGTCCAGCTCAGCCTCCTCTCTCACCCTGGTCCAGCTCAGCCTCCTCTCTCACCCTGGTCCAGCTCATTCAGCCTCCTCTCTTAGCCTGGTCCATCTCATTCAGCCTCCTCTCTCACCCTGGTCCAGCTCAGCCTCCTCTCTCACCCTGGTCCAGCTCATTCAGCCTCCTCTCTCACCCTGGTCCAGCTCAGCCTCCTCTCTCACCCTGGTCCAGCTCATTCAGCCTCCTCTCTCACCCTGGTCCAGCTCATTCAGCCTCCTCTCAGCCTGGTTCATCTCATTCAGCCTCCTCTCTCACCCAGGTTCATCTCATTCAGCCTCCTCTCTCACCCTGGTTCATCTCATTCAGCCTCCTCTCTCACCCCGGTTCATCTCATTCAGCCTCCTCTCTTAGCCTGGTACAGCTCAGCCTCCTCTCTCACCCCGGTTCATCTCATTCAGCCTCCTCTCTTAGCCTGGTTCAGCTCATTCAGCCTCCTCTCTCACCCTGGTCCATCTCATTCAGCCTCCTCTCTCACCCTGGTCCAGCTCAGCCTCCTCTCTCACCCTGGTTCAGCTCATTCAGCCTCCTCTCTCACCCTGGTTCATCTCATTCAGCCTCCTCTCTCACGCTGGTCCATCTCAGCCTCTCCTCTCTCACCCTGGTCCATCTCATTCAGCCTCCTCTCTCAGCCTGGTTCATCTCATTCAGCCTCCTCTCTCACCCTGGTCCAGCTCATCTAAGCCTCCTCTCTCACCCTGGTCCAGCTCAGCCTCCTCTCTCACCCTGGTTAATCTCAGCCTCCTCTCTCAGCCTGGTTCATCTCATTCAGCCTACTCTCTCACCCTGGTCCAGCTCATTCAGCCTCCTCTCTCTCCCTGGTCCAGCTCAGCCTCCTCTCTCACCCTGGTCCAGCTCAGCCTCCTCTCTCACCCTGGTTCATCTCATTCAGCCTCCTCTCTCACCCAGGTTCATCTCATTCAGCCTCCTCTCTCACCCTGGTCCATCTCAGCCTCTCCTCTCTCACCCTGGTCCAGCTCATTCAGCCTCCTCTCTCACCCTGGTCCATCTCATTCAGCCTCCTCTCTCAGCCTGGTTCATCTAATTCAGCCTCCTCTCTCACCCTGGTCCATCTCATTCAGCCTCCTCTCTCAGCCTGGTTCATCTCATTCAGCCTCCTCTCTCACCCTGGTCCAGCTCATCTCCGCCTCCTCTCTCACCCTGGTCCAGCTCAGCCTCCTCTCTCACCCTGGTTAATCTCAGCCTGGTTCATCTCATTCAGCCTCCTCTCTCACCCTGGTTCATCTCATTCAGCCTACTCTCTCACCCTGGTTCATCTCATTCAGCCTCCTCTCTCACCCTGGTCCAGCTCAGCCTCCTCTCTCACCCTGGTTCATCTCATTCAGCCTCCTCTCTCACCCTGGTCCAGCTCAGCCTCCTCTCTCACCCTGGTTCATCTCATTCAGCCTCCTCTCTCACCCTGGTTAATCTCATTCAGCCTCCTCTCTCACCCTGGTCCAGCTCATTCAGCCTCCTCTCTCAGCCTGGTTAATCTCATTCAGCCTCCTCTCTCACCCTGGTTCAGCTCATTCAGCCTCCTCTCTCACCCTGGTTCATCTCATTCAGCCTCCTCTCTCACCCTGGTTCATCTCATTCAGCCTCCTCTCTCACCCTGGTCCATCTCATTCAGCCTCCTCTCTCACCCTGGTCCAGCTCAGCCTCCTCTCTCACCCTGGTTCATCTCATTCAGCCTCCTCTCTCACCCTGGTCCAGCTCAGCCTCCTCTCTCACCCTGGTTCATCTCAGCCTCTCCTCTCTCACCCTGGTTCATCTCATTCAGCCTCCTCTCTCACCCTGGTTAATCTCATTCAGCCTCCTCTCTCACCCTGGTCCAGCTCAGCCTCCTCTCTCACCCTGGTCCAGCTCAGCCTCCTCTCTCACCCTGGTCCAGCTCATTCAGCCTCCTCTCTTAGCCTGGTCCATCTCATTCAGCCTCCTCTCTCACCCTGGTCCAGCTCAGCCTCCTCTCTCACCCTGGTCCAGCTCATTCAGCCTCCTCTCTCACCCTGGTCCAGCTCAGCCTCCTCTCTCACCCTGGTCCAGCTCATTCAGCCTCCTCTCTCACCCTGGTCCAGCTCATTCAGCCTCCTCTCAGCCTGGTTCATCTCATTCAGCCTCCTCTCTCACCCAGGTTCATCTCATTCAGCCTCCTCTCTCACCCTGGTTCATCTCATTCAGCCTCCTCTCTCACCCCGGTTCATCTCATTCAGCCTCCTCTCTTAGCCTGGTACAGCTCAGCCTCCTCTCTCACCCCGGTTCATCTCATTCAGCCTCCTCTCTTAGCCTGGTTCAGCTCATTCAGCCTCCTCTCTCACCCTGGTCCATCTCATTCAGCCTCCTCTCTCACCCTGGTCCAGCTCAGCCTCCTCTCTCACCCTGGTTCAGCTCATTCAGCCTCCTCTCTCACCCTGGTTCATCTCATTCAGCCTCCTCTCTCACGCTGGTCCATCTCAGCCTCTCCTCTCTCACCCTGGTCCATCTCATTCAGCCTCCTCTCTCAGCCTGGTTCATCTCATTCAGCCTCCTCTCTCACCCTGGTCCAGCTCATCTCAGCCTCCTCTCTCACCCTGGTCCAGCTCAGCCTCCTCTCTCACCCTGGTTCATCTCAGCCTCCTCTCTCAGCCTGGTTCATCTCATTCAGCCTACTCTCTCACCCTGGTTCATCTCATTCAGCCTCCTCTCTCACCCTGGTCCAGCTCATCTCAGCCTCCTCTCTCACCCTGGTCCAGCTCAGCCTCCTCTCTCACCCTGGTTCATCTCATTCAGCCTCCTCTCTCACCCTGGTCCAGCTCAGCCTCCTCTCTCACCCTGGTTCATCTCATTCAGCCTCCTCTCTCAGCCTGGTCCAGCTCAGCCTCCTCTCTCACCCTGGTTCATCTCATTCAGCCTCCTCTCTCACCCTGGTTAATCTCATTCAGCCTCCTCTCTCACCCTGGTCCAGCTCATTCAGCCTACTCTCTCAGCCTGGTTAATCTCATTCAGCCTCCTCTCTCAGCCTGGTTAATCTCATTCAGCCTCCTCTCTCAGCCTGGTTAATCTCATTCAGCCTCCTCTCTCACCCTGGTTCAGCTTATTCAGCCTCCTCTCTCACCCTGGTTCATCTCATTCAGCCTCCTCTCTCACCCTGGTTCATCTCATTCAGCCTCCTCTCTCACCCTGGTCCATCTCATTCAGCCTCCTCTCTCACCCTGGTCCAGCTCAGCCTCCTCTCTCACCCTGGTTCATCTCATTCAGCCTCCTCCCTCACCCTGGTCCAGCTCAGCCTCCTCTCTCACCCTGGTTCATCTCAGCCTCTCCTCTCTCACCCTGGTTCATCTCATTCAGCCTCCTCTCTCACCCTGGTTCATCTCATTCAGCCTCCTCTCTCACCCTGGTCCAGCTCAGCCTCCTCTCTCACCCTGGTCCAGCTCATTCAGCCTCCTCTCTTAGCCTGGTCCATCTCATTCAGCCTCCTCTCTCACCCTGGTCCAGCTCAGCCTCCTCTCTCACCCTGGTCCAGCTCATTCAGCCTCCTCTCTCACCCTGGTCCAGCTCAGCCTCCTCTCTCACCCTGGTCCAGCTCATTCAGCCTCCTCTCTCACCCTGGTCCAGCTCATTCAGCCTCCTCTCAGCCTGGTTCATCTCATTCAGCCTCCTCTCTCACCCAGGTTCATCTCATTCAGCCTCCTCTCTCACCCTGGTTCATCTCATTCAGCCTCCTCTCTCACCCCGGTTCATCTCATTCAGCCTCCTCTCTTAGCCTGGTACAGCTCAGCCTCCTCTCTCACCCCGGTTCATCTCATTCAGCCTCCTCTCTTAGCCTGGTTCAGCTCATTCAGCCTCCTCTCTCACCCTGGTCCAGCTCAGCCTCCTCTCTCACCCTGGTTCAGCTCATTCAGCCTCCTCTCTCACCCTGGTTCATCTCATTCAGCCTCCTCTCTCACGCTGGTCCATCTCAGCCTCTCCTCTCTCACCCTGGTCCAGCTCATTCAGCCTCCTCTCTCACCCTGGTCCAGCTCATTCAGCCTCCTCTCTCACCCTGGTCCATCTCATTCAGCCTCCTCTCTCACCCTGGTTCATCTCAGCCTCCTCTCTCACCCTGGTTCATCTTAGCCTCCTCTCTCACCCTGGTTCATCTCAGCCTCCTCTCTCACCCTGGTCCAGCTCAGCCTCCTCTCTCACCCTGGTTCAGCTCATTCAGCCTCCTCTCTCACCCTGGTCCATCTCATTCAGCCTCCTCTCTCACCCTGGTTCATCTCAGCCTCCTCTCTCACCCTGGTTCATCTCAGCCTCCTCTCTCACCTGGTTCATCTCAGCCTCCTCTCTCACCCTGGTTCATCTCAGCCTCCTCTCTCACCCTGGTCCAGCTCAGCCTCCTCTCTCACCCTGGTTCAGCTCATTCAGCCTCCTCTCTCACCCTGGTCCATCTCATTCAGCCTCCTCTCTCACCCTGGTTCATCTCAGCCTCCTCTCTCACCCTGGTTCATCTCAGCCTCCTCTCTCACCCTGGTTCATCTCAGCCTCCTCTCACCCTGGTCCAGCTCAGCCTCCTCTCTCACCCTGGTTCAGCTCATTCAGCCTCCTCTCTCACCTAGGTCCATCTCATTCAGCCTCCTCTCTCACCCTGGTTCATCTCAGCCTCCTCTCTCACCCTGGTTCATCTCAGCCTCCTCTCTCACCCTGGTTCATCTCAGCCTCCTCTCTCACCCTGGTTCATCTCTCTCAGCCTCTCACCTCCTAGTTGTGCCAGCTCAAATAATAAGACTCAGTGTAAATAAAAAGGCATCTTCATTCATGGCATCGATGATCCTTTTTTTTTTTTTTTTTTTTTGTCTTTTTCCCCCTCCATTTTCCTCCGATTTTCTCCCATCCCAATGTTAGTCGTATGCCAATTCCCAGTCCCTTCCTGGTCGCTGCGCACTTACCCCCCACAGTCAGATCATCTGGGAGAGTGGAGGCTACCACGTGCTTCCTCCGACACACGTCCAGCCAATCACCGCTTCTTTTCACCTGGCAGCGCGGATTCTCATTGAGAGGGCGTAGCGTGTGGGAGGACCACACTATCCCCCTCACGTCCAATCCGCGCTTAGCAGGCGCCCCGACCGAACTGTAGGAGTCGCTGTTTACAACGACCCGGACCCACCCCGCCAGCTTCTCCCACCCTCTGATACAGCCAATTGTATCAGTGCAGACGGCCAGCCAAGCTGGTGACAACCCCGGAGCTGTGAGCTGGATTCGAACAGGCAAATCCAGCTCAGCTCCGGGGCTGGTGACGAACGCAATCTCCGCTCGGCCACCTAACCGCCCCATCGATGATCCTTTTGAAGAAAAGTTACCAGCAACGTTTTAACCCAGCTAGTAACGTAAACACAGCATGATAACGACGCTTCTGTGAGCCAAACCTTTCTGTTGCTAAGCAACCTCCTGGCCAGTGACAGTCATGAGAACAGAGGCGGTGTTCGTCAGTAGGGGAAGTAGTTTGAAGGTAGTTAGAAGTTGTTTTGTGGGATTAGCTAGTTACGTGTAGAAATATTCTAAACTAGAAGACTGTTTACCTTTGTATCACAAAACACGATTAAACATTCCGGTTTGAAGTTACAAGTTAGTCGATTACCACACTTTCTGAGATGATGCTAACGCAGCTAAGCTAGTTTGCATTGCTGTGGCACAGAAACTACTGGATGCACAAAGTTGAAACAAACAGATCTTCTCGTGTCATAATAGTGAGGTGATGAAAGACATTATTTGCCAAAACATAGTCTGCATACTCCTTTAAAAGTCTATCACCATGGGCAAAATGCAATGTTGTTCTCTCTCTCTCACCTTGGGCAGGCTGTAGACGTGAGCCTGGTAGATCAGCTGGTAGTGGGGGGGGTTGCTGCTGCTCTGGTGGATGCAGAACAGGTTCTCATTGGTCACATCTAGGTTGAAGGACACAAACAGGGGAGAGAGAGAGAGAGAGAGAGAGAGAGAGAGAGAGAGAGAGAGAGAGAGAGAGAGAGAAAGTTGTGTGTGTGTTCAGAGAGAGAGCAAGAGAGAGAGAGAGAGAAAGAGATGAAGTTGCGTGTGTTCAGAGAGAGAGCGAGAGAGAAAGAGATGAAGTTGTGTGTTCAGAGAGAGAGAGCGAGAGAGAGAGAGAGTGAGAGAGAAAGAGATGAAGTTGTGTGTGTTCAGAGAGAGAGAGCGAGAGCGAGAGAGAAAGAGATGAAGTTGTGTGTGTTCAGAGCGAGAGGGAGAGCGAGAGAGAGATGAAGTTGTGTGTGTTCAAAGTGATTGGCCAGGGGCTAATCCTTTTGGACTTGTCATTTTTGCCATTTCTTGTTTCAACTCAGTGCATCAATAAAATATCCAAATCAAACTTAGTGGGCATTTTCTTTTTATTATTTTGGAAACAAATACACTATAGACACTTGTTGTTAATGCTCATTTCCATGGAGAAATCATGGGTTTTGTTTGATTTTTTGTGTTTGTGACTGTCATGTATGTGTTTATGTTTGTGCCTGTCATGTATGTGTGTTTATGTTTGTGCCTGTCATGTATAGGGATGGGAATTGATAAGATTGTATCGATACGATTCCATTATCGATTCTGTTTATCGATTCCTGCTACATTTATAATTTAAATAAATCAATTGGAAATGCAACAGAACTAAGCTGGTTAGAATAACAACATGCACCTTGACATTTCTGATTGTCATTTATCATTTATTGTTGAGCCCCCATGTCAGAATTTTTTTTATATCCATCAATATAGCCAGTCTGCCACCGTTGAAAGCCTATGGAGATGTTTACCTTCTTTGCAGGGCTATAACTTTTAAAATATTATAGCTATATTGACATTACTATGGCCCATTCAACATCGATTATCTATCGTTCAGGATGTGGGAACGTTATATTTTTTCATTCATACATTGTTGTGTTACTAGCGTCGAGAATATAAGTATGTTTTTAATCTTTTCTGCTGTAATTCCAAAAACAGTAGTTATAGGCCCTGAAGCATATAGATTATCGATTGGCGTTTCTTTCCTATACACGCTATATTAAAAAATTCAAATGTATATGATCGGTATACATTATGCTTCATCATGCGTGAAGGAAAGGGGGGGGGGTCGTTAGTGTCCTCTTACCGTGCGCCGATGAGACTGGAGGAGAAAGATCCCAATTATTTGACGCCAATCTCCTACATCCATTTCCGGTTTGTATGGCGCAATAAACGCCGAAATCATATAGATTATTAAGTTTAGAAAGCGATCCAAATGCACTATAGTGTTTGTCTGTCCCGTAACAAGATGTGACTGCCGGAGGGATTTCCTCGACGCACCGATCGGCACTTCCGGTTTTGGCGAGAGTGTAACTCGCCCGACCATCCACCAGGCGTTGCAATCTCATACAGGGTCCCGCTGGAGTCCGGAGGTTGGCTGGATGAATTATGAATGCCATGGCGGAAAAATTAAATATTCATCCCAAAAACGGCGTACGCCGTTGTTGGCGTTCAACGCATGGCGGGCAAAAACGGCATAAGTCGTTTTTGGCGACCAATGTGTTAATGACTAGGATGCAAAGCACTTTCAGTTTTCACTGCACACACAAAATGGTCGCAATATCGAGCCCTTTAGGTTTTCCTAGTCAAAATAGTCTGCTATTCAAATAGTCAAATAGTCTGCTATGGCTGCATGCGTGGCGCTAACGGTATTGTTTTAAAATGCGCAACTGTCAGAAAAACATGGCATCGATAAGAGGAATCGATAGTCATGGAGGCATGCGATTCCAGGAATCGGACAATTAGGAACCGGTTCCCAATCGATTCCGATTCTCGATTCCCATCCCTAGTCATGTATGTGTGTTTATGTTTGTGCCTGTCATGTATGTGTGTTTATGTTTGTGCCTGTCATGTATGTGTTTATGTTTGTGCCTGTCATGTATGTGTGTTTATGTTTGTGCCTGTCATGTATGTGTTTGTTTGTGCCTATCATGTATGTGTTTATGTGTGTGTGTGTGTGTTAGCTTTTTAATTATCAAACTAATTAGCTTTAACAATCCTGATTCCTGAGCCTATTTTATTCAAAAGGAAGACATTGATTTAGTACGGTATCTACAAGAACCCATGTAAATCATCTTCCCTTAGTTAATTTGCTTAGATTTCTTGTACAGTTGATCTCAAGAAGGTGCTTAATGAGCTCAGCGGCAATTCTCCTCTTTTGGTAAATGTTAGCATGGTGTTATTCACCGTCAGAGATGGGGGGAAAATGAATAATTACAATTTACGGTCAAGTATAAAGGTCTACGTTAACACTATGGCGTCCGTTCACGAGTATATACGTGTTTCGATTCCATGCGTTGTGGTCCAGAGCCACGAGTATACTCGTGACGAGTTGTTATTGTTTTATTCCATATTTATAACGCTTATTAGGTCCCCGATCCACTAGCAGGATCTTTCCACATATTTGATTTTCGAAACATGCAGTACCGGCCAGATCCGCTTAGGGGCGCCATCGCTCCACTGCAGTATCATTGAGGGGATTTAAAAAAAAAATGCTTTTACAGTCCTGTGGGCGGATCATAGAGCCTTGATTCCAAACGAAGCCCCTCCATCTTTGATCAGCTTGCCGAACGTTTTTTTCAGTGTGGAATAATGGGATTTATGATTAGCCAATGTGCATATCGATCTACCAGAATCCAATGACTGGTGAGGAAATGCTGCCGGCGATCACATGGCCTGATGGTAGGATAATATTACCCCAAATTACAGCTGGATTGGACATCGTTTTATAACCTGATAGACTACTGACATTGGCTACCGGAACGCACACTCTATTGCTAATCAATAATACTGATCGGCGTTCCCCGCCGCCCCCATTTCATCCATAGATGCTCTGTAATAGTCCGGATGCTACGCAGTTTGTTTTATTTCATTCGTATATATACAGCAGAAATGGCGTTTGATATAACGGCGCCAACGTTTAGCCTTTTTTGCAGCCTCCTGCAGAAAAGCCTAGACGAAAAGCGCGATATACCTTATATTCACAATGCTATAAAATGACAACCAACTGATGGATTTTTATTTTCTTTAAGCCATTATGAAGGCACGGTTTATGCACTCAAGTGACAATGAGAATGGACAGATAGCAATACTATAAATGATATATAAAGCTCTTAGAAAGTACATCGGTTTGTTTACAATCCTCTGTCCTTTGAGGCCTAAATCGCTGCAGGGCTCCGGTCGCCATAGTGTTAATATGATTCTAGGAGCTCTCTGGGGTTTCCTGGCCTTGTACCCCGGTGGAGTCATCCGCCATAACTCTTGACTTACTTGTATTTTCGTTTGGGTTAATAAATCTGTACTAACTAGGGCTGTCCCGGACTAAGGATTTGGATAGTCGACTATGATTGGCCAAAATTTGCTGTTAGTCGAGTATTAGTAGACTAAAAAAATATATATAATATATATATATATATTTTCATGTAATTAATAATAATAAAAAATTTGATCGAGGGCTTCCGGTATGAGAGCGGAAGAGTAGCACGCATGCGGTGAGGCTCCTGGTCAAAAGAGCGAAAAACGGAGAAATAAAGACCCGAAAAGTGACGAAAAGTGATCAAAAATCAAGATGCAAACGAGAAGGAAGGAGGAGAAAACAATTATGAAGGAAAGAGAAATGGAGAACTCACAGGAAGAGGAGAGTTCGATGGAGCAGAACCCCCGAGGCGAGACCGAGAAGGAGCAGGCGGAGGAAGGGGGAGTCTCGGCTGAGACGGACAAGGAAATGCCAGGATGGGCCGTGCTCATGCAGGCCGGGATATTGGCGACCATAAAATTGAACTCGGACACGATGCAGGCGACCATAAAACTGAACTCGGACACGATAAGAAATTATATTGGGAAGTTACGGGAGGAATTGAGGAAGGAACAGGAGGACTTCAGGGGTGAAATGAATACAGAACTCAAAAGGGTGGATGAGAAGATGGCGGAACAGGACAGAAACGTAACAGAGGTACAGACTAGAACGGCGCAAATGGAGGAATGGAACACAGAGATACACGAGGTGTTAACGTGTGCGATTCAAAAACAAGAACAGATGGAGACAAAGATATTGGACATGGAGGGGAGGTCACAGAGAAATAACATCAGAATATGGGGATTGAAAGAAGGAGTCGAAGGGGAATCGGTGATCCAATATGTGGAAAAGCTTATCAAGGAACAACTGAAGGAGACGGGACTGGAAAAAATGGAGATACAGAGGGCCCACAGGGCGTTGGCTCCGAGACCGAAACCGGACAGACCTCAGAGGGCGGTGATTATTAACTTTCTGAGATTTGAGATTAAGGAATTGATACTCAGAACCGCGTGGACCAAGAAGATAGAAATCGAGGGGAAAAGACTGTCGTTTGATCAAGATTACTCGACAGCGGTAGCAATAACACGCAGGTCCTACGCGGGACTGAAGAGAATTCTGAAAGAAAACGGAATGAAATTCCAATCACCCATGACCTCGCTAAGGATTCACTGGAAGGAAGGGACGGTGACGTACGCGACGGCGCGGGAGGCGGCGGAGGAGATGAGGCGACGGGGGATGCAGATGGCGGAGGACGGAGAAGGAAGGGGACAGGAGGGCCAGACGCGGAGCCTGCAGCAGAGATTGGAGAAAGCACGCAGATGGACCAGAGTAGGAGATCGAAACCCGGGAGAGGAGGGAGGAGAGGGGAGAAGGCCGAGGTGAGACGTGGCAGACCGAAGGCGGAGACGGACGAGGAGGCCAGAGACGGAGAAGGAGAGGAGGCGGGAGGAGACGAACGGATGAGTACACGCACAAGAGATTGAAAAAACTATCCAAATAGAGACAAAATATAGAAACTGAAATAACATATACATAAACACACATTCCCAGGTAGAGGCAGGATATAGGAACGAACATAACGTACATGGACACATAATACACATGCTGATGGAGGAAATAAATGGAAATATAATTAGGTATGATAGACGGAACACAGAACATATTGAAACAAGTACATAGACACACGCTGCGAGTAACCGTTGGAAGGGATTAAGGGGATAAATGGACATCACATAGAAAATAGAGAGGAGGAAGAGAAAGTAAAAAGGGGTACACAGAAGACACCACACACGGGTTTGGGAGGAAGGAGGGACATTGGAACATATGAGCCACATTGAGAGGGACCTAGGAAATGGGGGTCTTTGATCAGAATGAAGGACAGAGCGCTTTTGACCAGGAGCTCGACAGCAATAAAAACAGTAAGAAAGCTGGACAAATATGACGAGCGGTTGGGGGTAAAGGTTTCAAACCCCCAAGCCGTCAGGAGGAGGCCTCTCACTAGGAGAGCAATTACTCCTCACCCACCAGCAGGGGACAGGGGGGGACACAGGGACCCCCCGAACGCCTTGGGAGCACTTTATGTAAAGTTTATGTTTTTTATTTATGTTAATCATTATATGTATTCGGTGAAGAGAGCGGAGGCTACAACCGGAGGGGGGAATGAATGTGACATGGGGGGGACTGACAGACGAAAGAAGAAGAAAGATGACAATGGTTAAAGGTATAAAAATGATGTTATTAAACGTTAATGGAATGAATAATACGATAAAGAGGGGCAAAGTGATGTTGAAGTGTAAAAAAAGTGAGATGGAAGTGATTTTTCTGCAGGAGACACATTTGGTAGCACAGGATCATGAGAAACTGAAGAGATTTGGTTATGAAAATGCATACTATAGTTCCTTTAAACGGAACCTGAGGAGAGGAGTAATCACGTTAATCAAAAACAGTCAAATTTGAATTGATCAAGGAAGTAAGAGACGAGGAGGGAAGGTTTGTTCTGGTGAAGGGAAAAATGGAGGGTCAAATGATTACGTTAGTGAATGTTTATGCACCCCCAGAGAGTGAGAGGGATTTATATGAGACCATTTTTTATATGATAGTGATGGAACTAGAAGGGATATTGGTATGCACGGGAGATTTTAATGAAGTACTGAATCACGACCTAGACACCACGAGTACTAGAAAAGGACGGGCACCAATCAGTAGATATATGAATATTCAGATGACGGAAATGGGAATTACAGATGTTTGGAGGGGGATGCACGCCATGGACAGGGAATACACACATTACTCACACCCGCACGTGACATATGCGAGAATAGACTACTTTTTGATGACGACGGGGGACAGTTACAGGGTACGGGAGAGCAGAATAGGAGTAGCGGACATATCGGATCACAGTGCCATATATCTGACAGTAGATCTAGAAGGGAGACGGAGGAACACGATCTGGAGACTAAATGTAGGAATAGTAAATAACAAGGGGGTGGTGAGTCAGATCAAGGAGGAGATAGCCAGGTATAAGGAAGAAAATGACAACGGGGCGGTAGATCCGAACATTCTATGGGACACACTGAAGGTGGTGATAAGGGGGAAATTGATGGAGAAGACAGCAATGCTGAAGAAGGCCAGAACGGAGACATATCACAATCTGATAGGGAAGCTGAAGAAGCTAGAGGGGAGACACCAGATATCAAAAGAACAGGAAACGCTCGGAGAAATCAGAGAAGTAAAGGCCAGGATAAATAGGGAATTATTGACAGAAATAGAAAAGAAAGCGAGGTTCATGAAACAAACGTACTATGAAGGGGGAACAAAAGCGACCAGAGTGTTGGCTAGGAGAATTAGGACGCAACAGAAGTTGAACACGATACACACAATAAGGGATATAAAGACTAATGAAATATTGAGAGACCCAGCTGAAATAGAGAGGACATTTAGAGAATACTATGAGAAACTATACACACAGCCAAAAGCAGTGGGAGAAGAGGAAATAGAAGCATATCTGGAGAAGCCAGAGTTACCATCGATAGGGAAAGAACAGAATGAAGAATTAAATAAAATAATTACGGAACGAGAACTGGAAGAGGCAATTAGTAGAGCTAAAAACAACAAGTCTCCGGGGAGCGACGGATTCCCATCGGAATTCTACAAGACATTTAGAACGGAATTAGCACCCATGTTAGGGGCGGCGTTCAGACACACGATGGAAGAGGGAAAAATGCCCCCCCCATGGAAGGAAGCCATAATCACCACGATACCGAAGGAAGGGAAGGATAGAGAATTATGTAGTAGTTTCAGACCTGTGTCCATACTCAACGTGGATTACAAGATGTATACATCGATAATATCAAAGAGATTTGAGACGTTTATGCCAGACATTATAGATGAAGATCAAACTGGATTTATTAAAGGGAGACAGACACAGGACAACGTGAGAAAGACATTACACATAGTAGAGGAGATACAAAAACAAGGTGGTAGCGCGGTACTGATTAGCCTAGATGCAGAAAAAGCATTCGACAGTGTAAGCTGGACATTTTTATATAAAACATTGATGAGGTTCGGACTGAACGGGAGGGCGATGAAGATGATCAAGGCGCTATATCAAGAACCGACAGCGAGGGTTAAGGTGAATGGCAGCTTGACGGATAGAATCAGATTAGAGAGGGCTACCAGACAGGGATGTTGTCTCTCACCAACGCTCTTCGCCGTTTTCATGGAACCACTGGCACAACTGATCAGACAAACCGAGGACATTAAGGGAGTAAGTATAAAGGGAACGGAATATAAACTAGGCCTATTTGCGGACGACGTGATAGTATACATGAGGCAACCAGACAAGAGCTTCCCGGCACTGATGGATCTACTGAAGGAATATGGCCACTACTCAGGATACAAACTAAACGTGACAAAGACACAGACCTTAGCATGGAACTATACCCCAACGACGGAAATTAGGGAACAGTACGGGATAAGATGGGACATGGACAAGATTAAATACTTAGGGGTGAACATCACGAGAGGGGTGGAGAAACTGTTTGAGGCGAACTATACACAGATAAATCAGAACATCAAGAGAGACTTAGAGAGATGGACAGTAATGCCCTTGGACTTCAATTCAAGAATAGAGGTCATTAAAATGAACATACTATCAAGGTTACTGTACCTATTCCAGTCACTACCGATACAAATACCACAGAATCAATTCAGGGAGTGGGACAGACTGATATCGAGGTTCATATGGGCGGGGAGAAGACCACGGGTCAGATATAAAACACTACAACTACCAAAGGAAGAGGGAGGGATGGCAGTACCCAGCCTACAAGATTATTACTATGCAGCACAACTGAGAGCAGTGACGTGCTGGTGTAACGACAGATACGAGGCAAGATGGAAAGACATTGAAAAAGAAGGGGAGGGATACAAGGTACAAGCTCTGGTGGGAGATAGGGAACTATTTAAAGAAAAAGAGGGACTATTAGATCCAATCACCAAATGCACCTTGACCATATGGAACAGAGTAGTAAAAACACACAAATTGGAGAAGCAGTCAGGGGTTCTGAGATGGATAGCACATGACAAGAGATTCAAACCAGGGAGGTTAGACCATGGATTCAGAAGGTGGGAGAGGGGGGGGGGGGGGGCAACAGCGATATGCAAAATGATAGAGAAGGGGGAAGTGCAGAATTAAAGGAGAAATTTGGACTAGAAAACAGGGACCACTTCAGATATCTACAGGTTAGAGACTACTACAACAAAGAAATAAGGGGGGCCAAAGACGAAGAACAGAATGGAATAATAAAGATGATAGTATGGGCATACGAAGGGGGGCAAGGAAGAGTAATATCAGCAATATACCGGGCTATAATGAACAGCAAGGGACACACGACCGATTACATAAGGGAGAAATGGGAGAGAGAGCTAGAGATAGAAATAACAGGGAAGGAATGGGGGAACATATGCGAGGTGCAACATTCAACAACAGGATCGAGGATATGGAAAGAGTTTGGATGGAAAAACATAATCAGATTCTTTATAACCCCAGAGCTGAAGGGAAAATAATATGCACCAACACAAAGAGCATGCTGGAGGATGTGTGGGAAGGAGGGGGCAAATCACACGCACATATTCTGGGGATGTCAGAAGCTGAAGGGGTATTGGGAGGAGATAGGGGAGGCAATGATCAGAATATTAGGATACGGGTTACCACAAACAGGACTGGTGCTTTACTTAGGAGACCTGACACACGAGGGAATACAAGGGGGGGACAAATATTTAATAAAGATAATGTTGATAGCGGCCAGAAAAGCAATAACGAGACTGTGGTACAAGGAAGACCCACCGACAATAGCACAATGGGTAGGAATAGTGGAAGAGATACAGGATATGGAGAGGATAACACACATGCTGAGGTTACAGGAAGAGAAATTTGGAGAAAGATGGGGAAAGTGGGAGGATTACAAGGGGAACGAAAACGACATCACAGAGGAAGAACCAAATACACCACAAGAGGGCGAAGGGTAAAGGAGGAAAGAGGTTCAAAGAGGGTCTCTGAACCCATGTCGCACACTTAATGTTTTCTAATTTTATTTTTGTTTAAGGTATGACAACTGTTTTATGTTTTTTATTTGCTTAACCTGTTCCACCCCACGGCCACGGTACCGACCCCTTTTTGACATTATTATCATATATTAATATTTTTATGAGTGATGCAATAAATTAACGTTTTTAAAATCAAACGTTTTCAAGTATTATTATCACTACTATGTCACAAATACATGTAGAATGTAAAACGTTAGGTTGGCAATAGTTTAGCAATAGGTTAAAAGTGAGTTTATATCATTTTAAGTTTTTATTTTTCACTCGCGTTTTTGACACGGAAGCGGAAATGGAAATGTTGAACCATGGGAATTGTAGTTTTTTTGCGGCCATTTTAAAGAGCGCCTCGCCAGCATCTGCCAGCGTCGGAATTTCTCAACTACACTTCCTGTGGTCCGCTATGGTCGTTCAAAGTTCGGCGTTCTGAATGAATCATATCAATAATTGTTATGATTCGCGATAATAAGCTACAAAAGGTAACGTTTTTGACAAATATTGAAACGCAGTCAGTTTCTCCACACTATTGTAATCATGTAGGAATAATTAGATCTGAAATTAGTTACAAAATGATTACACTGTGGGAGAAATAAAAAAGTACAGTCGATTACATTAAATATCTGTATATGTTATTATGCATGCCTGGTGATACTATATCCAAATTGAACTCGGCCATTTGAAAGATACTATATGTATATATATATATAAATGTGCGAATTGGCTATAATAAGGTAATGTATAAGCATATATTCTATATTCTATATTCTATAATAATATTTCAAATTGCATTGGTCCGGATGGGAGAATTCAGTACTGTATATACAAAACCTTCAATTTTATCATCTTCCCTTTATTAATTTCCTTAGATCTTTTGTACACATGATCTCAAGAGGGTACTGAATTAGCTCAGTGGCAGTTTTTTAAGTTTGGTCATTATTATCATGGTTTTATTCACCGTCAAAGATGAAAAGAAAAATCATAATTCATATTTTCCTTTGTTTCATCAGAATTTAAGCAAGCCTAGTAATAGACACAATATTTCTGACACTGAGAATACATTCATTGAGGTCCATAGATGTTCCTAGATACCAAGAATATGCAAATAGCCCTTGTAGAAGTGGAGCAATATTCCATTTACCTAGGTATACATTTTATGCAGATTTCACCTGGGGTGGAACAGGTTAAGTCAGTATTTTTATTTTTCGTCTTTTGGGTATTACATTTTTTCTTTATTATTTATGTCTGTTTAATAGTGTTGTTGAGGTTATTGTATATGTCGTGTTGTTTGTCTATAAATGTTTAATAAAAATGTAAGTAAAAAAAAAAAGATTTATCAAAACAAAATAATATATATATATATATATATTTTTTTTTTATCATTCCATTTGGGCTGTGGGGGGTGCTTAATGTCTGAAGGAGTCGACTGAAGGCTTCTTGTCCTCTGCAAAAGCATGCAATTGGTCAGTGCCTCTGTGCCTGTTTTCGTAGGCAGTTAGCCTCTGGTATGCGTGCCATTAGCGTTAGCCACGCTTCTAGGCCTCTTTTCTTTTGGAAAGAATGATAAAAAAAAATAATAAAAAATTATTTTGTTTGTATTCGACTAAGAGGTTGGCAGTCGACTACGGCTCCTTTCGACCGACTCATCGACTAATAGGGGTCAGCCCTAGTATTAACCAAGTCTATTTGACTGAGTATATCCTTGGCTCCGGCAAATTTCCTCCACATGTCAACTTAGTGCATCATGTAGGTTCTGTGTGTGTGTGTGTGCGTGCTCGTGTGTGTGTGTGTGTGTGTGTGTGTGTGTGTAGGGGTACCAGGTTTGTCTGGGGTATGGCTGAAGTGCTGTGAGGTGAAGGTTTTGCCATCGGGGTACTTGGGGTGCGGGGGGAGTCTGGAGTCCAGGTATGTACAGAGAACATGCACCAGGATCTGACGGGAGAGGAGGAAAACGGTGCTTAGTAAGTGCTTATCAGAGATGTCATCAATCACATTCATCTAGTTCTCTCAGGTACAAATATAACATCAATCAGATCAATCGATCAATCCAATTTATTTATAGAGCACATTTAAACATGACAACCAAAGTGCTGTACAGAGGGTAGATACACGTAGATACATCTAGACAACAATCAGTTTCACGGGAGGACACACAGGAAAACAGGGCATGAGTCAGTGAACGGGAAAAGCTAGTAGGTAGAAGTGGGTTTCGAGTCTAGACTTGAAGGCATCTGTCGAGGGGGCGAGGAGCCTAATGGAGGTGGGGCTGCTGTTCCACAGTTCAGGGGCTGCGACAGCAAAGGCACGGCCCCCCCTGAGCTTGAGGTTAGACCTCTGTGGTGGGTCACCCTGGCTATTATTGCTATAAAGCTATTATTGATGATCTCCCACATTACATCATTACCTCCGATCGGCTGACCTGAGGGACCTGGTGTTGGAATAGGGGGATAGGAGGTCTGAGATGTAGGAGGGGGGTGACCATTAAGGGCTTTAAAAACGAACAGGAGAACCTTAAAATCTATCCTGTAGCGTACTGGAAGCCAATGAAGGGAGGCAAGGACAGGGGTGATGTGGTCTCAGTGTTCTGTACCAGCTGTAGGCGGGACAGGGAGGACTGGTTGATGCCTATATAGGAGGGAGTTGCAGTAGTCTAATCTAGATGAAATGAAGACGTGGATGACTCTCTGAAGGTCTGCAGGGGAGAGAAGGGCTTTTGAGCCGAGCAATGGTGCGTAGTTGGAAAAAACATGCCGTCACCACTGAATTCCCTTGTCTGTGGAACTTAAATTGGGGATAAAAAAAATGACACCTAGGTTTTTTGACAGGGAGGACAGGTTGCCTAGATTTTTGGTAAGGGTGGTGACAGCGTCTGGGGGACCGAAGAGGATTATTTCACATTTGTTTTCATTTAGTTGTTAAGACATTAATTTAGTTCCTTCAGGTACAGAGATATCATCAATCAGACATTCATTTAGTTATCTCAGGTACACAGGTGTCCGTTGAGTGCTTTCAACCACATTATAGGAACTTGCATCTCACAACTTGAATATAAATATCTTGGTATCTGGCTTGATGAGAAATTTACATTTAAATGCCATATAGCTAACCTTGCAAGTAAACTGCAAGAGAAGGTTGGCTTTCTGTACAGAAACTAAACCTATTTCCCTCTGCTTAGCAGAAGGGTCGTTGAAGCTATTTTCTGTCCGTTTAGTTAATAGAATTGCTGCTGCTTCCACTCTAAAGCCTCTGGAGTCTGTATATCATTCTGCCCTTAGATACATCAGTAGTGACAGTTATGGTTCCATCATTGTGTCCTGTATGATAAGGCAGGGTGGTCCTCTCTGGCAGAGAGACAGTTATGGTTCCATCATTGTGTCCTGTATGATAAGCAGTGATGCCGGTAACGCGTTACTAAGTAACGCGTTATTGTAATCTGATTACTTTCCCCCGAAAATAGTAATCTAACGCGTTAATCTTTAAAAGCCAGTAATCTGATTGCAGTTACTTGTCCAAGTGGCTGTGCGTTACTATTTCGTTACTATCTCATCATAAATTCATAATGCAGGCGGAATGCAGTATTTTATTTAGTTTTCGACAGTCAAAAATACATTTTGAGCTGTTTTTCTTTTGGGAGTGACGTAGTGTGGCAGTGAAAGGGTTACACAAGAATGTGTCCCGCGGCGTGACTGGACACTCTGTCTGTGAGTGACTCTGCTTTGGTACAATCACATTCCCCATCCACAGTCTGCGAATCAGAGGCAGAGTAGGGCGGGTCTTCACAGCACGTCATGTGACATATGCGCCAATCGTGTGACAGCAGGGCTCCGTCGTCGGAGAATTCCACCCCAAAACGCTTGGCAAAATTAAAAGTGAGTTTCTGTTCAGACTTCCATCCCAAAAACGCTCGTCTAAACGGGGCCTCAGTCACTACTTCACGTTCATATGCGGAGGAAACAAAATACTGTCTACCGCTAAAAACAGCACATCCAATTGCATTGAAAGCATCTGGAATCACAACACTAGCCGACGCTTCGACTAGGTACAGGAGGACTCGGAGGTCCACCAGCCAAACATCAAAAGAGAGAGATTGTTTCTTTCCCTTTTGATTAATGTATATTTGATGGTGGCAGAGCAAAAGCTCTTATTTGCCAGATTTACAGTTAATTTACATGTTAAAGAGAGACTGATTGTATGTTTATAGAGAGACATTTATAAAAACAATTTAATAGTTACAGTTGATATAATTGAATAGTTCAGCCTGCATTTGTTAGATGTGAATGGATACACTGGTTTTGTAAAACCACTGGCTGGCTGCTCTAATGCTGTGAGCATCATAGACTGTTGCTTTACCATACTTGATGGTACAGAAGCTGAAGCACTAGTTTAACAATTTACGTTATGTGCAGAGAAACAAGTTAAAAACAATTTATGCACTTTCAATAAAGCGTTTAAAAAAAAACGGTTGGGGGAACGACGACGACTTCGTAACCTAGTTACTTTCAAAGTAACTAAGTTACTCTGATAATCAAGTAATCAGTAAAGTAACTTGGATTACTTTTTAAAGGAGTAATCAGTAATCAGTAATCAGATTACTTTTACAAGTAATCTGTGGCATCACTGATGATAAGGCAGGGTGGTCCTCTCTGGCAGAGAGACAGTTATGGTTCCATCATTGTGTCCTGTATGATAAGGCAGGGTGGTCCTCTCTGGCAGAGAGACAGTTATGGTTCCATCATTGTGTCCTGTATGATAAGGCAGGGTGGTCCTCTCTGGCAGAGAGACAGTTATGGTTCCATCATTGTGTCCTGTATGATAAGGCAGGGTGGTCCTCTCTGGCAGAGAGACAGTTATGGTTCCATCATTGTGTCCTGTATGATAAGGCAGGGTGGTCCTCTCTGGCAGAGAGACAGTTATGGTTCCATCATTGTGTCCTGTATGATAAGGGTGGTCCTCTCTGGCAGAGACAGTTTTTTTTTTGATCCACTTTTTCTCCCATTTTCTATATTTTCTCCCATCCCAATTTCGTATCATCCAATTCAACCCTCCCCTGTCACGGACGCTGTTTCTTGCCTCCCACAAGCCGGCTGCAATGTGGACTAAGTCATACATAGCACAAGTCCCCTCCGGTACTTGAGGTAACAGCAGTCGCATCTTTTCACCTGCGCAGCTCGATCTCTGTGGCGAGGAGTAACGTGTGGGAGGCTCACGCTGCCCCCGACACTTCCTGATTCTTCCTGATTCTACTGCGCAGGCGCACCAACCGACCTGTAGGAGTCGCTGTCCAAAACGCCCGATCCCCACCCTTCAGTTTCCCTCCCCGTAATACGGCCAATGTGTATTACTGTGGACAACCAGCTAAACTGAAAGCAAATGTGGAGCGCTGGGCTCGAACTGACGAGCCGAGCGTCTCCAGCATTTCGTGGCGAGTGCCTTGCCCACTACGCCACGTAGCCGCCGCTCTCTGGCAGAGACAGTTATGGTTCCATCATTGTGTCCTGTATGATAAGGCAGGGTGGTCCTCTCTGGCAGAGAGACAGTTATGGTTATGGTTCCATCATTGTGTCCTGAATGATAAGGCAGGGTGGTCCTCTCTGGCAGAGAGACAGTTATGGTTCCATCATTGTGTCCTGTATGATAAGGCAGGGTGGTCCTCTCTGGCAGAGAGACAGTTATGGTTCCATCATTGTGTCCTGTATGATAAGGGTGGTCCTCTCTGGCAGAGAGACAGTTATGGTTCCATCATTGTGTCCTGTATGATAAGGCAGGGTGGTCCTCTCTGGCAGAGAGACAGTTATGGTTCCATCATTGTGTCCTGTATGATAAGGCAGGGTGGTCCTCTCTGGCAGAGAGACAGTTATGGTTCAATCATTGTGTCTTGTATGATAAGGCAGGGTGGTCCTCTCTGGCAGAGAGACAGTTATGGTTCCATCATTGTGTCCTGTACGATAAGGCAGGGTGGTCCTCTCTGGCAGAGAGACAGTTATGGTTCCATCATTGTGTCCTGTATGATAAGGCAGGGTGGTCCTCTCTGGCAGAGAGACATGACTTGCACTGGCATCTGTTTCTGTATAAAGCTATTATATATATTTTTTTAAAGATTAGCTTTTTGGCATTTGACTCTTTATTTCGGACACGACAGAGAGGAAGGTTGGGAGTCGAACCCGGGACGTCCGCGTTGCACTGCAGTAGGTATCCTGAAGCCCCACCCCCGTTACAGAAGAAGCCCCGCCCTGTTACAGAAGCAGCTCCACCCCGTTACAGAAGCCCCGCCCTGTTACAGAAGAAGCTCCGCCCCATTACAGAAGAAGCTCCGCCCCATTACAGAAGAAGCTCCGCCCCCGTTACAGAAGAAGCCCTGCCGTTACATAATAAGCTCCGCCCGTTACAGAAGCCCCGCCCGTTACAGAATAAGCCCCGCCCCGGTTACAGAAGCTCTGCCCCCGTTACAGAAGAAGCTCTGCCCCGTTATAGAAGCTCTGCCCGTTACAGAAGAAGCCCCGCCCCCCTACAGAAGAAGCCCCTCCCCCTTACAGAAGAAGCTCTGCCCGTTACAGAAGAAGCCCCGCCCCCGTTACAGAAGAAGCACCGCCCCGTTATATAATAAGCCCCGCCCCTGTTACAGAAGAAGCTCCGCCCCGTTATAGAATAAGCCCCGCCCCCGTTACAGAAGAAGCCCCGCCCCGTTATAGAAGAAGCTCCGCCCATTACAGAAGAAGCTCCGCCCTGTTACAGAAGAAGCCCCGCCCGTTACAGAATAAGCTCCGCCCGTTATAGAATAAGCCCCGCCCCGTTAGAGAAGAAGCTCCGCCCCGTTAGAGAAGAAGCTCCGCCCCGTTACAGAATAAGCCCCGCCCATTACAGAAGAAGATCCGCCCAGTTACAGAAGAAGCCCCGCCCGTTACAGAAGAAGCCCCGCCCCCGTTACAGAAGCCCCACCCCTGTTACAGAAGAAGCCCCGCCCCCGTTACAGAAGAAGCCCCGCCCCGTTACAGAAGAAGCCCCGCCCCAGTTACAGAAGCTCCGCCCCCGTTACAGAAGAAGCCCCGCCCCGTTAGAGAAGAAGCCCCGCCCCGTTACAGAAGAAGCCACGCCCGTTACAGAAGAAGCCCCACCCCGTTACAGAAGCCCCACCCCCGTTATAGAAGAAGCTCCGCCCCGTTACAGAAGAAGCTACGCCCCGTTACAGAAGAAGCCCCGCCCCGTTACAGAAGAAGCCCCACCCCCGTTACAGAAGAAGCCCCACCCCGTTACAGAAGAAGCCCCGCCCCCGTTACAGAAGCTCCGCCCCGTTACAGAAGCCCCGCCACGTTACAGAAGAAGCTCCGCCCCCGTTACAGAAGAAGCTCCACCCCGTTACAGAAGAAGCCCCGCCCCGTTAGAGAACAAGCTCCGCCCCGTTACAGAAGAAGCCCCGCCCCGTTACAGAAGAAGCCCCGCCCCGTTACAGAAGAAGCCCCACCCCCGTTATAGAAGAAGCTCTGCCCCATTACAGAAGAAGCTACGCCACCGTTACAGAAGAAGCCCCGCCCCGTTACAGAAGAAGCCCCGCACCCGTTACAGAAGCCCCACCCCGTTACAGAAGCCCCGCCCCGTTACAGAAGAAGCCCCGCCCTGTTACAGAAGCTCCGCCCCGTTAAAGAAGAAGCCCCGCCCCGTTACAGAAGAAGCTCTGCCCGGTACAGAAGAAGCTCCGCCCATGTTACAGAAGCCCAGCCAAAAAGAATAAGCCCCGCCCCATTAGAGAATAAGCCCCGCCCCGTTAGAGAAGAAGCTCCGCCCCGTTACAGAATAAGCCCTGCCCGTTACAGAAAAAGCCCCGCCCCGTTACAGAAGAAGCCCCGCCCCGTTACAGAAGAAGCCCCGCCCCGTTACAGAAGCACCGCCCGTTACAGAAGAAGCCCCGCCCCGTTACAGAAGAAGCCCCGCCCCCGTTACAGAAGAAGCCCCGCCCCCGTTACAGAAGAAGCCCCGCCCGTTACAGAAGAAGCCCCGCCCCCGTTACAAAAGAAGCCCCGCCCCGTTACAGAAGAAGCCCCACCCCCGTTATAGAAGAAGCTCCGCCCCGTTACAGAAGAAGCTACGCCCCCATTACAGAAGAAGCCCCGCCCCTGTTACAGAAGCCCCACCCCCGTTACAGAAGAAGCCCCGCCCGTTACAGAAGAAGCTCCGCCCCGTTAAAGAAGAAGCCCCGCCCCGTTACAGAAGAAGCTCCGCCCGGTACAGAAGAAGCTCCGCCCCTGTTACAGAAGAAGCCCAGCCAAAAAGAATAAGCCCCGCCCCGTTATAGAATAAGCCCCGCCCCGTTAGAGAAGAAGCTCCGCCCCGTTAAAGAAGCTCCGCCGCGTTACAGAATAAGCCCTGCCCGTTACAGAAGAAGCTCCGCCCAGTTACAGAAGAAGCCCCGCCCGTTACAGAAGTCCCGCCCCGTTACAGAAGAAGCCACGCCCCCGTTACAGAAGCCCCGCCCTGTTACAGAAGAAGCCCCGCCCCAGTTACAGAAGAAGCTCCGCCCCGTTACAGAAGAAGCCCCGCCCCGTTAGAGAAGAAGCTCCGCCCCGTTACAGAAGAAGCCACGCCAGTTACAGAAGCCCCGCCCCGTTACAGAAGCCCCACCCCCGTTATAGAAGAAGCTCCGCCCCGTTACAGAAGAAGCCCCGCCCCCGTTACAGAAGAAGCCCCGCCCCGTTACAGAAGAAGCCCCGCCCCCGTTACAGAAGAAGCCCCGCCCCCGTTACAGAAGCTCCGCCCTGTTACAGAAGAAGCCCCGCCGCGTTACAGAAGCCGCGCCCCAGTTACAGAAGAAGCCACGCCCCGTTACAGAAGAAGCTCCGCCCCGTTACAGAAGAAGCTCCGCCCCCATTACAGAAGAAGCCCCGCCCCGTTAGAGAAGAAGCTCCGCCCCGTTACAGAAGAAGCCATGCCCCGTTACAGCAGAAGCCCCGCCCCGTTAGAGAAGAAGCTCCGCCCCGTTACAGAAGAAGCCACGCCCCGTTACAGAAGAAGCCCCGCCCGTTACAGAAGAAGCCCCACCCCCATTATAGAAGAAGCTCCGCCCCGTTACAGAAGAAGCTACGCCCCTGTTACAGAAGAAGCCCCGCCCCATTACAGAAGAAGCCCCGCCCCGTTACAGAAGAAGCCCCGCCCCCGTTACAGAAGCTCCGCCCTGTTACAGAAGAAGCCCTGCCCTGTTACAGAAGAAGCCCCGCCCCAGTTACAGAAGCTCCGCCCCGTTACAGAAGCCACGCCCCGTTACAGAAGAAGCTCCGCCCCGTTACAGAAGCTCCGCCCCCGTTACAGAAGAAGCCCCGCCCTGTTAGAGAAGAAGCTCCGCCCCATTACAGAAGAAGCCCCGCCCCGTTACAGAAGAAGCCCTGCCCCGTTACAGAAGCCCCACCCCCGTTATAGAAGAAGCTCCGCCCCGTTACAGAAGAAGCTACGCCCCCGTTACAGAAGAAGCCCCGCCCCGTTACAGAAGCCCCACCCCCGTTACAGAAGCGTCGCCCCGTTACAGAAGAAGCCCCGCCCGTTACAGAAGCTCCGCCCCGTTACAGAAGAAGCCCCGCCCCGTTACAGAAGAAGCTACGCCCCCGTTACAGAAGAAGCCCCGCCCCGTTACAGAAGAAGCCCCGCCCCGTTACAGAAGAAGCTCCGCCTCAGTTACAGAAGAAGCCCCGCCCCGTTACAGAAGAAGCCCCGCCCCGTTACAGAAGAAGCCCCACCCCATTACAGAAGAAGCTCCGCCCCTCTTACAGAAGAAGCTCCGCCCCCGTTACTGAAGAAGATCCGCCCCGTTACAGAAGAAGCCCCGCCCCTCTTACAGAAGAAGCTCCGCCCCTCTTACAGAAGCTCCGCCCCGTTACAGAAGAAGCTACGCCCCGTTACAGAAGAAGCTCCGCCCCGTTACAGAAGAAGCTCCGCCCCGTTACTGTGGGGGGCGACAGTGGCTCGGTAGGTAGAGCAGTCGTCTGGTTATCCGGAGGTTCCCGGTTCGATTCCCGCTCCTCCCGGTCAGCATGTCGAAGTGTCCTTGAGCGAGACACTTATCCCCTAACTGCTCCCGATGAGCAGGTTGACACCTTGCATGGTCGCCTCCGCCGTCGGTGTGTGTGTGAATGTGTAAAAATTAAGGCTGTCAAAGTTAACGCGATATTAACGCGTTATGCCACTATTTTTTTAACTCACGATTGACTTAAAAAAAAATTCAAACATCTTTTAATTTTTTTTTTCTTTTTTCTAGACATCACTCGGGTGTATTATTGATGCTCTCATTGATACTATGTTTGTTTCTGAAGTGTGTGTGTGAGATATATAGAGAGAGAGGGGGGTGAGAGATGATATTTAATTTTTTCGCCATGGTATTCATAATTTCCAGCCTCGGCTGATACAGTGGGAGCCTGCACAACTCTGCAACGCTTCAATACTGCCGCCTGGTGGTGATCGGGCGAGTTACAACCGGAAATGGATCTCTGGTGATCTCCGTGCACCAGGGAAATGTGTCCGGCACTCACATATTGTTGCGGGACTCTAGACACACATCCGTGTATATGGATCGCTGCCATAACTCAATAATCGATATGATTTGGGCGTTTATTATTATTATACAAACCGGAAATGGGTCTAGTCGATCCACGTCAAATAAGTGGGATCTTTTTCCTCCAGTCGCATCGGCGAACGGTAAGAGGACGCTGACATCATTTTCAGCGTGATTGTTTATTATTATTAATGCAAACTGCTCTGATCAATATATCACCCATACTACATAAAGCATTTACTGACGATCACGGAATTATAAACGACCCCCCCCCGTTCATCCACGCATGATGAGTCATAACTAGGGATGTCCGATAGTATCGGCCTACCGATATTATCGGCCGATATCGGCATTAAAATGTGATATCGGAAAATATCTGTATCGGTTTTCAATTTTTTATAAAAAATTTTACATTTCTATAACCTTTATTTACCCAGGCAAGCAAGTAAGAACAAATTCAGATTTTATTTATTGTCAAAAGTATGCATAATGTTGTGTTAATTCCACAACAAGAGATATGTAATGTTAATTACCTGAAATTATTCAATTTTTTGGGGGGGGAAACCCTGCATATATCGGTATCGGTTGATATCGGTATCGGAAAGTAAGAGTTGGACAATATCGGTATATCGGTATCGGTAAAAAAGCCAATATCGAGCATCCCTAGTCATAATCTTTAGGATCATGTACAGTTGAAATTTTTAATATAGCATGTATCGGCAACAAACGGCAGTTGATAATCTATATATGCGTTTATGCCTATAACTCACGTTCTAGGAATTACTGCAGAAAACGATAAAAACATACTTATATTCTAGACGGTATTTTCGTATGAATCTATGAATGAAAAAGTATAACGTTCCTACATCCTGAACGATAGATAATCGATGTTGAATGGGCCATAGTAATGTCAATTTAGCAATACAATTTAAAAAGTTATAGCCCTGCAAAGAAGGTGAACATCTCCATAGGCTTAGACTGGTGGCAGAGAGTGGTATGAGACGGGCAAACTCTGTGGCAGTTAATGTGTTATGGTAAAAAAAATAAAAAATAAAAAATGCGATTAATTTGCGATTAATCACGAGTTAACTATGGCCAATCATGCGATTAATCGAGTTAAATATTTTAATCGATTGACAGCACTAGTAAAAATGTGAGGAACAAATTGTAACGAGCTTTGGTCACTTTCATGGCTGCTGTTAGTCACCAAAACAAAGGGTTGTGTGTGTGTGTGTGTGTGTGTGTGTGTGTGTGTGTGTGTGTGTGTGACTCACAGCACAGTCAGTAGGGAGGTCTGTATCCCACTTCCTGCTTTTCAGATCTCCTCCTCTGTTCCAGCGGAATGAGCTCATGCAGCCGCTGTGAGCCAGTTCTGGTGGAGAGAAAACAACATGAGCAACAACAACACCAACAACACCACCAACAACACCACCACCACCACCAACAACACCAACACCACCACCACCACCAACAACACCAACACCACCACCACCACCACCAACACCACCAACACCACCAACACCACCACCAACACCACCAACAACACCACCAACAACAACACCACCAACACCACCACCACCAACACCACCACCACCACCACCAACACCACCACCAACAACACCACCAACAACACCACCAACAACACCACCACCAACAACACCAACACCACCACCAACACAACCAACAACACCACTAACAACACTAACACCAACAACACCACTAACACCAACACCAACGACACCAAAAACAACAACACCAACAACACCACTAACAACAACAACACTAACAACACTAACACTAACACCAACACCAAAAACACCACTAACACCAACAACAACACCACCACCAACACCAACACCAACAACACTAACAACACTAACACCGGGGAGCTCCAGTAGCTCACCACGTACCGCGAGTGCTATTTCAGCGCTGTGGACAACCGCGCTCGCGCGGATCTGGGGCTGAGCGCGTTCGAATCCCGGACGGCAGCCGTGCCTTTCCCAGAGTGTCTTTCCCCCCATCTGAACCCTTTCAGCCTGCTTCTGTCGGTCGAACTTGACCAAGTATGAATGCGACGAAAAAGCGATAAACGCTAAAAAGAACCAGCTGACTGGTCAAAGTAAAAAAAAAAAAAAAAAAAAACTCTAACACCATCAACGTACGTAAATTTTTCCAGATGCAGCAGAGAGAGGACTTTACCTTGTTGGTAGGCAAGTCAGAAATAAGGCTATGCTTCCAAAAATCTAAATAATCCCTTTAACCACTTGGGTTTTAACTGCAACACTACTATCACCGACATCTATAAGATCCCCCCTTGAATGGCCCTTCTAAGGTTTCTCTCCTCCACACTGCCTGTGGTGCATTTTTTCCTATTGCTAGGTTTTAGTGAGTTTTTCCTTACCTTCGCATGGGGTATGTCTGAGAGTGTTGCATTTATTTATTTTGCATTTATTTAAAAATTTTTGGACTTTATGGTGTTTGTTGTGATTTTTCTTCTTGACTTGTTTAACGCAATGGCGCCCAACCACGGATAAATCCGTGTTTCGAATCCAACGGTTGAGGACCAACCACGGACATGTCCGTGGCAAGGTTGTTTTGGCTTTTATTCCATTGTAATAACCTACTCGATGTCACCGAGCAGCACTGCAGAAGTACCCTACTCTTTGAATTCGAAAAAGTGCATTACCGGCCAGATCCTCTTAGGGGCGCTATCTCGATAATGCAGTGTTCCCTGTGGCAGAAGTTGTCTTGTTTTTTCTGGACCTCCAATGTAGTTTTCTGCTAACATGAAGCTATGCCTATAGCCTGTTACACGGATTACATTTTGGGACGCGAACTTCAGTGTGCAGTAAAGGAATATATCATCAGCCAATGGACATATCGATCTACCAGATGGCGATCAATAACTGGGAAATCCTTTGGGGGATCCAACCGGCACACGGTAAGATATTTTTCACGTAAATTACACGCTGATCAGGGCTGGTTATGATAGCCAACCACCCGGTCAGCGAATATGGCTACTGAGGCTAACGCGGTTATTGGTAATCAATAATCAGAAACGAGGTCCCCCCCCCCCCTTTCATGCATTCATGGTGGACCATCATATCGATCATATGCAGTTTGAGTTTTAACTGTAGATTCTGTATAGCCGAAATGCCATTGGATTTAACGTTATTAGCTTAGCGGCCTGTATCTCGCCTTCCAGGAAATATACTAGCCGAAATCCCTTATAACGCTTATATTCAAGATGCTATAAAATGAGAACGTATTGATGATTTTTTTTCTTTTCTTTAAGCCATTTTGAAGGGATGGTTTATGGTCTCAATTGACAATGAGAATGGACAGATAGCAATACTATAAAGTATAGATTTAGCTCTACAAACAGCCCCACGGACTATGCAAGTCTGTTTAGAAATGCTGGAGTGATTTTAGACGGATCCAAATGGCCCCGAAAGTGTTCAAGAAGACGTGTCCGGCCCATGGGGACATTAACATGTGTTGTCGGGCCTTATAAATACATTTGATTTGATTTGATTCAGGCTATGGCCCCAGAGTGTTTTAAGCTAATAACTATAGAGTAGATAGATCTGCAGGCATCCGTTTGCAAAAATTCAAATCAAACCTCTGTAACTCTATGACCACAGCACCCAGAGTGATTCTCCCTGTTGTGGAAGGGAGTTCAAAGAGTTCCCTTTCGAAAGAGGCCAGACTTGTGCATATGGTTCTAGAATAGTGTCCAATCTACAGAACCTGGTGGAATCTCACTCTCTCACACACACACACATGCACCTACACACACACACACACACACACACCTACACCCACACACCCACACACACACACACCTACCTTTTATCCTGTCCACCAAGTACTCCTGGTTGGGTGTGATGTCCAGATACTGGACAATAGCGTTCATAGTGGGGATGGATGAGGCTTTGACCACAGCTGCTTGCTTCAGGCTGCTTATACTGGCCTCTGGTGGGCAGATAGCAAAGCACAAGAGTCAGCGCACACATGCACCCAGGCCAGTAGGGCAGCACGTTTTATTCAAACCTGTAGTGATATATTCAAACTGGAGGGCAGTTAGCCCTTCTAGTCATTACACAATCCGCTTCCCAGTGTCCCAGGTTAATAATGCTAAAAGTAACACATTGTCTTCCAAAATGTACATTTAGAGGTATGTTTATAGGTAAACTATCGAAAGGCCCTTTGCGCAAATAATATTTTGGGAAGGGGTGAACTTTTGAATAAAATTCAGGGTGGCTAGGTGGCGCAGTGGGCAAGGCGCTCGCCACCAACGCAGGAGATGCTGGGTTTGAGCCCAGCTCTCGGCGTTGCTACCAGCTTGGCTGGTCGTTCATACTAATACAATTGGCAGTATTAGGGGGTGGGAAGCTGGTGGGTGGGGATCGGACGTTGTGGACAGCGACTCCTACAGGTCGGTTGGTGCACCTGCGCAGTAGAATCAGGAAGCGACGAGGGTGGCATGTCCCTCCCACGCAGACCCTCGCCGCTGAGAGATCGCGCTGTGCAGGTGAAAAGATGCGACGGCTGCCTCCTCGAGTACCGGAGGGGACACGTGATGCAAGGCTTCGTCCACATTGCAGCCGGCTTGTGGGAGGCATGGCCTAACAACGTTCGAGACAGGGGAGGGTAGAATTGGACAATGCGAAATTGGGGAAGGGAGAAAAATAGAAAAATGGGGAGAAAAAGTAGATACATTTTTTTTTTTTTTTTTTAATCTGCATGCAAAGAAAGGTTCTGCACGTGCGTTTGTTGGTGGTTAACATACCGTTGTATTTGTTCGGTACACAGCACGCGTTACTGAACTGAAGGTCCAGTACTGAAACGGTTCGGTACGGATACGTGTACCGTTACACCCCTACCTCCGATCTGAAGCTAGAAGTAAGAGACATGTTTACCTCCGATCTGGAGCTCAGGGCAGCCCATCCTTCTCAGTTGGCTGTTGACAGAGTCCATTTCCTTCACCACGGGCACCAAGATGGTGTCACTGATCCACTTTAACACACACATACAGACACACACACAGTCATCAGAAACCCAAAAATAATTAGCATGATCTGAGAAACAAAATAGAGGAGCTACCTGTTCATTAACTCTTATTTCAACCAGGTGAGTTGAATAGGAAGGAACCAGGGGTGTAACGATGCATCGATTAATCGAAATGCATCGATTCTAATGTGTTAGAATCGATGCATCGATTTGAATATGTTAGAATAGATTATAATCTAAATTAACACTTTGATTGCCCCGCAGTATGCCCATCCTTATGCCCAGTCTGCCACCGCTGTAAGCCTATGGAGATGTTTACCTTCTTTGCAGGGCTATAACTTTTTAAATATTATAACTATATTGACATTACTATGGCCCATTCAACATCGGGTATCTATCGTTCCGAATGTGGGAACGTTATATTTTTTCATTCATACATTGTTGTGTTAATACCGTCGAGAATATAAATATGTTTTTAAGGTTTTCTGCTGTAATTCCAAAAACGCGAGTTATAGGCCCTGAAGCATATGATAGATTATCGATTGGCGTTTCTTTCCTATACACGCTATATTTAAAAATTCAAATGTATATGATTGGTATACATTATGCTTCATCATGCGTGAAGAAAAGGGGGGGGGGGGTTGTTTATAATTCCTTGATCGTCAGTAATGGCTTTATTTACTATGGGTTGATATGTTGAGCAGATGGATTGCCGTGAAATTAATAAACAATCGGGCTGAAAATAACGTTATATTCCTCTTACCGTTCGCCGATGAGACTGGAGGAAAAATATTCCAATTATTTGACATCGATCTGCTAGATCCATTTCCCGTTTGTATGATGCAATAAACGGCGAAATCATATAGATCAGGGGTCAGCAACCTTTTTGACATGGAGTGCCTGTTTGAAATATAGTTGTAACTAGTGTGCCTCAACAATATTCAATGCATCGTAATTTTTTTCTTCTGATAATCAGGTATTTTTAATGATAATTTTTACATTATTACATCATTATTGTTATTGTTATTATTAACAATATTATTATGATGGTTGTATCAACCCTAAATCTGAGTTGGGGGGGGGGGAATGCAATGCAGACAAACAGCTGCATACAGTGCGACCATTTCACTCACATTTGCCCATTCATTTTTGGACACATCACACACCATCGGTGTGTGTACTGTACGTGTGCTGTCATAGCTCCACCTACAGGCCTAATGGAGAACACCAGGAGAACACCAGGATGTGAATGGAGGGTGAATGTGATGTATATCGTGTAAATAAGTTTTGATTGATCGCAAGACTACACTGTAAAAAAAATAGTAATAATAAGTTACCAGAACTTAAAAATATTGAGTTCAGTTACTGTGCATTAAGGTTTTCAGTTTTCAATCCATAATAAGTTAACAGAAAAATAAGTACACAACCACATTATTTCAACCTAATAAAACTATGTTTATTGTCATTGTTTTAAGAACACAAGTTGACTTGGTAATACTCACATTTTGAGTAAAAGAAAATGGCTTTTAACATGTGCAATGTTCAATGAAATAGAAAAATAAATAATAAAAATTGTTGATTAATCACACTGGTCACAATGGTGACCGTAATAATGTTTTTGTTATAAGGCTCTGCAAATGTTACTGAATGATGTAGCAATGTATTTCCAGCTAAATTGAATAATAAACAAATAAAGGGTCTCAATTAAATATGTGGTAGTAAAAAGAACCTGTGGGAGGATTTCAACAAGATAAATGCGACAACAGTGCAAAATATTTCACTATAATATTTCAGAGCAAAAAAAAATTTTTTTTTTTACTGCTGCCCCCTGTGCCTATGCAAATGGTTAAATGCCAGGACCCACTTCAATGATAGCGTTGTGAACGCATAATCTCTGTCTTAAATTATGGCTATGTGTCTAATCTGCCTGTCGCTTATCAATGACTTGTTTGCAGTCAACATTGTCGAAACGGATTTTTTTTTTATTATTATTATTTTTTTTATTTTTTTTTTTAAATCGGTTCATTTTCGTTTTATAGCATTTTGAAAAGCCCTCGTTTTTCAGGAAAATATATAGATTCCGTGATAAACAGCATTTACTGGAATATTCGGGCATACACAAACGTTGTCATTTTTCGCCCTATTTATGAAACGCTAGATAGTATATGTGTACTTATGCACGCTATAGAGGCGGGCTGAAAAATCGATTCCCTCATTTCCTCATCAGCGATCACAGCCACACACACACACGCATAGGGCAAACGCTGATATCTCCGTGAAAACAGCTCTGATTATCCTAAGACTGGTAAAATAAATTCCTTACCTGAGATCAGATGTTATCCAAAAAGATTATTCTAATTCCTGATCGCCATTCCAAATATCGATCACGCTTATTGATTACAGTGTTGGGTCCTGTAAATACATAATCCACGCGTTTTCCGGGCCGGCAAGCACAATCGATCCTTCAGTTGGCTTGATGTAAAAGTAAAATGAGCAAACTGGCCACCCCCCCTGCATCAGTGTAAAGTAATGGGGTGCAGTTACACAGGGAGAGACGATAGGGGGCGGTATCTTCCCAATTGAGCTCAGAGAGACTCTGCAGCACTAACCCGAGGCTCGATTGATGAAATATGAATTCAAATCGCCAATAAAAATAAAAAGACAAACAAACGCTATATAGGGCACTCAAAGGTCGGCATGAACTAACGACAAAACGCGTCCGTGGCACTCAATGTGTTAATAAAAATAAAAATAAAAACATTTTATTTTTAATGTATTTTTTTGGTGTGTATTGTTTTCTATTGACCTATAGTCCATTCATGCTGAGTGAATCAGTTGCCCCAGCCACATGTGTATTTTGGGGAATTAACTGATTAATAGAAAATGTATCGAATCGAATCGTGATCAAATGAAGAGATTTCATGATCGAATGATGAATCGTTGCCTGAATAATCGCAATCGAAATTAATCGTTGTGAGGTTGCATCGTTACACCCCTAGACACATTCTTGTTTTACAGCAATGACCTGAGGAAGCTCGCTCGCTCTCTCTCTCTCCCTCTCTCTCTCTCTCTCCCTCACTCACTCACTAAAACACACACCTGGGAACGGCAGTTGGCTGATTAAATGTAGGGCGCCGTGTTTGAATGTTGGGTTTTAACAACATAATTCATACAGAACAACACAGGATTCTGACATTTTGGGGAAATAACTAAATAATGAAACCAAAGTGTAGAAGCAGGTGTCAACGTGGAACAGAGTGTGTAACAAAGTAACAGAACTTGAGGAAAACAGAGTGTGTAACAAAGTAACAGAACTTGAGGAAAACAGAGTGTGTAACAGAGTAACAAAGTAACAGAACTTGAGGAAAACAGTGTGTAACAAAGTAACAGAACTTGAGGAAAACAGTGTGTAACAGAGTAACAGAACTTGAGGAAAACAGAGTGTGTAACAGAGTAACAAAGTAACAGAACTTGAGGAAAACAGAGTGTGTAACAGAGTAACAAAGTAACAGAACTTTAGGAAAACAGAGTGTGTAACAAAGTAACAGAACTTGAGGAAAACAGAGTGTGTAACAAAGTAACAAAGTAACAGAACTTGAGAGGAAAACAGAGTGTGTAACAAAGTAACAGAACTTGAGGAAAACAGAGTGTGTAACAGAGTAACAAAGTAACAGAACTTGAGGAAAACAGAGTGTGTAACAGAGTAACAAAGTAACAGAACTTAAGGAAAACAGAGTGTGTAACAAAGTAACAGAACTTGAGGAAAACAGAGTGTGTAACAGAGTAACAAAGTAACAGAACTTGAGGAAAACAGAGTGTGTAACAGAGTAACAGAACTTGAGGAAAAAAGTGTGTAACAGAGTAACAAAGTAACAGAACTTGATGAAAACAGAGTGTGTAACAGAGTAACAGAACTTGAGAGGAAACAGAGTGTGTAACAGAGTAACAAAGTAACAGAACTTGAGAGTAAAACAGAGTGTGTAACAGAGTAACAAAGTAACAGAACTTGAGAGTAAAACAGAGTGTGTAACATAGTAACAGAACTTGAGGAAAACAGAGTGTGTAACAGAGTAACAGAACTTGAGGAAAACAGAGTGTGTAACAGAGTAACAGAACTTGAGAGGAAAACAGAGTGTGTAACAAACAGAACCTGAGGAAAACAGAGTGTGTAACAGAGTAACAAAGTAACAGAACTTGAGAGTAAAACAGAGTGTGTAACAGAGTAACAAAGTAACAGAACTTGAGAGTAAAACAGAGTGTGTAACAGAGTAACAAAGTAACAGAACTTGAGAGGAAAACAGAGTGTGTAACAGAGTAACAAAGTAACAGAACTTAAGGAAAACAGAGTGTGTAACAAAGTAACAGAACTTGAGGAAAACAGAGTGTGTAACAGAGTAACAAAGTAACAGAACTTGAGGAAAACAGAGTGTGTAACAGAGTAACAGAACTTGAGGAAAAAAGTGTGTAACAGAGTAACAAAGTAACAGAACTTGATGAAAACAGAGTGTGTAACAGAGTAACAGAACTTGAGAGGAAACAGAGTGTGTAACAGAGTAACAAAGTAACAGAACTTGAGAGTAAAACAGAGTGTGTAACAGAGTAACAAAGTAACAGAACTTGAGAGTAAAACAGAGTGTGTAACATAGTAACAGAACTTGAGGAAAACAGAGTGTGTAACAGAGTAACAGAACTTGAGGAAAACAGAGTGTGTAACAGAGTAACAGAACTTGAGAGGAAAACAGAGTGTGTAACAAACAGAACCTGAGGAAAACAGAGTGTGTAACAGAGTAACAAAGTAACAGAACTTGAGAGTAAAACAGAGTGTGTAACAGAGTAACAAAGTAACAGAACTTGAGAGTAAAACAGTGTGTAACAAAGTAACAGAACTTGAGGAAAACAGAGTGTGTAACAGAGTAACAAAGTAACAGAAGTTGAGAGGAAAACAGAGTGTGTAACAAACAGAACCTGAGGAAAACAGAGTGTGTAACAGAGTAACAAAGTAACAGAACTTGAGAGTAAAACAGAGTGTGTAACAGAGTAACAAAGTAACAGAACTTGAGATGAAAACAGAGTGTGTAACAGAGTAACAAAGTAACAGAACTTGAGTAAAACAGTATGTAACAAAGTAACAGAACTTGAGAGTAAAACAGAGTGTGTAACAGAGTAACAGAACTTGAGAGTAAAACAGAGTGTGTAACAAAGTAACAGAACTTGAGAGTAAAACAGAGTGTGTAACAGAGTAACAAAGTAACAGAACTTGAGAGTAAACATAGTGTGTAACAGAGTAACAAAGTAACAGAACTTGAGGAAAACAGAGTGTGTAACAGAGTAACAGAACTTGAGGAAAACAGAGTGTGTAACAAAGTAACAGAACCTGAGAGTAAAACAGAGTGTGTAACAAAGTAACAAAGTAACAGAACTTGAGTAAAACAGAGTGTGTAACAGAGTAACAGAACTTGAGGAAAACAGAGTGTGTAACAGAGTAACAGAACTTGAGAGGAAAACAGAGTGTGTAACAGAGTAACAGAACTTGAGGAAAACAGTGTGTAACAAAGTAACAGAACTTGAGAGGAAAACAGAGTGTGTAACAGAGTAACAGAGTAACAGAACTTGAGGAAAACAGAGTGTGTAACAAAGTAACAATGTAACAGAACTTGAGGAAAACAGAGTGTGTAACAGAGTAACAGAACTTGAGGAAAACAGAGTGTGTAACAGAGTAACAAAGTAACAGAACTTGAGAGTAAAACAGAGTGTGTAACAGAGTAACAAAGTAACAGAACTTGAGAGTAAAACAGAGTGTGTAACAGAGTAACAGAACTTGAGGAAAACAGAGTGTGTAACAGAGTAACAAAGTAACAGAACGTGAGAGGAAAACAGAGTGTGTAACAAACAGAACCTGAGGAAAACAGAGTGTGTAACAGAGTAACAAAGTAACAGAACTTGAGGAAAACAGTGTGTAACAGAGTAACAAAGTAACAGAACTTGAGAGTAAAACAGAGTGTGTAACAGAGTAACAAAGTAACAGAACTTGAGAGGAAAACAGAGTGTGTAACAGAGTAACAAAGTAACAGAACTTGAGAGTAAAACAGAGTGTGTAACAGAGTAACAAAGTAACAGAACTTGAGGAAAACAGAGTGTGTAACAGAGTAACAGAACTTGAGAGTAAAACAGAGTGTGTAACAAAGTAACAGAACTTGAGAGTAAAACAGAGTGTGTAACAGAGCAACAAAGTAACAGAACTTGAGGAAAACAGAGTGTGTAACAGAGTAACAGAACTTGAGAGTAAAACAGAGTGTGTAACAAAGTAACAGAACTTGAGAGTAAAACAGAGTGTGTAACAGAGCAACAAAGTAACAGAACTTGAGGAAAACAGAGTGTGTAACAAAGTAACAGAACTTGAGAGTAAAACAGAGTGTGTAACAAAGTAACAGAACTTGAGTAAAACAGAGTGTGTAACAGAGTAACAAAGTAACAGAACTTGAGAGTAAAACAGCGTGTGTAACAAAGTAACAGAACTTGA
Organism: Notolepis coatsorum; assembly: GCF_963971535.1. Lineage (NCBI taxonomy): Eukaryota > Metazoa > Chordata > Actinopteri > Aulopiformes > Paralepididae > Notolepis > Notolepis coatsorum. The sequence goes on from NC_140165.1 coordinate 71,607,686, forward strand.
GAGTAAAACAGAGTGTGTAACAAAGTAACAGAACTTGAGAGTAAAACAGAGTGTGTAACAGAGTAACAGAACTTGAGAGTAAAACAGAGTGTGTAACAAAGTAACAGAACTTGAGAGTAAAACAGAGTGTGTAACAGAGTAACAAAGTAACAGAACTTGAGAGTAAACATAGTGTGTAACAGAGTAACAAAGTAACAGAACTTGAGGAAAACAGAGTGTGTAACAGAGTAACAGAACTTGAGGAAAACAGAGTGTGTAACAAAGTAACAGAACCTGAGAGTAAAACAGAGTGTGTAACAAAGTAACAGAACTTGAGTAAAACAGAGTGTGTAACAGAGTAACAGAACTTGAGGAAAACAGAGTGTGTAACAGAGTAACAGAACTTGAGGAAAACAGTGTGTAACAAAGTAACAGAACTTGAGAGGAAAACAGAGTGTGTAACAGAGTAACAGAGTAACAGAACTTGAGGAAAACAGAGTGTGTAACAAAGTAACAATGTAACAGAACTTGAGGAAAACAGAGTGTGTAACAGAGTAACAGAACTTGAGGAAAACAGAGTGTGTAACAGAGTAACAAAGTAACAGAACTTGAGAGTAAAACAGAGTGTGTAACAGAGTAACAAAGTAACAGAACTTGAGAGTAAAACAGAGTGTGTAACAGAGTAACAGAACTTGAGAAAAACAGAGTGTGTAACAGAGTAACAAAGTAACAGAACGTGAGAGGAAAACAGAGTGTGTAACAAACAGAACCTGAGGAAAACAGAGTGTGTAACAGAGTAACAAAGTAACAGAACTTGAGGAAAACAGTGTGTAACAGAGTAACAAAGTAACAGAACTTGAGAGTAAAACAGAGTGTGTAACAGAGTAACAAAGTAACAGAACTTGAGAGGAAAACAGAGTGTGTAACAGAGTAACAAAGTAACAGAACTTGAGAGTAAAACAGAGTGTGTAACAGAGTAACAAAGTAACAGAACTTGAGGAAAACAGAGTGTGTAACAGAGTAACAGAACTTGAGAGTAAAACAGAGTGTGTAACAAAGTAACAGAACTTGAGAGTAAAACAGAGTGTGTAACAGAGCAACAAAGTAACAGAACTTGAGGAAAACAGAGTGTGTAACAGAGTAACAGAACTTGAGAGTAAAACAGAGTGTGTAACAAAGTAACAGAACTTGAGAGTAAAACAGAGTGTGTAACAGAGCAACAAAGTAACAGAACTTGAGGAAAACAGAGTGTGTAACAAAGTAACAGAACTTGAGAGTAAAACAGAGTGTGTAACAAAGTAACAGAACTTGAGTAAAACAGAGTGTGTAACAGAGTAACAAAGTAACAGAACTTGAGAGTAAAACAGCGTGTGTAACAAAGTAACAGAACTTGAGAGTAAAACAGAGTGTGTAACAAAGTAACAGAACTTGAGAGTAAAACAGAGTGTGTAACAAAGTAACAGAACTTGAGAGTAAAACAGAGTGTGTAACAGAGTAACAAAGTAACAGAACTTGAGAGTAAAACAGAGTGTGTAACAGAGTAACAAAGTAACAGAACTTGAGGAAAACAGAGTGTGTAACAGAGTAACAAAGTAACAGAACTTGAGAGTAAAACAGAGTGTGTAACAGAGTAACAGAACTTGAGGAAAACAGAGTGTGTAACAAAGTAACAGAACTTGAGAGTAAAACAGAGTGTGTAACAGAGCAACAAAGTAACAGAACTTGAGGAAAACAGAGTGTGTAACAAAGTAACAGAACTTGAGAGTAAAACAGTGTGTAACAAAGTAACAGAACTTGAGAGTAAAACAGAGTGTGTAACAGAGTAACAAAGTAACAGAACTTGAGAGTAAAACAGAGTGTGTAACAAAGTAACAGAACTTGAGAGTAAAACAGAGTGTGTAACAAAGTAACAGAACTTGAGAGTAAAACAGAGTGTGTAACAAAGTAACAGAACTTGAGAGTAAAACAGAGTGTGTAACAGAGTAACAAAGTAACAGAACTTGAGAGTAAAACAGAGTGTGTAACAGAGTAACAAAGTAACAGAACTTGAGGAAAACAGAGTGTGTAACAGAGTAACAAAGTAACAGAACTTGAGAGTAAAACAGAGTGTGTAACAGAGTAACAGAACTTGAGGAAAACAGAGTGTGTAACAAAGTAACAGAACTTGAGTAAAACAGAGTGTGTAACAAAGTAACAGAACTTGAGGAAAACAGTGTGTAACAGAGTAACAGAACTTGAGGAAAACAGAGTGTGTAACAGAGTAACAAAGTAACAGAACTTGAGAGGAAAACAGAGTGTGTAACAAACAGAACCTGAGGAAAACAGAGTGTGTAACAAAGTAACAGAACTTGAGAGTAAAACAGAGTGTGTAACAAAGTAACAGAACTTGAGAGTAAAACAGAGTAACAAAGTAACAGAACTTGAGAGGAAAACAGAGTGTGTAACAGAGTAACAGAACTTGAGAGTAAAACAGTGTGTAACAGAGTAACAGAACTTGAGAGGAAAACAGAGTGTGTAACAGAGTAACAAAGTAACAGAACTTGAGAGGAAAACAGTGTGTAACAGAGTAACAGAAATTGAGGAAAACAGAGTGTGTAACAAAGTAACAGAACTTGAGGAAAACAGAGTGTGTAACAGAGTAACAGAACTTGAGGAAAACAGAGTGTGTAACAGAGTAACAGAGTAACAGAACTTGAGAGGAAAACAGAGTGTGTAACAGAGTAACAAAGTAACAGAACTTGAGGAAAACAGAGTGTGTAACAGAGTAACAAAGTAACAGAACTTGAGAGGGGAAAGAACGTCATAGTAGAGGCTAGTACTAGTAGGGACTTAATTCAGAGAATGAGTTGATGTTTAATTGCTTACATTTCTCAGCTTGGCTGTCCAGCTGTCGATGCTGTCCACGACCAGGCGACTGGTGGTGATCCTGGCCCACACCTGCACAGGAGAGAGGAGAGACGGAGGTCCTTGATGTGGCTAACAGCAGGGCTGTACGTTAACTTTTTTTGCACATAGCACTGGTGCTACAGAGGTTGATAGTTTTGTAGCACTGGCCAAAATCTTGTAGCACAAGTATAAAACGTGTTATATTTGTAACAGTCACAAATGTGCCTATTGTATTTGTGTTATTTAGTTGCAGTCAGGGAACAAACTTAACCTTTTGACTTACCAGCCATTTGGCTGGTAGATTTTAAAAAGGCAGATTTTTTACCAGCCAAAAATTATAAGTTGCTTTTTAGTATATCGCCATGTGTTATTATTACTATAATACTCTCATATGCTATTTTCAATTAATATCATAAACAACAAGGAATATTAGCATAATTTTGAGTGGACTGAAGGAATGAGTCAGCGTTAATAGTTTTAAATGCAAATAATTTATTGAAACATAGAAGTGGGGTCGGTTGGGACACACACACACACACACAATGGGGGACCCTGATGTAAACAAGACGAAAGTCTTTCTATGGTCTGCATCCCCTTAACAATTGTGTGTATTGAGCCGTACTGTATTGTACCCATTCTGCAATCTGTTAAATAAAGTTTTCATTCATTCACACTGTTTCAACTCACCACCCCCGCATCATCTAGTCTGTCTTCAAACTTCCACTCCTCTCGACACACACACACCCTTTCCCCAGTCCACACTGTCTCTATGGCTCTGCCTCTGATCAGGATTAGCTTGTTAGCTTATGCTAATGTAACGTTCATTTCGGGCGATGTGGGCATAAAGGAATGGCGATGATGCAAAGCATGTTAGATGCATTTGACCTGTTGTGAGAAAAAAAAAACACCACAGACTTATTTCGGATCGCAAAATAGCCGCACTGCTGTGCAGCCCCGCTCGGCTGAGAGCAGAAGGCAGAAGCACGGTCTGGGTAACGTTCATTTCGGACTTTATGACGCGAGGATTGCAAAGCATGTTATATGCATTTGACCCATTGCCGAATAAAACAGCAGGGATTTGTTTTGGGTCGCGACAACACTATCTACTAGCTTTGTTTCAATGTCCGCGTTCCAAACGCTGCTGAGACGAGTCCTGCAGTCACCTGCTGTGTTGTGAGCTGAGCCGAGCGGATCTGCTCGCAACTCGCGGGGATATTGTTCGCTAGGGATTATGGGATTTGGTGTTTGATATATGGAGTTTTACGCAGAAGGGACATTGTATTTAATCGCACAAGACTACAAGTACCAAGTGGATAGCGGGCCATCGCACCAGTGCTATTGAAGTCAATCCTTTCATCGCACAGACTGACGTCAGTGTCGCACGTGCGACATATATATCGCACTGTACTGCCCTGCTAACAGCGTGGACAGCAGAACACCACAGGTGCCATGGATCCACTCTACACTGCACTCAAGTCTTCCTATGCTTCTTTTTTCAAGCGTATGTACCTTAGATACTATGTATGAGTACTAGGGATGGGTACTGTTCACATTTGAACTGATACGGCACCGGTACCTGTGAATCGATACCGGTACCCAACGGTACTTTTTCTGTACTTTAGTCTCTAAAAATGTAATCTACCTACCTCAGTTGTAATAATAATAAAAAAAAAAAAAAATCCAAACTTAATAATTAATAAATAAATAATGTATTATTATTACTTTATTATTATTTACATCTTACTGATGTAAAGCACTTTGAACTGCAATCCCCTGTATGAAAGGTGCTATACAAATAAAGTTATTATTAATAATTTAGAACATATATATATTTTTTTTATCCACTTTTTCTATTTTTCTCCCATCCCAATTTAGGCGTGCCAATTCTCCCCTCCCCTGTCTTGAACATTGCTCGCATATGCCCCCCACTGGCCGGTTGTAGGGAGGATAGAAGCCTTGCATCACATGTCCCCTCCGATACACGAGGAGGCAGCCTGTCACATCTTTTCACCTGCCAGCGCGGACTCTCAGTGGCGAGGTGTAACGTGTGGGAGGCTCACACTACCCCCGCCATTTTCCTGTCTCTGCTGTGCAGGCGTCCCCCAACCGACCTGTAGGAGTCGCTGTCCACAACGTCCAAATTACCACAATGGCTGCCCAGACTGGAAGGTGTTAAGTGGGGGGGGGGGGGGGTTACAGTATAATAGCAATGCTTTCTGGGTAAAGTGGTTCATCTTGGTTAATAAAGAGACAGATTGAAAAGTATCCAATGTGAAGATCCCTCAAAAGGATCTCAAGTCTGTGTTGAGTCACATATAAGATTAATGTATGATCCAGTATTGCTTCAGCTGGTTTCCATGAACCGCACTGCAATAAGGTTATGGTCCGTTAAGGTCCTAGTTTCTCTACCTTTCTGTGAACGCCTAGCAAAAAAATGGCGTTGCAATCTGATGAAAAATGGCGGAGAAATGTATTATATACATTTATAAAAAAAGTTTTTCATGTCTGGTAAAATTTTAGCATGGTGTTATACACCGTCAAAGATGAAAAGATTAAGTTAATTTATATTCTCCTTTGGTTCATTACAATTAGCTCAACAGACACAATATTTCTGACACTGGGAATACATTCCCTGAGATCCCTAGATACCAAGAACATGTAATGGACCTTGTAGAAGTGGAGCAATCTTCCATTTACTTAGGTATGTATTTTTAGGCGGATTTTCTGAAAATATGGCTAGGGCTTAACCCTTTCAATGCCACACTACAGAAGGTTAACCCTTTACTATCACACTACCGATGGTTACCTTCTGTAGTGTGGCAGTGAAAAGGTTAACCTTCTGTGTATCGTCGCAGTGAAAGGGTTAACCGTTTGGTAGTGTGGCAGTGAAAGGGTTTAAGAGGTTAAGTCGCACCCCTAGTCAGGATTTGTTTAAAAAAAAAAAAAAAAAAAAAAAAAAAAGAGCCCCAGAAAAGCACCTGACCTCCTCCGCAGCCTGCTTGGAGCCCAGGTCCGTCTCATCTTTGTGGGCTGAGGGGGCTTGAGAGCGGCAGGCCGGCTGGTACTGGAACTTCCTCAGACTCTGGGCGTAGTCGCCCACCGAGCGGCTGTAGTTCCAGAAGGTGGGGCTGTGGGACGGGGACGCAGACTCTGGACTCCCTGGAGCAAGAGCAGGCGTCCTGTCACTATTACATCACTATTACATCACTATTACATCCATATTACATCACCATTACATCCCTATTACATCACTATTACATCACTATTACATCCCTATTACATCACTATTACATCACTATTACAGCCCTATTACATCACCATTACATCCCTATTACATCACTATTACAGCCCTATTACATCACTATTACATCACTATTACATCACCATTACATCCCCATTACATCCCCATTACATCACTATTACAGCCCTATTACAGCCCTATTACATCACTATTACATCCCTATTACATCACTATTACATCCCTATTACATCACCATTACATCACCATTACATCCCTATTACATCACTATTACAGCCCTATTACATCACCATTACATCCCCATTACATCACTATTACAGCCCTATTACATCACTATTACATCCCTATTACAGCCCTATTACATCACCATTACATCACCATTACATCCCTATTACATCACTATTACATCACTATTACATCACTATTACATCACCATTACCAATTATTATTGGTACTGGGCTGCTCACTAAGGTCTAATGTGAGCCGTATGCATGCCCGCCTCTCTTGGCTTAACGTTGAAAATAGATTGTCTTTTAATATACTTGTGCTGTTCAAGTTGGTCATGAGCAGTAAGACTCCTGTTTTTATACATAATCAGATTGTTTTTAGTAATACTGTGCACGAGCATTACACTAGAGGTTCCAGTAGTGGGCAGCTTGAATTGCCAGGTCCTAGAACCAGCTCTCTGGGGAGATCTTTTATTTTTAGAGCATTAACTCTGTGGAATGGCCTGCCTCGGAACCTCTGCTGCATTTACAGTAGATTCACTTTTAAAAAGAATCTTAAATTGTTTTTAAATGGTTTTTAACACTGTAAAGTGGTTTTTTGTTTTTGTTTTACACTAATGTAATTTTAGCTATATTAATTGTTACAGTAGGTTCATTATGCATTGTGTGTACTGACTTTTAATAATTTTGTTTTTTTGCAATGGGGATTGTTTTTGTGTTTTTTTGTGTGTGGACCCCAGGAAGACTAGCTGGTTGCTATCGCACCAGCTAATGGGGATCCCTAATAAAATAAAATCACATCACTATTACAGCCCTATTACATCAGTATTACAGCCCTATTACATCACCATTACATCACTATTACATCACTAATACAGCCCTATTACATCACCATTACATCCCCATTACATCAATATTACAGCCCTATTACATCACCATTACAGCCCTATTACATCCCTATTACAGCCCTATTACATCACCATTACATCACCATTACATCACTATTACATCACCATTACATCACTATTACAGCCCTATTACATCACCATTACAGCCCTATTACAGCCCTATTACATCACTATTACAGCCCTATTACATCACTATTACATCACTATTACAGCCCTATTACATCACTATTACATCACCATTACATCCCTATTACATCACTATTACATCACTATTACAGCCCTATTACATCACTATTACAGCCCTATTACAGCCCTATTACATCACCATTACAGCCCTATTACATCACCATTACAGCCCTATTACAGCCCTATTACATCACCATTACATCACCATTACATCACTATTACATCACTATTACAGCCCTATTACAGCCCTATTACATCACCATTACATCACTATTACAGCCCTATTACATCACCATTACATCCCCATTACATCAATATTACAGCCCTATTACAGCCCTATTACATCACTATTACATCACTATTACAGCCCTATTACATCACCATTACATCCCTATTACATCAATATTACATCACTATTACATCACCATTACATCACCATTACATCACTATTACAGCCCTATTACAGCCCTATTACAGCCCTGTGAACAGACGGCATATCCCTGTGGCGTGAGACAACCGTCTAACTAAATTAGAGCCGCTGCTAACGACTATTTAATAATCAACTCATCCACTGATCATTTTAGTGATTCATCTGATGAATCAGATTTTCATCCAGAAAACACTGACAATTGAACATTCATTCACATTTACTTAACATTTTTCCTATGTGGCGTAGTGGGCAAGGCGCTCGCCACGAATGACGGAGACGCTGGGCTTGCCTGTTCGAGCCCAGCGCTCCACATTGCTTTCAGTTTAGCTGGTCGTTCATACTAATACACATTGGCCGTATTAGGGGGTGGGAAACTGATGGGTGGGGATCGGGCGTTGTGGACAGCGACTCCTACAGGTCGGTTGGTGCGCCTGCGCAGTAGAATCAGGAAGTGTCGGGGGCAGCGTGAGCCTCCCACGCGTTACTCCTCGCCACTGAGAGATCGAGCTGCGCAGGTGAAAAGATGCGACTGCTGTTACCTCAAGTACCGGAGGGGACTTGTGCTATGTATGACTTAGTAGGGCTGCAACCAGTGTTGGGCAAGTTACTTTAAAAAAGTAACTAGTTACAGTTACTAGTTACTTCTTCAAAAAGTAACCAGTTACAGTTACTAGTTACTTCTTCAAAAAGTAACTAGTTACTTCAGAAAGTAACTATTAAGTTACTTTCAAGTAAAATTTTGCTCAAATGTGACCCGACCTCCACCCCTCTTTAACGGAACATAAAATACATGTGCATGTTCAATTATTTATGATAAATCTAAATATTATAATGAAAACTTAATACAATACATTATTAACATAAACAATGTACACAAATCTAAACTATTTTAATGTTGCTGTGGGACAAAGTGAGACTAGCCTCCAATCAAATGCCATGTATGTATATTATTATAATTACTATGTTTATATAGTGAATCGATACAAATGAAATACCACAATAGATGTTTTGGAATTTTGATATTTATTCAACAGGCCACAACTGGGGAAAATTAAATTATGCTTGTTAAGCACTATACCAAAAATAAATAACAAATATATACTGATTGATTGAACATTTTAATTAACAGATTTCAGAATGGGTACAATACAGTACGGCTCAATACACACAATTGTTAAGGGGATGCAGACCAGAGAAAGAGTTTCGTCTTGTTTACATCAGGGTCCCCCATTTTCAATTCATGACATTTATGACGAAAGTCTTTCTCTGGTCTGCATCCCCTTAACAATTGTATGTATTGAGCTGTACTGTACTGTACCCATTCTGCAATCTGTTAATAAACGTTTCAATCAATCAATCAATGACATACACAACATACAGATATAAGAATCTAATCGAATCATCTAAACTAATCTAATCATTACATTTAAGACATGCATGACATACAGAGATATATATATCTCTGAGCAGCTGAAGCCTGTGCTATTAAACCAGGAAGTGCAGCACTGTTGATAAGGCTGTCAGCACTGCAGTATAGCCACTCAGTGCCCTGCGCTGCAAAGAGTGAACACTGAACACAAAACGCTCAAGGACACGCGGTCTCATGTTGACATTGTGTTGTTCGTTGGATTCGTTTTTGAGCTCAAAACGTACACTACACGGACCGCGGTCTCATGCTGACTGATCAGTGATCGCTTGTCTTGTCGCGCTGTACTGTCAGACTCTGGATGCTTTAGACACCCGCCCACCTCCACCTCTGATTGGCTTACCATGACATTGTATTCAACCTCAGCCAATCGTCAGCATGTATGCTTGGCTCGCGCACTGTCCACTAAACAAGGAAGAACATTATTATTGCCTCTCGGCGCAGAGATATGTCTGATGAAAGAAACAGGTTCATTCATAGTAACGCGCCGTATTTTTTTGTAGTAACGGTAACGACGTTATTAAGATTGGAAGAGTAATCCGTTAGATTACTTGTTACTGAAAAAACGAACGCCGTTAGTAACGAAGTTACTTATAGTGCCGTTATTCCCATCACTGGCTGCAACTAATGACTAATTTGGTAGTCGACTAATCTGCCGATTATTTTTTCGATTAGTCGACTAATTGAAAACCAATGTAAACAACAACAAATTTTTTTTTTTTTTTTTTTTTTTTTTTTTTTTTTTTTATTACCTATCTTTGTGAAAGTGGCTTCTCAGCTCTGGCCCAGCTGAAGACAGAGCAGAGGAACAGATTGGACATTGAGCATGAATGAATGAATGAATGAATGAATGAATGAATGAAAACTTTATTTAACAGATTGCAGAATGGGTACAATACAGTACGGCTCAATACATACAATTGTTAAGGGGATGCAGACCTGAGAAAGACGTTTGTCTTGTTTCCATCAGGGTCCCCCATTTTCAATTCATATAGACATTTATGACATACACAACATACATGACATTTATGGCATAGGGACATATAGGTATTTAGTACTGATACATTTGTGACATAGGCGGTATTCAAATATACAGTACTGTTACCCCTAGATCCTGACAGAGTATATACATATGATGGGGAGGGGACTGTACATTAGGAGGGGGTGGGTGGGTGGGTGGGAGGGAAATATACATACGGCGGGGAGGGAATATATACATGCGGTGGGGAGGAGACTGTCTATTAGGAGGTGGTGGGGGTTTTGGGCATTTACGGTGGCCAGTTTCGAATTGCAGCCTCCCGTAGGTGCTCTTTAAGGGCGGTTTTGAATGTGGGCAGGGATTCACATTCCTTTACAGCTTTGGGTAGGGCGTTCCACATTGTTGTGGCATAATTGCGAAACGTGTTTAGTCCCTTGTTTGAGCCGAATCTGGGTTTAACATGATTTGTTGAGCTTCCTCTGGTGTAGTGGTTGTGGTATTCACTGACCTTTGGGAAGTATTTTGACATGTACATGGGCACCCCGGTCGTATAGTGTATCTTGTAGACCAGGCCCATTGCAAGTTGCTGTACTCTGTCGTCTACTCTAAGCCATCCTAGGTTGGCAAAGTGGGCAGGGGTGAGGTGGGTTCTGGGGTTCAGGTCAAGTAGTAGTCTGACCAGTTTGTTTTGTGATGTTTGTAATTTTGTTTTAAGCGCCTTTGAGGTGCTTTGGTACCATGAGGTGCACGCATAGTCATAGTACCCTTGAATGAGTGCTCCTGCCAGAGTCTTCAGGGTATTCTTGTTTACCAGAGAGGAGATCCGGTACAAGAATCTAGTTCGTTGGTTGACTTTTTTTATTACATTGGATGCCATTTTGTCACAGGAAAGATTTGCCTCTAGGATGGAACCCAGGTAGGTAATTTCGTCTTTCCTTGTGACAATATTGTCACCCACTGTAACCGAGAAGCCGTCGGTCTTGCTGAGTTTGTTATTTGAACCGAAGAGAATGGACTCTGTTTTGCCCATGTGTAATGATAGTTTGTTATCAGCGAGCCATATGCAGATTGCCTAGTTCCGTGCTGAGGGTTTTTTCAACCTGCAATTTGTTCTTGTCAGAGACCAGCAGGGCTGAGTCGTCCGCAAACAGGAACAAGTTGCAGTCACAGGCTGACGACATGTCATTTGCATAAATTAGGAAGAGTAGCGGTCCTAGTATGCTTCCTTGTGGAACACCACAGCTCACTGTGAGGGGGGGGGATAGAGCAGGGGTTCCCAAACTTTTCAGGCCAGGGCCCAGAAAATAAGGCGTCAGAGAGCCGCGGCCCAATGCACATCGTCAGGCTTTTTTTTTTTTTTTTTTTTGCCAGGTGACCGATTTTTTTAGCCAAATATCACTTCAATCCTATTAAGTTAGTTCAAGTTAGTTATTCATTTATATGTGCTATTTATGAGAGGGCTAACTTGTTGCAAAATAATAATGATAATAATAATAGCCTCATTAAAATACTATTGTTGCTTCGGTTGTTTTCAGCATTTTATGTGCATAATCTGTTATTTAGTTTGAAATGTTCGTTGAAATAAGTAGATTTTTTGTTTTTGTTTATTTATTAAGTTAATATAAAACCATATAGTCACATTTTAGAATACAATAGAATAGAATTTTAGAATACAACTAGAAACACTGTCCTGGCCTGCTTCTAAGTTCAGTGGCCTGACAAAAAAAAAATTATAAAAAAATTATAAAAAAAAAAAATAATAAAAAAAAAAAAAAAAAACTCGCGGCCCACCCGTGGCTGCTCGCGGCCCACCTTTGGGTCGCGACCCCGACTTTGGGAACCACTGGGATAGAGTACCGTTTACCTCTACCATCTGTTCTCTCCCCTCCAGGTAGGATTGCATCCAGCTCACTGATAGGCTATCAAAACCAATTGCTTTTAGCTTGTCCATTAGAATGGAGTGATTGACAGTGTCGAAGGCCTTTTGTAGGTCCAGCATGACCATGCCGCAGTATTTGCCAGCGTCCACCTCTTGTTTGATGTGGTCGTTCAAATAGAGGAGGCATGTGTCAGTGGAGTGGGACGTTCTGAAGCCAGATTGGAATTCGTAGATTAGGTTTTTTTCCGCCAGGTACTTTTCGACCTGTTCGTAGACTATTTTCTCCATGACTTTCGAGATGGAGGTAAGAATAGAAACAGGGCGGTAGTTGCCTGGGTCTAATTTGCTGCCCTTTTTGTGTAGAGGGGTCACTCTCGCAATTTTGAAGTCCTTGGGGACGTGCCCCTGTCTTATAGCATGACCTCAGAGTTGCTTGTCTACCATCACCCCAGACTTTGAGACTCTTGTCAGGACCAAACAACAACATCATAACATGATGATCCCATAGCAAATTAAAATAATGACTCATGAAACATTTGAATTTGGATCTTTAAGCCACTTTAAATGAAAATGTATTTGAAGAACAATACAGCAATCACTCATAACAAGATAAATAAATTAAATAATACAAATTAAAGTGGAAGTGTACTTTAAATAACTTTTGTTTGCTGTGTGTGAGAGGAGTCCGTGTGTGTGTGTATGTGTGTGTGTCTTACTCTGATCGCTGTGTGAGTGAGAGGAGTGTGCAATTTGTGTGTGTGTCTTACTCTGATCGCTGTGTGAGTGAGAGGTGTGTACTGTGTAATTTATGTGTGTGTGTCTTACTCTGATCGCTGTGTGTGAGTGAGAGGAGTGTGAATGTGTGTGTGTCTTACTCTGATCGCTGTGTGTGAGAGAGGAGTGTGAATGTGTGTGTGTCTTACTCTGATCGCTGTGTGTGAGTGAGAGGAGTGTGTATGTGTGTGTGTCTTACTCTGATCGCTGTGTGTGAGTGAGAGGAGTGTGAATGTGTCTTACTCTGATCGCTGTGTGTGAGTGAGAGGAGTGTGTATGTGTGTGTCTTACTCTGATCGCTGTGTGTGAGTGAGAGGAGTGCGTGTGTAATGTATTGTGTGTCTAGTCTGATCATCATCTCCTGCAGGGGAACAATGTTTTCAATGTCCAAAATTTGCTATGGGATCATCATGTTATGATGTTGTCTGGAACCCTGAGAAGCCACTCTCACAAAGATAGGTAGTACACACAAAAAAAAAAAAAAAAAAAAAAAAAAAATTAAATAGTTTTTTTTTTTTTTTTTTTTTAATGACTAATCGACGCAACAATTTCTCGTTGACGATTTTTTATAATCGACGTCGTCGATTATGTCGACTAATCGTTGCAGCCCTATGACTTAGTCCACATTGCAGCCGGCTTGTGGGAGGCAAGAAACAGCGTTCGTGACAGGGGAGGGTTGAATTGGATGATACGAAATTGGGATGGGAGAAAATATAGAAAATGGGAGAAAGTGGATAAAAAAATAATAATAATTGCCCAGTCATCTATTCACCTTTGTTTAATACACACAGCGGTGTCTCTAATGTTATCTAGCTACTGATAGCTCCCGATATCATCAGTTTGGTGCTGGCTGGTTAACGTGAGCTAGCGTTAGCTTCTAGCCACAATGCTATACTGTTATACTGGCATATTCCATTCACGTTAGCATGTAGCCAACAATGTAGCTAACAATATCGCAGATCCTTTTTGAGACTAAACTATCCGCTCTTGGTGGTCACTTGTGTTGATGTTAGTTTTGTTTCATCAACAAATGAGAGGCAGAACACACAGTGAATGTATCCGTTTTGTTTATTGCACTTTTATTACACTTTGCTGAAAAATAAGTGCTGCATTGGGTAAATAGGCATTTAAAGATGGCGGCGCCTTGTTGACATTTTCTTTGCAGGAAGTGTATTGGCACATTCAAGTTCTGATTGGTTGAAAATTGCCTTCATGTTCGCCACCTACTGCCACCTACTGCTTTGGCAGTGTACTACATCACTGCACTCAGGTTGCAAAACGTATGTCTCACTCGGCTACCGCTACGTTGCGACCTGGAAAAGCGAAACTCATCTGAAAACGAAACTAAGGTGTAACCGCAGCCTCATTGGTGAAGTGTAACGCGTGGGAGGGCACGCTATCTCCACCAAGTCCTGCCCCGCTTAGCAAGCGCCGAGACCTGACCTGTAGGCGTCGCTGTCCACAACGCCAGATTCCCACCCGCCAGCTTCCCCACCCTCTAATACTGCCAAATTGTATTAGTGTGAACGGCCAGCCAAGCTGGTGACAACGCCGGGAGCTGGATTCGAACACGCAAATCCAGCGTCTCCAGCGTTGGTGACGAACGCAATCTCCGCTACGCCACCTGACCGCCTTTTGTAATTTTTTTTAATTTATATATTATATTTATGATAATTATTATAATTATTATTATTAAATAGAATACTCTTCTATAGGCTTGCCATGGTAATTAGTGATACTGGTGTCATTCTGTGTTCAGGCATCCACTTGCTTACTGCCCCTTTAAACTTATCCTTGCTAAGTTTCAGTTTCACTTCCAGATAATTTAACTTCACGACGAGACTGAATACTAGAGAACAAATGACATAATACAACAATGGCAGAGGATTATTTGGATTTAAACACAGTGGAGCTCAGATGATCTGTCCGGAAAAGTAGGTTTCTTCTTTTTATTTGATTGTGCGCCTGTGAGTCCGGCGGGCCGCGGGGGAGAATGTTGATGTGTTTGTTGCCGCGCGTGTGTGTGTGTGTGTGTGTGTGTGTGCGTGCGTGCGTGCGTGCGTGCGTGCGTGCGACGCGTGTGTGTTTAACTTTCTTTCCATTGGTTTCATTTAGTTAACGAACAAGAAAACGAAAGAAAACTGTAATGACCCTGCAGCTGGTCCAATTGTAAATGTGCCTTTCTCCTCCGTGCACTTTCACCGCTCTGAAGTCTGAACTCGGTGTGCCCGGCCACGCACGCTGTTCTCGCACGGACCTCGCGAGTGCCTGCATGTGGGTGTGTTTGCGCTGTGGGGCGTATTCGTCGCATGGGTGCGCGTACCGCACCGTGACGGCCGTACCGTAAATTCGCGGGACGAATACGCGTACCGTTACACCCCTAGTTAATACAAATGTTGAGATTGTTGGTGAACAACTAACTTTAGGTTAGTTTTAACATTAGATGCAGCTACAGGCAATCGATGAGGAGTTTTTTTTATCGGCAGCGCGTCAAAGCCATATATAATAGAATAGCCCTGTGGTGGGTAGGCACGACAGCGCAGATCGATACTACCGTTGTATTAAATTTATTGATGTTTAACTTGTCCCTGTGTCCAGTCCTTTCGGTCTCTAGCCCCACCCGTTAATTGTAAACAAAGATGCATGTAATTGTATTAACGTTATTGTGCGTTGTAGCTATGTTATACATTCTGAATGGCATTAACGTTAGTTGGTTAGCTATTTAGCTAATGTTGATAGCATTGAATAGCATCAACGCTAGCTGGCTATAACGAATTCTCACAAGCTGTTTCGAGTTTTCTCATAGCCGCGAGTAATCTATTACTCACGCCCATCCCTAGTTAAAACACACCTAGCTGTCATTAGGTCTAGTTAAAACACACACCTAGCTGTCATTAGGTCTAGTTAAAACACACCTAGCTGTCATTAGGTCTAGTTAAAACACACCTAGCTGTCATTAGGTCTAGTTAAAACACACCTAGCTGTCATTAGGTCTAGTTAAAACACACCTAGCTGTCATTAGGTCTAGTTAAAACACACCTAGCTGTCAAATAGGTCTAGTTAAAACACACCTAGCTGTCATTAGGTCTAGTTAAAACACACCTAGCTGTCATTAGGTCTAGTTAAAACACACCTAGCTGTCATTAGGTCTAGTTAAAACACACCTAGCTGTCATTAGGCCTAGTTAAAACACACCTAGCTGGCTGCGATGGCTCTTCTCCTCCTCAGTCCGCAGGAACCTCTCCAGGGTCTTCAGGTCCTCCATGTAGTCCTCCTTGCCCTCAGGGGAGGTGAACACGGAGGGGGAGGTGCGGTAGCGGGCCCTGAGGCCGGAGCCCTCCATCGGGCCAATGCTGCTGGGATAGGGGGAGGAGCCGGGGGAGGGGCTGTAACTCAACACCTGACAACACATGAAGAAGCAACACATGAACGCAATGTTATCGTCATCGTTTTACCATTCAGATTGCAATGTGATCAATTGTGTCAGAATATGTCTCATTTTAACCCTTTCACTACCACACTACAGCCGGTTAACCTTTCACTACCACACTACAGAAGGTTAACCTTTCACTACCACACTACAGAAGGTTAACCTTTCACTACCACACTACAGACGGTTAACCGTTTCACTACCACACTACAGACGGTTAACCTTTCACTACCACACTACAGAAGGTTAACCTTTTCACTACCACACTACAGAAGGTTAACTCTTTCACTACCACACTACAGAAGGTTAACCTTTCACTACCACACTACAGAAGGTTAACCTTTCACTACCACACTACAGAAGGTTAACCTTTCACTACCACACTACAGACGGTTAACCTTTCACTACCACACTACAGGTTAACCTTTCACTACCACACTACAGAAGGTTAACCTTTCACTACCACACTACAGAAGATTAACCCTTTCACTACCACACTACAGAAGGTTAACCTTTCACTACCACACTACAGAAGGTTAACCTTTCACTACCACACTACAGAAGGTTAACCTTTCACTACCACACTACAGAAGGTTAACCTTTCACTACCACACTACAGAAGGTTAACCTTTCACTACCACACTACAGAAGGTTAACCTTTCACTACCATACTACAGAAGGTTAACCGGAAGCGGGAGTGGAGCGGAGCTAAGTTTTTTTTTTTATCCACTTTTTCTCCCATTTTCTATATTTTCTCCCATCCCAATTTTCGTATCATCCAATTCAACCCTCCCCTGTCACGAACGCTGTTTCTTGCCTCCCACAAGCCGGCTGCAATGTGGACTAAGTCATACATAGCACAAGTCCCCTCCGGTACTTGAGGTAACAGCAGTCGCATCTTTTCACCTGGGCAGCTCGATCTCTCAGTGGCGAGGAGTAACGCGTGGGAGGCTCACGCTGCCCCCGACACTTCCTGATTCTACTGCGCAGGCGCACCAACCGACCTGTAGGAGTCGCTGTCCACAACGCCCGATCCCCACCCATCAGTTTCCCACCCCCTAATACGGCCAATGTGTATTAGTATGAACGACCAGCTAAACTGAAAGCAATGTGGAGCGCTGGGCTCGAACAGGCGAGCCCAGCGTCTCCGCATTCGTGGCGAGCGCCTTGCCCACTACGCCACGTAGCCGCCCGGAGCGGAGCTAAGTTAACAATATACTCGTTATCATCATACAAAGATTTTCCGGGAGTAAATACTTGATATCTTAGTCATAACCATAGTTGCAAGACGTTATAATGAAAAGCACACGTTAAAGAATGATACAGGGCTGGACGGTATGGTCTAAAATTTATATCACAGTATAATTTGAAGGATAGACGGTAATGGTATATATAGGGATGCCCCGATCACGTTTTTTGCCACAGATAACGATCACTGATCGTCTTGAGCCATATCGGCCGATACCGATATTTATTAATTTAATTAATTTATATAATTTTTTTTATAAAATATATATATTATATAGACTTGTACTTGTATTATCTGCAAGACATCGCCACCACGCAACAAGTCAAAATGCTCGCTATCTGCAAACAGCTCCACTGTCTGTGTGTACTCGAGTAGCCTCCAGCTACAGCCAGGATTCTCCGGCGCTGCAGCTGGACCCTAGTATTGGTATAAATCACATTCAGCAAGCCCTCAGCTCGAATACGCATCGAATCAATGTTATAAGACATTGATATCAGGAGCTATCTGTAGCTACTGCTAGCCGGCTAGATCAGTGGTTCCCAAAGTCGGGGTCGCGACCCAAAGGTGGGCCGCGAGCAGCCACGGATGGGTCGCGAGATGATTTAAAAAAAAACAAAAAAAAATAAAAAATAAACATTTTTTTTTATTTTATTTTTTTTATTTTTTTTTTATTTTTTTTTCAGGCCACTGAACTTAGAAGCAGGCCAGGACAGTGTTTCTAGTTGTATTCTAAAATTCTATTCTATTGTATTCTAAAATGTGACTATATGGTTTTATATTAACTTAATAAATAAACAAAAACGAAAAATCTACTTATTTCAACGAACATTTCAAACTAAATAACAGATTATGCACATAAAACGCTGAAAACAACCGAAGCAACAATAGTATTTTAATGAGGCTATTATTATTATCATTATTATTTTGCAACAAGTTAGCCCTCTCATAAATAGCACATATAAATTAATAACTAACTTGAACTAAATTAATAGGATTGAAGTGATATTTGGCTAAAAAAATCGGTCGCCTGACAAAAAAAAAAAAAAAAAGAAAAGCCAGACGATGTGCATTGGGCCGCGGCTCTCTGACGCCTTATTTTCTGGGCCCCGGCCTGAAAAGTTTGGGAACCCCTGGGCTAGATAACGTTAAGACAACGCCTCAGTGAACTATTTAGTTTAGAGCTAACGTGAGCTACCGAGTCAACGGATGTAACTTATCATGCACTCGACTATTGCTGGAGCATTTGTTGATATCAGCAGCTATCAGTAGCTAGCCAGCTAGATAACGTTAGACAATGCCTCATGTAGTCACTGAGTCATTTAGTTTAAACAGTAACGTTAGCTCGGTAGGTAGCCAACGTTAGCTCACGTCGCATGACTAGCAGACTGCGAGGCTCTTGTTTACATGAGTGCGGGAGGGGCTGGGGGGAGGAGGCGCTGTACGCTGCAAGCAGCTATGTGTGTCTGAGAGAGAAGTCAGCAGTGACTGTGAGATCTCCGCTAAGAATTGGATCATGTTTTTCGATCGGTTTTGACGATCGGCAAAAATAAAGCATTATCACCGATCACCGATCGCATATTTATACTGATTATCGGCCGATAACGATCGGGGCATCCCTATATATCACGGTATATTCATTTATCTTAAAATGTCTATATAATGCTTCTGAAGGGGTAAAACACTGGCAGCTATTACTGTACTCTTGTATTACTAGGACATATTTCACATAGTACAGAGGTATTTTAAGAACATTTATTGTGCAAAACTGCAATAGAAAAATGCAAAACCTTTTCTCAAGTTACTTCCATCTCTGAAAA